>NC_140996.1:18821469-19351469 GCF_052327205.1 Somniosus microcephalus
AGGTTCTGCCAGAGCTTTGGCGGAAACACCATTCACATGATTATCTGGGGTTTCAACCAATCTATCATCGAAGTTACAGCTGCCAATCCTGAAAGTGGGCTGCCCATGATTTACCCATTTACATTTTCAGTCCATCAATCTAATTGGAAAATAATTCAAAGTCTCATGTCAAAAGTCATGGGGCTAGATTTTCAGTTGCTTGCGCCAGCAGTTAGCGCCTTAAGAGAAGTGATTTTCGGGCGCTATGCGTGTAGCGCCTGGGCGCAGCGCAGTTTGCGCCCCGCCCCAAATTAAGTTGCCCGTTAGCGCCGGCGCAAAGTTTAGCGGCCGCCCGGATGCGCGCGCAGAAAATGACGTCACATCCTCGTGCAACGCCCTTTGGCCGCCCCGAATCCAAACTTCAGTCGGACCGCCCCATTGTGCGCCTGGCGTCCAGAGCGTTTGTAAAATGGAACGCAACACACCCTGGGGAGCGCAAATTAAAGGGCACTCGTACAAAAGGCACTCTGCATGTGTTGTGTGGAAGTAAGCTGTGTGTTGTTCTGACGGCCTATTTTATGTTTCCGGGCACCAATCATCATTATCATTATTATTATTATTCCTCCTCCTCCTCCTCCTCCTCCTCCTCCTCCTCCTCCTCCTCCTCCTCCTGTTTTCCCCCCCAGACTCTGCCTTTGAAAAAAAACACATGCACCCTTCCCCTTTAAGAGCTCACTGGCACCAGAGTGTCTGCGGTGCACTGCGCCCGAGCTTGGGCGCAGCGCTCTGCACCGCCGGCTTAGCGCCTAAAGATAGTAGTGGAACGCCTCTTTTAACGCTCCACCAACCTCTTAGGGCGAAGCCACTGAATTTCCGGCAACGGGGCGCTACTTTGGGGCGGGCGCTAACTTCGGGCGGGCGCTAAGGTTAGCGCCCCAAAACTGTCTATACTGAAAATCTAGCCCATGAAGTCTTTAAAAATGCATTGGTTCACAGATGATCCTTTGCAAAGTCATAAATTGATGATCTTCACATTTATGTGTTCACAGATGCTTTATCTCCATCCCAAGGCACCAGCGCTCCTTGTAGTGAGGGCTACGAAGGAAACTGAAACTCTAAGGAGACGAAAAATGAAGAATCTGAAAAATGTACCTGTCGCTTACCTGTTATGGTGAAAAAGTTCCAAAATTTGACAATGGGCTTGCAGCAGTGCTAACAACATCTGCCCATGTTTGCAATAGAGAGCGATGAGGTGAGTTAAAAGGAAATTAAATACGTACTTGAAAAGGAAAAAATTGCAGGGCTATGGGGAAAGAGCAGGAGAGTGGGACTAATTGGAGAGCTCTTTCAAAGAGTCGGCACAAGCACAATGGGCCGAATGGCCTCCTTCTATGCTGTAAGATACTATTCTATGATTCTAGGTGCCTGTGTCTAATTTCTAGAGCTATATTCCTTTACCCTGGTAGTTCTCATTGGAGGATGAGCCATGATTGCTGGAGATGCAGGAAGAGAGGCTTGTATGCCTGCTAGTGGGATAGGACCTTTGGATTTGGCTTCAGGAATACTGACATTTTGATCTTAATTGAATTTCCAACATTAGTGCTAACAAAATCAATCACATTTAGAAACAAAAAAACAACTTCAGGCATCAGAGTGACAAATGCATTGATGCTCAAATCTGAAGAGCCATTGAAGACACACGTTTCAGTTACAAATTGTCCTTATTAACTGCATCTTCAAGAAGGGGTTTTGAGAAAGGTCAGAATTCCTCAACATAGACAACGAAAGAAAATTATAGAGTGCACACATTATTACGAAGTAAATCCATAGTGCCAGCCAATCAGATCACAGATGTAATGGTCCGAATGAGTTGATCTCTTGTTTGCAAGTCCATCACCTCAAGCTGATTGTATGCTGCAGAAATCGAATGATGAATAAACAGTAAATGATTGCGACCTATGTCACCTGATATCATACCACCTGAAGCTGACTCAATGTAAATGATTTTAAGAAAAAATCTATTTTTTATGGTTTATGATTTCAAGTGGCAGAGGGATAGAAATTGGTATGAGTTGCACATGATTTACACAGAATTACATAGACTTTACAGCACAGGAACAGGCCATTCGGCCCAACAGGTCTGTGCCGGTGTTTATGCTCCACATGAGCCTCCATCCACCTCTCTTCATCTCACCATATCAGCATAACCTTCTATTCCTTTCTCCCTCATGTGTTTACCTAGCTTCCCCTTAAATGCATCGATGCTATTCATGCGGTAGCGAGTTCCTCATTCTAACCACTCTCTGGGTAAAGAAGTTTCTCCTCATAGAATAGAATCGTAGAAATTTACGGCACAGAAGGACACAATACGGCCCATCGGCCACGATTTCCTCTTCCTCGGCAGTTCCAGTGCGGCCAGGGTCGGTGGCCGGTCCTGAACCCGCTGCTGGATCCAGCCCGCTCTGTAGAATGATTTTCCCCTGATTGGGCTTGTTAAGCCCACCCAGCACGTTTGCCGGCCAATTGAAGGAAGCGGGTCTGATGATGTCACTTGATGACGCGTCATCAGCCTGTTTCCTTAAAGGGACCATGTGGAAATTATGGAAGCAAGTCATCCTTGGTTCCGAGGGACTGCCTAAGAAGAAGAAGAAGAAGAAGAAGGGAAATAGGTCCTTCCTATCCACTCTATCCAGGCCCCTCATAATTTTATACACCTCAATTAAATCTCCCCTCAGCCTCCTCTGCTCTAAAGAAAACAACCCCAGCCTATCCAATCTTTCCTCATAGCTAAAATTCGCCAGTCCTGGCAACATCCTCGTAAATCACCTCTGTAACCTCTCCAGTGCAATCACATCTTTCCTGTAATGTGATGACCAGAACTGTACGCAGTACTCTAGCTGTGGCCTAACTAATGTTTTATACAGTTCAAGCATAACCTTCCTGCTCTTATATTCTACGCCTCGGCTAATAAACAGAAATATCCCGTATGCCTTCTTAACCACCTTATCTACCTGTCCTACTACCTTCAGGGATCTGTGGACATGCACTCCAAGGTCCCTCTGTTCCTCTACACATCTCAGTACCCTGCCATTTATGGTGTATTCCCTTGCCTCCCCAAATACATTACCTCACACTTCTCCAGACTGAATTCCATTTGCCACTTTTCTGCCCACCTGATCAGTCCAGTGATATCTTCCTGCAGACTACAGCCTTTTTCCTCACCACCAACCACACGGATTTCTGGGCACAGAATGAGGGATGAGGGTTAGGGGGACCAATTTGGGCTGGTGGTATCCTTTGTCTAATCTTCCCTCAAGATGCACAGGCTGCCAAATTGAGCATCTGTATAACACAGGCATTAGCCCAATTGATTATGCTACTCAGGGGCCTGTTTCAGGACATCGATACTAAGTTAGTCAAAAACTGAGCTCAGTTTTTCCAGGTCTACAGATGCCCAACAAGCAATTTTTAAAATGACCGCTGGAGGCTGCTGAAAGGGGTACGTTTTCCTTCTTCATTTACCTGAATGTGGAGCCAGGAGGAGCAGGAAAGTTTCCTCCCGTCTGCTCAACACTTCTGTGGGCCACTGGCAGCCCACGCTTGCCCACCCCACATTTGCCTCTCTCCCCCACCCCCCCGACCCAACCCCCCAGAATCTTCCCGAAGACCACTGCTGGCGTTGCCCAAGTTGGTGACCTCCAAACTGGCGAGCTGCATCGGGACGTCCAACAGGCGTCTGCAGCTGACCGGCTAAATGCAGATGAGGCCCGGTGCCGAATTTGACACAAAGCAACCGCCCCACTGACTTGGGCGCAAGCCCCATTTCCAGCACAGAGTTCCCACAATCCTTTGATGTGTGGATGTGAAAGAGTTAAAATTGTGAGACCTGCAAAAGAGGCGAGAATGAAAGCACAAGCGTGTGTTTGCCCTTTATCTCTAGATGAATTACTGCCTCCAGAAACCCTTTCGATTGGGACTATCTAAGCCCTTAAATCTGTTCGTTTCAGATTTGAACAACAGCAGTGATAGAATTCCTGAAATGGATTTGAATATTGAGTGCCGTATATAGAAGAGTATTCTGCATTTGAAGCCTTCTGCGTCCAAAGATATTTGACATTTAAAAGAGATTTTGCATTCCTGTTTTTAATTATTTATTTTTCTAGGCAAGTCTTTTTGCCGTTCACCAATCCCTGGTTAAGGTTACTGGGAGCAAGCCTGGTCCTGAGCCTTATCATATGATTATCTGTGACAGGCCACTAGAAGGTCCCCGAGAGCAAACTGGGGTGGCGAGCAGCTTTTCCTCATTTGCTGTAGGAAAATGCATGATCTCTGTTCTTATCCTCTCCTGAATGCCAACCCCAGAGATCAGAATTAGCAAACCTGTTGTGTGAGGAGCTGCATCAGTAAACCCAGTTTTACCAGCCTGTCCTGCAAGGCAGAAAATAGATCGAGGTGCACAGTTACAGAAAATGTTCTTACGGTTTTGTTTTTAACCAAAAGGTTTAATGATTTGTGCTAATTTTCAGTTTTAATACAATGTGAAATCAATTAAAATAGGCTTAATTAAAATTTCCCTTTCTTGGAGATCATTTCATTTGTAGATATAGTAGTAAATATCTAGGGATACTTTTATGTTCATTTATTAATTTATTTACAAAACATTTATGCAATTCATTCACAGTATAATGCCTCAAAATTACATGGTGCAAAATTAGGACATGAACACAATGCACTTACATGCAATTCCTTTTTCATAGAGGTGTTGACTTATTTAAAGCACTTGGGTGCTAATATTCAAAGCCTAAGAATGCTGTCTCACATTGCTTTAACATTTTCAAAATACTTCTTGTCATCCTTCAAACATGACAGTGAAGTTGCTTACAGCCAAGATTTTCCTCGGAGCTGCTCCTGCTCCGCCGTTGTAACTTTACCGGAGAGGGGGCAAATCCGAGGAAATTCCCGAACCCATACCTAGCCTTGTACAATTGGAGTTGGCCCAAGCACCCGTTTGATACAGCATATTTCCGGGCCAGTTCAAACTCAAACACAGCAGAGATGGTAACTGCATGTATCTACGCGTTTTGCTGGGGAGTTTAGATTATTGTTTCATCTCGTAAAATTGTTTTTTTTTTAATGTACGTAATACTTTTATGGAATATGCAGCAAGAATAACTGAATCACATTGGCCTGGATTTTACGAGGCTGATGACGGCGTACGTACAGCGCATGCGCGAAAACCAGGAACTTGCGACCTGTCAAGGTTCACGGATCCCCCGAACCGAAAGAAAAATCACCTTCGCTGGCGCAGAGTGTAAGCATCGGAGCAGGCCCCAAGGATTTGTATGATTGTTATTGTTGTTTGACCAGCAGCCTGTTTGGCCCAGTGGTAGGGGCGTGGTGCAGTTGGACTAGATGTAATATCTCCAAGTTTGCAGACGACACAAAGCTGGGTGGGCGTGTGTGCTGTGAGGAAGATGCCGAGAAACTCCAGTATGATTTGGACAGGTTGGGTGATTGGGCAGAAGCATGGCAGATGCAATATAACGTGGATAAATGTGAGGTTATCCACTTTGGTGTCAAAAACAGGAAGACAGATTATTATCTGAACGGCAACAGATTGGGAAAAGGGGAAGTGCAACGAGACCTGGGTGTCCTTGTGCACCAGTCGCTGAAAGTAAGCATGCAGGTGCAGCAGGCGGTTAAGAAGGCAAATGGTATGTTGGCCTTTGTAGCGAGAGGGTTTGAGTACAGGAACAAGGATGTCTTGCTACAGTTGTACAGGGCCTTGGTGAGACCACATCTTGAGTATTGTGTGCAGTTTTGGTCGCCTTATCTGCGGAGGGATGTACTTGCCATGGAAGGAGTGCAGCGTAGATTCACCAGGCTGATACGTGGGATGGCAGGAATGACGTATGAGAGATTGGGTCGATTGGGCTTGTACTTGCTGGAGTTTAGAAGAATGAGAGGGGATCTCATTGAAACTTATAAAATTCTAACAGGACTAGACAGACTATATGCAGGAAGGATGTTCCCGATGGCGGGGGAGTCCAGAACCAGGGGTCACAGTCTAAGGATAAGGGGTAAGCCATTTAGGACAGAGATGAGGAGGAATTTCTTCACCCAGAGAGTGGTGAACCTGTGGAATTCTCTACCACAGAAGGCAGTAGAGGCCAATTCATTAAATATATTCAAGAAGGAGTTAGATATATTTCTTAAGGCTAAAGGGATCAAGGGATATGGGGAGAAGGCAGGAACAGGGTACTGAATTTGGATGATCAGCCATGATCTCATTAAATGGTGGAGCAGGCTCGAGGGGCCGAATGGCCTACTCCTGCTCCTATCTTCTATGTTTCTATGTTTCTATGACCTAGAAGCACAGACACACCTGGGAGTTTCAATTTAACTATGGAAAAGACATTTGCTTTGGACAATGAGTGTCACGATAGGTGATTTAACTGTAAATAGGTGATTTAACTTTGGACAATGAGACTTTGTGTTTTAATGGGTTTCGATGGATCTTCAATTGGATAAGACAACGATACCAGTTTTGCTGGAACAATGGACTTCCTGGCTTCAATGATAAACACTTTAACCTTGGGCAAAACACATCAGCAGTAAGTCTAAATCACATCAAATATGTACCAGAGGGAGGGGGCGACAAGCTAAGGAATTGTCTTCCATCCCTCAGTCCTGTACTTGTCCTGTGGTTTGGATTACTGGGTGTGTATTGGAATACAAGAGTTGGGGGAAGGCCCAGACTCGAAAAGGCGGGAACCAGATAAAGAAGGCTGATTTAAAAGACATCACTGCAGTACACAGAACTGAATGAACTTTTAGGGCATTCTCTCTTTCTCTCTCTCTCGCTTGCTCTAAGCCACCACGAGCGACAAGAACCTTGTCTTGCTCTTCGACTGTAGGAATGAACCTCAAAACTGGGACTTGGATACTGCATCGGCGATACGGAACCAGGAGACACGCTCTACACAGGGGAGCAGCGAGCAAGAAAACGGACAATCGGGGTGAGCATTGTCCAAGCCCACGCATCCTTAAGACCACCAGTACTGTGCGAGGGGGTGTTGTGTGTCCCAACCAATCCAGAGGGGCTTAGTGGGGAGGTTCTGTGTGTATTATATAGTGTATGTTCGGGGGTTTGTGAGACAAGTCCAACACAGTGTGATTTTAGGCATCTCAATAGGAAACAAGGAGCCTGTTCGATGGGCCAAGTTGTATTGCTGTACTGTTTGTTTTACGTCACCAGGCATTTTACGTACTGGAGGCGGGTTTGTGTGTTAACCTCATTAAACACCGTACGGTTGAGTCCGAAAAGCTTGTCTGTGTTCCAATCCAGTTCACCGTAATTCCTGTCATATAGAATTAATTAGGGGGGGGTTGATTCGAGCCACCAAAGCAAACCACCTACAAGAGTTGGGCTATTTGGCCAACTACTGCCCAGCAAATGCCCACAAAACGCTTACGCTTGGTAAAAGCAGGCATAGGGCCTGCGTTCATCACCATAAGGGTTAATATAACTGTTAGATTAAAAGTGTTAAAATTAAAAATCATCCACGAACATTTAAAATTAGTTTAGGTAAAATTTTGGCCTGGATTAAAATATTTAAAATTATTTTTCAAAAAGTTAAATTTTTATTGCAACTGCTTCATTAAAGGGACTTTTAATTAAATGTGACAATGGGAACATTTATTTTTATTCCAGCTGTGTAAATTCTTCAATTATTTGGGGATTCCTTTGGTTGTCATTAAGGGATTCCTTTCGGAAATGACAGCAATGGAATCCTCGGCCGCGAATTTGCTCACCTCGGCGGGTCCATGGCGGGTGACGTTGGTGGCGGGTCTTGACCTCGCTGCTGGCTCCAGCCCGCTGTCCAAAATGAATTTCCCTTGATGGGGCTTGATAAGCCCGCCCTGCGGGGTTCCCGGCCAATTAGAGGAAGCGGGTATGGTGACATCATTTGATGACACGTCGTCAACCGGTTTCCTTAAAGGGGCCATGACCAAATTGATTTTGACATTTGTGCTGTCAGTGTTCCACAGCATTGAGTTGCTGCAAACACTGACAAGCACTGCACAGAGGTGCACGGCTGCACCCAGGCTCTCCCAGGACTCCCTCCATATGCTTATGGACGGAGTCACAGCACGCAGGGAGGTACTCTTCCCTTCACATGGGCGGAAGAGACCTCCCCAGGAGATCAACACAGCTTGTTTGCACATTTCAGAGGAGGACACAAGCAGGGATGTTGTCCGGAGGACCAGGCTGCAGTGCCACAAACCTTTCAATGATCTCAGTAGATAATGAAACGTTAGTCCAAAGCCACACTCAGCCTCATCCTGTTGTGCCACCCATCAAATCCCCATCACTCTGCCTTCTCTACCCTACTCCTGCACATCCTTACTCACACCAACGTACCTGGCACCTCCACCCATCCCTCTCTCTATCTACATTATCACATCCCCATCTCACTAGCCACCCCTCACACTTACCCTCATCCTAGTGCAAGCATACCAACTAACAACACACAAGGGTAGGCACTTGGGTGCTTTATGCAATGTTCAAGTAAAGTTTCTGTTAATGTGCTATCAAACATTGAAACCTTTATTTTCAACACTTTGCATTCTTGAACAGATTTTTGTGCACCTTTGGAAGTGGCTTAGTGAGTTGCAGTGAATAGTGAGACATAATGGTCCCCCCCGCAATATTGATGAGTGTGAAAGGAATGGCTTGGGCATTGTAGGGATGCTTTATGGTGTTGGTGTGGGGTGGTGCCAACCTGGTGCATCATGTGGCAGCCAGGGTGTACAGCCTCAAGTAAAGTAAATCTGGCCATGGTGAGGCCAGCCCTGGCATCCTGGGCAGCAATGAGCTTGGATGCTGACACCCTGTGTCCTGTGCAGCATCAGTTGATTGCGGAGAAGTTTGGTGTTGTTGGTGATGCTGGTGTGCCTGGTGCTGCTGGTGTTGGGGCTGATAATTGTGGGATTCTCAGGACCAAGATGAGAGAGTATAAAGGGCACCCATGCTGATGGAATAGATGGCAGGTGATGTACAGATGACAGAAGCAATCTGTCAATGGTGAGAGAAGTAATGAGGTGGAGACTTGTCTAAAGACTTGCAGCATGGTGAATCTGTTGTGGAAATGCAGTGAGGAAGAGCTTGTGGCTGAGGGAAGATATCTCTAAGGTGGGAGATTTTACTTTACATTTGAAGCTGTCAATTCAACAGCCGATTCAATGACCACTGAACTCCTGCCTCAGTTTGACAGACATGGTCCACGACCAGCGTGAACCCTGTGGGCGAGCTAGCAAATGCAGAAGGTGAGCCAAAATTCATTCTTAAGTGGCTCTAAACAAGCCACTAATTACCTGAATTGGGTCCCCCACTGTGAACCCGCCGCTGCCTGTCCGGTCTGCTCAGTACTGACAGACCCGACATCGGAGAAAGGCATGTGGTGGCAGGTTCACAGCAGAGTTCTGACCCGCTCGGGAAAAAAAACACTTTCCCACCCGACCCACCACCGATCGCACCCGCTGACCTCCCGCAAAATCCAGCCATCCTTTCTGATAGGAGGACCTGGCCCATGTGATCCCAGGGATGCTTGCAAACCGCCTGCGTCCCTGGGATCTGTGGGCCTTTACGCAGGCGTACGCCTGCAGGCCCAGGCCCCGAACTCTCCAAAGCACAGGAGTCAGTAGGTAGGTTCGTCTTTTTTTTTGGGTCGAAGGCGTACTCCGGCCCACTATTATTTAAAACAAAAAAACTCAGAAAATGCTGGGAACACTCAGCAGGTCAGTCAGCATCTGTGGAGAGAACAGTTGAGTTAATGAGGGTAACTTTAATTTAACTCGCCTGGCGGGAATCCCATTATATCGTAGGAACGCTGGATTCCCTCCCTCCCCACACCCATATTACATAGAATTGCATAGAAATAACAGCACAGAAACAGGCCATTCAGGTCTATGCTGGTGTTTATGCTCCACACGAGCGTCCTCCCACTCCTCTTCATCTAACCCTATCAGTGTAACCTTCTCTTCCTTTCTCCCTAAAGTGCTTATATCTAGCTTCCCCTTAAATGTACCTACACTATTCACCTCAACTACTCCATGTGGTGGCGAGTTCCAAATTCTAACCACTCTCTGGGTGAAGAAGTTTCTCCTGAATTCATTGTTGGATTTATTAGTGACTATCTTATAGTGATGATCCCTAATTTTGAATGCCCCCAAAAGCAGAAACATTTTCTCGACGTCTCTCCTTTCAAACCCCTTCATAATTTTAAAGACCTCTAATTGGTCACCCCCTCCGCAATGTTCCCTTTAGGCTGGGCGGCCACACAATACATTGCCAGCAGGAAAAATGAAAATTGTGGGGTACAGCCAGCTTAGGGCAGATTTACCATCTGGGTTTTACAGTTGACACCAACATCCTGTGGTAATAGTTACCGTTGAAATAATTAAAAAGCAATTAAATCCAATAATTAAAGTACACAACACCTTGAAACTTGCCAATTTTGAAATTAGTTTTTAATGCTTCAACACCAACAGAACTGTCATTGCAGACACATCTGAAGCTGATCTTTTTATAAGCTCCTGAAAATCATTCCATCTGATTGCAATGCAGTGCCTTAGGTTTCAATAAATTTGCTATTGTGGGAGAAATGTTACAGTTGCATGGACACTGCTTACTTAAAGATACAGCATTCTATAACTGGTTTTGAGAGTGCCGTCACCTGATGACTTTTCTGACACCAGAGAGGGCCACTATTTCGAGACATGTAAATAAGAAAAGAGGAACAAAGAAAATGATTAAAAGTAAAAGAAAACTATTTGTTTGGAATTACAAACTCCACACTCACTGAAGCCTACACAGAGTAAGCTTGTGTGGTGAGCAGGAAATCCATAGCAGCGGTCCATCACGTCACCATTGATAAAAATCACCCCCCATAAGTTTTGTTACAAACAACATGATGTTTATATGAAAGCTCTTCAACCAGTTGACCTCATCTTACCTTAATGCCAACCCTACCACCTTCCTATTGCCAACTTGTACAGCCATTTTAAACAGGCTAAAGGGCACCTTAGCTTAACATCTCATCTGAAGGATGCTCCCTTTTGACAACTTGACACTTGCTCTGTAATTGGCAGGAGCGTCATAAGAGCATAACATAAGAAATAGGAGCAGGAGTCGACCATTTGGCCTTTTGAGCCTGCTACGCCATATCAATAAGATCACGGCTGATCTTCTACCTTAACTCCACCTTCCCGCACTATCCCCATATCCCTTGAGTCTCCAAAATATATATAAGGGACTCAATATATATAAGGGACTCAATTTCTTTGTGCAGCTTGGACACAGGATATGCTGGCTATGAGGAAGGGGTGCTACCAATTGAGTCAAGCAGATGGTCTGGTTGACCCAAGAATCATGCCACCTCAATAGCCTGCAGCGTTGAGATAGGTCTGACCGATGCCAATCTTGAACTACATAGAGGAGATACTCAGTTCAATAAGTGCAACAATCTGTTTGGCCAACTCCTTCACACCACCTTTCACACTGTGACTCAACAAGTGATGCTAGCTAAACTAGTCTGCATAGAATTGATTAGGTTTTCTACACACTGAATCTTGCAGTTCTGTTTCTGTTCAGCTGCGCTAAGGTTGCTGGAGGATTTGAGGGGCAAACACTTGACACTATTGTGGTCAATGTATCTTCTTGTGCTTTTTCAGGTTTCTGGTGGAGATTTCTGGCCGTGAGATGTGTAATTGCTGCTGTCAGAGGAACATAGGAACAGGAGTCGGCCATTCAGCCCCTCGAGCCTGTTCCGCCACTCAGTGAGATCATGGCTGATCTGTGACCTGACTCCATACACCTGCCTTTGCCCCATATCCATTAATACCTTTGGTTAACAAAAATCTATCAATCTCAGATTTAAAATTAACAATTGATCCAGCAGCAATTGCTGTTTGCGGAAGAGAGTTCCAAACTTCTACCACCCTTTGTGTGTAGAAGCGTTTCCTTACTTCACTCCTGAAAGATCTGGCTCTAACATTAAGGCTACGTCCCCTAGTCCTAGACTCCCCAACCAGCAGAAGTAGGCTCTCTCTCTCCACCCTAACAATTCCGCTCAATATTTTGAACACTACGATTAAATAACCCCTTAGCCATCTAAATTCCAGGGAATACAAACCTAGTTTCTGTAATCTTTCCTTGTAACTTAACCCCTGGAGTCCGGGTATCATTCTGGTAAACCTACGCTGCACTCCCTCCAAGGCCAATATATCCTTCCTCAGGTGTGGTGCCCAGAACTGAACACAGTACTCCAGGGTTTTGTACAGCAACAGCATAACTTCTACCCCCTTTTATTCTAGTCCTCTAGGAACAAAGCCAGCCTTCCATTAGCCTTTTTGATTATTTCCTGTACCTCTCCATGATATTTTAAAAATCCATGTACATGGCCTCCTAAGTCTCATTGGATCTCCACTGTATCGAGCTTTTCACCTTTTAGAAAGCTTGGGGGAGAATTTTAGTTGGTTAGCGCCTCCCATTAGCGTCTGGCGGGGGCGAGGCAAAACTAACGCCGCACGCCAAATCCAGTCGCCCCTTAGCACCGCTCTTAACAGTTAAGGCATCGTGGCTGCTGCCAGGATAGCAGGCACTGACATCAAGATCTGCCTGGTGCTATCCTGGCAGCAGCCATGATGCCTTCATCCTGCGCCAACTCGGTGTTCCAGCCGCCACATCAAGCTCGCGGCTGGTTGGTTGGAGACAAAGGCTATCTGCTCTCCGTAACCCCAGCACTCCTGCTCAGCACATATATAATGAGAGCCATGCTGCCACCAGGAACACCATTCAGCAGACCATCGGAGTGCTCAAGCAATGGTTCTGCTGCCTTGACCACTCGGAAGGAGCCCTCCAGTACTCAGCAGAGCAGGTGTCCCTTTTTGTCGTGGTCTGCTGCATGCACCACAACATGGCTATCATGGGGGCCCAACCCTTGCCACAAGGGATTGCAGGACCACCTCAGGAGGAGGAAGAGGGAGAGGAGGAGGAGGACGAAGACAAGGAGGAAGAGGAAGATGAGGAGGAGGAGGAGGAGGAGGAACAGGAGCGAGGGAGGAGGCAGCCACTCCATCGGCCTTCCGGAAGGGCGGTCCGTGATCACCTCCTCAGACTGCGGTTCCAATAAATTAAACCCCAGATCCCCGTTGCTCACCACATCCCCATCATTCCATCCCTGTCACAGGCCATATCACAGTGCAAAGCTGAAATGAGAGACACCACAAAATCATCCAAAGCCAATCAATAAATTTATCAATAATCAGTGAACATATATTTACAACAACAATATTAGCTATGCACCCTTGTGCAATCCCTTAGTGCCTTGTGTTACTGTGCTTTTGCCTACTCTAGTGTTCCTATGAAGTGTTGGCCCAGTGGCTGCAGAACAGCTGGTGGAAGGCTGCTGAGTGTCTGTGCGGGAGACTTCAGATGGCCTTGTAGGATGCCCTCGACCAGCTCTGGGCCTGGAAGGCCCGGCTGTAGACTGCACCACCTCAGCATGTGCGGTAGCAGTCTGGGCTGGCTGGATGACAGGCAGCCACAAGGGCAATGGTGGTGTGGCAGTGGTGGGAGCAGGAATGCTGTCATCCTGAGAGAGGGCAGCAGGTTCCTGCTTCACTGACCCACTGCCACTCCACCGGGGCAGCACCTCAGCATCACTACCAATCTGTTGGAGCACAGATTGCTGGCCTGCTGCGACACTGTGAAAGCCCTGGTCAACAAAGGTATTAATGATGGCAGCAGTCAGAGCTTGCGTGGCATCAAGCCGTGACTGCATGGAAGGAGCCTGAGATTAGATGCCACAAAGCATAGACTGCATTACAACACTAATACATTGCATGGCTTCCGCCTGTGCTACAATGGAAGCTGCCACATCACCCATCACACGCGGCATGAGGTCTGGGTCACCACGGTCTCTCTGGGAGTCCACTATGCTTTGCAGACTGCAAATGATGGGCTCTATGGTGTGCACAGAGCCTTGTGCAATGTTGGAGGCAGATTCCTCCATGCTCCTTACCATTGCCGAGTGGCTCTCAGGCACCCTTGCTATTGCACCTATCATCTCCGTGTGCAAGCCCATCACCCTTCTTCTAAAGACCTCCCCATCGAGGTCCTCATCTGAGACCTGTGCAGCAGAACTCGTGCGCGAACTCGCCCTCTGGGGAGCAGACCCCCAAGCTGCCCTTTCCCCCTTGCCTTGCTGCAACCCACTCATCCCCGGTGCCTCACCCTGAGCAGATCCCACTACTATACTAGCATCAAAAGAATACGTAGTGCCAGTATCTGAGCTGGTGCCTGCGGGTGAGACATGCAGTGACGCGGTGTGTTATTTGTCCTCTTCTCCCGCCTTGCTCTTTACGGTACCCTCAGGGACAGGCTGCTCAGGTGTTTGCTCATTATCTGAAAGCATAAAGGCACAAGGTTCGGGTTAAGGTGAGGGGAGGGACGCAGGAAGGGAGAAATGTATGCATACAGCATGATTAGCTGGAAAGTGCAAAATACTTGTGGGGTGAAGAGGAAGTGGGATGTGAGAAAAAGGGGTAGAGATGAACATACCGTTGTTGTCCCCTAGGGGGTCAACTTTGCCGGTGGCCACGGCGCCCACCACTTGGCACCCAATAATCTGCAGCACTCGATTCTCCAGTGCAGACAGTGGTTGGGTGTCAACTTGTCCCCTGCCTGTGCGCTCCTGCTCCCTCCTGTTGTGAGCCACCTTGGCCTGCAAGAGAAAGGAAAGTGTGTGAGTGTGTGTGGAGCAACATGTTTGGGGGATGTGCCTGCCATAGTTGAATAGCTGTCATTGTGTGCAAGGTGTGAGATGTGGGTGTGAGTGTTGGTAGGTGGAGATTGTTGGTGTGTGAGTGCTGGGGGTGTGGGGCTTTGGGCAGTGTGTGCAGACTATGGTTCAGATGGTAGTATGTAGCAGTTGTTGAAGCATTGTCTCACCCTGACCACCCGACTGAGGTCGTTAAATTTCTTCCTGCACTGTGTGTGGGTCCTGGGGACAACAGTGCTGCCCGAGACCTGCTGGGCTACCTCACTCCACATGGCCTGGAAGACTTGCGACGAAGGCCTCCTGCCACTTGTCGGGTAGAGCACCGCCCTCCGTCTCTCCACAGCGAGGACCACCGCCTCCAATGCTTGGTCGCTGAATTTGTGAGCTCTCTCCCTGTGCCGTTGATCTGCCATGATGACACCACCTTCAGTGGTCCGGTTCCTTCTCCTTGGCCTGCAAAACCAGCAATGCTGAGAATGAGGTTCTGCAGCATCAATGATCCTCCCCTTTAAGCACTGGAAAGAGCCTGCAGCAATGATGACTAGTGATTAGACTGCACCTGAAATTGCTTAGCGCTTTGAATCTAATGCCACTGAGCTTGGTCATTAGCGCTTGATTTAGCGCTCTCGTCCTCCCTTTAAGCGATAACACTGAATTTTGTGTGCAGCGAGATTCATTAGTGCCTGATGCTAAATCTCAAACTTTTCAGAAGTTAGTGCCCATTCCTGGGCAATAATGAATTTCGCCCAATTATCTTTTCTATCATTATTGACTTCCACTCACCTTTTTATTCTTTCCCTCCTGCTACTTTAAAATAGTGGTGTTTTGAAGGTCATTCTTGGAATGGGGGGAAAATAAATATACGTATATTTTTAGTTATTCACGTTTGGATATGAAGAAACTGCCTTGGAGCAGAGAGAGCATCAGCAATTTTGAGAGGGAACTGGATAGATATTTAACAGTGAATGTAATTGGGGGATAATAGGATAGAGTGGTGTATTTGCTTTTCAATTTGGTGATCACGATCGTTTCTTCTGGTCCAATACATGCTTATGGACCTTTGTAACCCTGTTTATTATCTGTGGAAATTGTTAATGACATCCTTACTGCTAGCAGTGTTACTGCCATTTAAAAGTATGAAATACACCTTTATTGCTTCATTAATTTTACCTCCTAAGCATCTCCAACAGTGTTAACCAACCACCAAGATATCCAACCCAAATCCTTCACAATACTAAAGGAACCCAGTGAGTATTTAGCATTGACATTTATTTAATCCAGTCAGATATAATTGCATCATGCTTTACCTCTTTAAAGAGCTTTAATGTTCAAATAAAAATGTGATCTCAAAACCAGCAGATGTTACCATTGTTTATTAAAAGGCAAACATTGGGTTTATGGCATAAGAATGGAACATCATTCTGGAGACTCATGATGGACTAGGTTGCATATTTTTTTCCAGGTAATTTCATTTTAATGCCCTTCCTTGTGCATTCAAATCCTTAGTTTTGTAGCTGTAATTTTATTGAATTTTGCTATTTATTGTTCAATTTAGATGCTATCTATATAATATTTCTCTCTTACACAAATTAAATGGTCAGCTTTAACTTGATTTATTATCCTCCCTTTTTATTCATTCATATTATATCATCTTTGTATTACTTTAATAACCTCCTTGCATTCAACATCATAGTTTTTTAATTTAATTTGGCTGAGGTTTCTTTTTCACAGTTTGGTTAGGAGGACTTCAGCTTAATTTGATTTGATTCACTCCCTTTTATTATGTTCATCTCTTTTATTGATTGTGGTTGTTTAATCTTCCACAAGCAAGAAGGGAAAAGGGCGGGAGAAGGAGGAGGAGAGGCTGGTAGCAGAATGGAGAGTTTGGACTGGCTCAGGGTGGATGTAAAACTCATTGTGAAGAGTACAGAGATCTGATAGATGTGTCAAAAATTCAGTCTGGCAAACTCATTTGAATATCTGTGTTGCTTTGTATTTTACCTACTGTACTTGGTAAATCTTTATATAAAGACGTGTCAGAAGGTTGTGGGTTCAAGTCTTACACCAGAGGCTTGAGCACAAAAACCTAGGCTAACACTCCAGTGCAGTGCTGAGGGAGTGCTGCACTGTCGGAGGAGCCGTCTTTTGGATGAGACTGTGGTATCTTGAGGTGGCCATAGATGGAGATGGACACAGGTTAACTCCGTAACATGGTTTAATCAACACTTGCACATAAAAGCTTCTGCCATGAGGCAGCAAAAACAAAGAGTACAACCAGTACAGACCAGACTTAACTCAGGAGACCAATTGCCACAGCACCACCTGGTGGATCAGGTTACTCATAACCTCCCAGGTTACTACAGAGACTTTAAACCGAGGCCCCGTCTGCTCTCTCAGGTGGACATAAAAGATGGCACTATTTCGAAGAAGAGCAGGGGAGTTATCCCCGGAGTTATTCCCGGCGTCCTGGCCAATATCGATCCCTCAATCAACATAACAAAAACAGGTTATTTTGTCATTATCACACTGCTGTCGGTGGGAGCTTGCTGTGCGCAATTGGCTGCCGTGTTTCCTACATTACAACAGCGACTACACTTCAAAAGTACTTCATTGGCTGTAAACTGCTTTGGGAATGTCCTGAGGTTGTGAAAGGCGCTATCGAAATGCAAGTCTTTCTTTCAAGAACACAAGCTGCAAAAATTACTCAGCACAGGAAAAGGTTGTGAATTTAACATACTGACCTGAACAAAAGAAACCAGATAGAAGCAATAAACAACAGCATTTATTTAGTGCCTTTAACGTAGTAAAAGGTGCCAAGGTGCTTAACTGAAGCGTTATCTGAAAAAATTTGCCACCGAGCCACCGAAGGAGATATTAGGACAGGTGAACAAAAGCTTGGTCAAAGACCTAGGCCGCGATTTTGCTGATATCGACGGGTCCATGATGGGCAATGGCAGTAGCGGGTCCCGACCCCACTGCTGGCTCCATCCCGGTCTCTGAACTGAATTTCACTTGATTGGGCTTGTTAAGCCCACCCAGCACATTTGTCGACCAATTAGAGGAAGCGGGTCTGGTGACATCATTTGATGATGCGTCATTAGCCGGTTTCCGTAAAGGGGCCATGTCCAAATTGATTTTGACATTTTTGCTGTCAGTGTTCTACAGCATTGCGGTGCTGCAAACAATGACAATAACTGTGCAAAGGCAGAGGGCTGCACCCAGGCTCTCCCATGACTCCCTCCATATGCTTATGGAGGGAGTCACTGCACGCAGGGAAGTCCTCTTCCCTTCCCATGGGTGAAAGAGACCTCCCCAGCAGATCAAAACTGCCTGGTTGCACATTGCAGAGGTGGGCACAAGCAGGGATTTCGTCAGGAGGACCTGGGTGCAGTGTCGCAAATGTTTCAATGATCTCAGATGATCACAAAACCTTAATAGAAAGCCACACTCAATCTCATCCTGCTGTGCCACTCATCACATCCCCATCACTCTGCCTTCCCTACCCTACTCCTGCAATAAGAGATGAGATCAGTGCAGTAGTGAGAAATGTTATTGGCTTAGAAGATCAAGACGTAGAATCAGTTTGGGTGGAGATAAGAAATAATAAGGGTAAGTAGTCACTGATGGGTGTGGTCTACAGGCCCCCAAACAGTAGCCACACTGTAGGACAGAGTATAAATCACAAAATAATAGAGGCTTGTAAGAAAGGTACGGTTATAATCATGGGAGATTTTAATCTTCATATTGATTGAACAAAGCAAATTGGTAAAGGTAGACTTGAGGAAGAGTTCTTCGAGTGTATGCAGGATGGTTTCTTGGAACAATACATTGTGGAACTAACCAGGGAGCAGACTATTTTAGATCTGGTAATGTGTAACGAGGCTGGATTAATTAATGATCTCGAAGTGAAGGATCCTCTTGGGAAGAGTGATCATAGCATGGTAGAATTTCAAATTCAGTTTGAGGGTGAGAAAGCTAGGTCTCAATATAGTGTCCTGAACTTAAATAAAGGTAATTACAAAGGTATGAAGGCAGGCTTGCTTAAAGTGGACTGGGAAAATATATTACAGAGTAAGACTGTAGAAAAGCAGTGGCAAACATTTAAGGAGATATTTCATAACTTCATAAGAACATAAGAAATAGGAGCAGGAGTAGGCCATTCAGCCCTTCGAGCCTGCTCCACTTTTCAATGAGATCATGGCTGATCTTCTGCCTCAACTCCATTCACCGGCCCTATCGCCATATCCCTTGATGCCCTTACTAGTCAGAAATCTATCGACTTCTGTTTTGAATATACCCAATGACTGAGCCTCCACAGCCCTCTGGGGTAGAGAATTCCAAAGATTCCCCACCCTCTGTGTGAAGAAATTTCTCATCTCAGTCCAGAATGACCTACCCTTTATCCTGAGGCTGTGGCCTCTGGTTCTAGAAACCCCAGCCAAGGGAAACATTCTCCCAGCATCCACCCTATTAAACCCTGTAATAATTTTGTATGCTTCAATGAGATCCCCTCTCATTCTTCTGAATTCAAGAGAATACAGGCCTAGTTTACTCAATCTCTTCTCATACGACAGTCCTGCCATCCCAGGAATCAATCTCGTGAACCTTCATTGCACTCCCTCTATGGCAAGTATATCCTTCCTTAGGTAAGGAGACCAAAATTGTACACAGTACTCCAGGTGTGGTCTCACCAAGGCCTTATATAATTGGAGTAAGACTTCTTTACTCCTGTACTCGAATCATCTTGTATTGAAGGCCAGCATACCATTTGCCTTCTTAATGGCTTGCTGCACCTGCACATTTACTTTCAGTGACTCATGTACAAGGACATCTAGGTCCCTTTGAGCATCTGCATTCCCCAATCTTTCACTATTTAGGAAATACTCTGCCTTTCTGTTTTTTCTACCAAAGTGGATAACTTCACATTTATCCACATTATATTTCAGCAAAGATATATTCCAGTAAGAAAGAAAGACACTAAGATAAAGATGAACCATCAGTGGCTAACTAAGGAAGTAAAGGATGGTATCAAATTGAAAACAAATGCATACAATGTTGCGAAGAATAGTGGAAGGCCAGATGATTGGGAAATTTTTGAAAACCAGCAAAGGATGACTAAAAAAATTATAAAGAGACAGAAGATAGCTTATTAAAATAAGCGAGCAAGAAATATAAAAACAGACATTAAGAGCTTTTACAGGTATATAAAAAAGAAGAGAGTCACTAAAGTAAATGTTGGTCCCCTAGAGGATGAGTCTGGGGAATTAATAATGGGAAACAAGGAAATGGCGGAGACTTTGAACAAATATTTTGTATCGGTTTTCACGGTAGAAGACACTAAAAGCATCCCAATAATGGATAATTAAGGGGCTATTGGGATGGGAGGGGGGAACTTAAAACAATCACTATCACTAACGAAAAAGTATGAAGCAAACAAATGGGACTAAAGGTGGACAAGTCCCCTGGGCATGATGGCCTGCATTCTAGGATCTTAAAAGAGGTGGCTGCAGAGATAGTGGATGCATTGTTTATAATCTACCAAAATTCCCTGGATTGTGGAGAGGTCCCAGCAGACTGGAAAACCGCAAATGTAACACCCCTATTTAAGAAAGGAGGGAGACAGAAAGCAGGCTCATAACCTCGGCCCCTATTTCATTTTCACTTATATTTTTCCACTCCTTTCCTTTCCCCCCCCCCTTTCCTTTTGTTTCTCTCTCACACCTGGCAGCTATCTTTTGCCCTGCCAGTACACTTTACACCTAATCACAGCCTATTACCATCTCGTCTAGCTTCTAATCTCTTTTACTTCTTTTGGTTCTTTTATTCTTTTGTCCGATTGCAGCCCTGCCTTCGATCTAGTTCCTTTTCTCTCCAGTTTTGAAGAAGGGTCAAACCCGAAACGTCAACTCAAATTTCTCTCCACGGATGTTGCCTGACTTGCTGAGTTTTTCCAGCATTTTCTGTTGTTATTTCGGATTTCCAACATCTGCAGTATTTTGCTATCCAACTATAGACCAGTTAGCCTAACATCTGTCATTGGGAAAATGCTGGAGTCCATCATAAAGGAAGTGGTAGCAGGACATTTAGAAAATCATAATATAGTCAAGCAGAGTCAGCATGATTTTATGAAAGGGAAATCATGTTTGACAAATTTGCTGGAGTTCTTTGAGCATGTAATGAGCAGGGTGGACAAAGGGGAACCAGTAGATGTCGTGTATTTGGATTTCCAGAAGGCATTCAATAAGGTGCCACATAAAAGGTTACTGCACAAGATAAGAGCTCACGGGGTTGGGGGTAATATATTAGCATGGATAGAGGATTGGCTAACTAACAGAAAACAGAGAGTCGGGATAAATGGGTCATTTTCAGGTTGTCAAACTGTTACTAGTGGGGTGCCACAGGGATCAGTGCTGGGGCCTCAACCATTTACAACTTATATTAATGACTTGGATGAAGGGACTGAGCATAATATAGTCAAATTTGCTGATGATACAAAGATAGGTGGGAAAGCAAATTGTGTGGAGGACGCCAAGAATCTCCAAAGGAATATAGATAGGCTAAGTGAGTGGACAAAAATCTGGCAGAAGGAGTATAATGTGGGAAAATGCGAGGTTATCCACTTTGGTAAGAAAAATAAAAAAGCAAATTATTATTTAAATGGGGAGAGATTACAAAATGCTAAGGTAAAGACGGATCTGGGGGTCCTTGTACATGAATCACAAAAAGTTAGCATGCAGGTACAGCAAGTAATTAGGAAGGCAAATGGAGTGTTGGCCTTTATTGCAAAGGGAATGAAGTCCTGTTACAACTGTACAGGGAGTTGGCGAGACCACACCTGGAATACTGTGTACAGTTTTGGTCTCCTTATTTAAGGAATAATAAACAGTATTTGCATTGAAGGCAGTTTAGAGAAGGTTCACGAGGTTGATTCCGGGGATGAAGTGTTTGTCTTATGAAGGAATGTTGAGCAGCCTGGGCCTATACACATTGGAGTTTAAAAGAATGAGAGGGGATCTTATTGAAACATATAACATTCTGAAGGGGCTTGACAGGGTAGATGCAGAGAGGATGTTTCTCCTCATGGGGGAATCTAGAACTAGGGGGCATATTTTCAGAATAAGGGGGCACCCATTTAAAATAGAAATGAGGAGGAATTTCTTCTCTCAGAGGGTCGTGAATCTTTGGAATTCTCTTCCCCAGAGAGCTGTGGAGGCTGAGTCATTGAATATATTTAAGGTGGCGATAGACAGATTTTTGAGCTCCAGGGGAGTCAAGGGTTATGGGGAGCGGGCAGGGAAGTGGAGTTGAGGCCAAGATCAGATCAACCATGATCTTATTGAATGGCGGAGCAGGCTTGAGGGGCCAAATGACCGACTCCTGCTCCTACATCTTATGTTCTATATGTTCTTATGTATCCGTACTCACACCAACTTTCCTTGCACCTCCACCCATCCCTCTCCATCTACATTATCACTTCCCCATCTCACTAGCCACCCCTCACACTCACCCTCATCCTAGTCCAATCATACCAATTAACAACACACAAGGGTAGGCATGTAAAGTTTCTGTTAATATGCTGTCAAACATTGAAATGTTTATTTTCAATACTTTGCATTCTTGGACAGATTTGTGTGCACATTTGGAAGTGGCTTAGTAATTTGCAGTGAATGGTAAGAAATAACGGTATCCCCGCAATGGTGATGATTGTGAAAGGAATGGCTTGGGTGTGGTGTATGTAACCTGTTCCACCTTAAGAGAACTTAAGCCTGTTCCACCTTAAGAGATGTACTACTTTCTCTGGCTGCTGTATACGTAATACCGGTGGTAACCACCGGTATATAAGCACTGTGTAGTAAGATGTATTTCAGATATAGTCCTGACCTCCAACCAGTAAAGACCTGTTGAACTTTAATCTTGTAGCCTGTGTGTTATTAATTACAACTAGAACACACAGACTTTACAGTGGCGACGAGTCAGATTCTTACCCTGCGGCAGTTATATCCACGGCGGCTTCGTCCACTGAACGGACGTCGAAGAGAGGTTTCCACCCTCATCACCCTGCTGGAAGACACGTCGCGCGGCAGACATCGAGAAACCAGAGTGCAGAAGACACCCTGAACTCGAAGCCTCCATCAGCGGCTGTCAGCTATCTTCTTTCTACCTCGGTAGTGGGTAAGCCGGGCAGCAACGCGACCAGAAAATCGGCCACGTTGGCTGTACAGACGGGAAGGGAAGACGGAGGAATAAGGGCGGTGAGATCGATCGTGACCGGAGATAAGGGCCGGGCCGCATTCGGGCCGAAAGGCGCAGCGTCTGGGGACAACTGAAGGAGCGAGAGTCGCGGTGAAGCGGAGACAGCGTCGGGGGAAGGGTGAAGACCGCCAAGCGCGGGAAAACCGCCATTTTGTAGGCGGAGGACGAAGAAAAGAGCGCAGAAGCCGCCATCTTGGATAAAAATAAAAATTAATTAAATTGCAACGATGCCTAAACATGGGAACATTAATACCTTTGATAGCGACATCGAAGATTGGGCTATGTATGTAGAACGCATACAAAATTATTGTAAAGCAAATAAAATCCCAGATGAAGAGAAAGCACTAACATTATTAAACTTAATGGGTGCGAAGACATACGGGCAATTGAAACACCTTGTATCACCAGATGAACCAGCGGATAAGACGTTCGAGGAAATTGTTACTGTCCTGAAAAATCACCTAAACCCCACGCCGCTGATGCTAGCGGAACGATTTAAATTTTACAGCAGAAGGCAGCTGAAGGATGAAAGCAATGCTGAATATTTAATGGAATTGCGTAAGCTAGCAAAGTACTGTCAATTCGGAACGAGATTGACAGAGGCGCTACGAGATAAATTTGTGTGTGGTTTATTAAAAGAAGATACACAAAAGCGATTGCTCGAGGAGAATGAGCTGACGCTTGAGAAAGCGGTCACTATGGCAGCAGCGCACGAAGCCACAGCGAGAGGCATGGCAGTAATGCAGCTACGGTCACCGGAACTCAGTACAAATAAATTGGGTTTGAGTACTGTAAAATGTTATCGTTGCGGAAAGACAACGCACGATCAGAACCAGTGTTGGTTTAAAAACCAAGAATGCAGAACGTGTGGCAGGCTTGGCCACATAGCTAAAGTATGCCGGTCAGGAAAGAAGACCAGCAACAAAAAGTCACCGCAAGGAAAATACATAAAGGTACACAAGGTGACAAAGAACAGTTCGACCGAACAGAAGTCAGATTCAGACGCTAGCAGTAATGAACTGGGTAGCTTAAGAGTACACAACGTTGGTAAGGATGCAGATCTCCAGACAATTTGGGTCACCCTTCAGATAGCAGGAGTCCAAGTAAAGATGGAATTGGACACTGGATCAGCATTGACGGTCATGAATAAGAAAGATTACAAAAGGTTATTCCAACATATTCCCCTACGGGATACAGAGATTATATTGAAAACATACACGGGGCAAAGAGTGTACCCCGTCGGAAAGATAGAGGTAAAAGTGGTCCACAAGGGCGAAGAAAGCCAAGTAATGGACTTATATGTGCTACCTGAAGGAGGTCCACCACTACTGGGACGGGAGTGGATTAGGAAAATGAATATGGACTGGCACTCCTTGAAGGCACTAACGGTAGATTCCGGAGAAACAGATGTCAAACCTAAACGATTGTCCAGAATATTGGATGATGCTAAAGAGGTGTTCCAGCAGGGACTGGGAACACTGAGAGGAATTACGGCAAACATCAAGATTGATGAATATGCACAACCAAAATTTTTTAAAGCCAGTCCTGTACCCTATGCAATACGACCTACTGTAGAAGCGGAACTGGAAGCGCTAGAACGTTCAGGTGTACTGTCTAAGGTAGATTGGAGTGAGTGGGCTACGCCCATTGTTCCCGTTATGAAACGTCCTTCGAGCAACAAGCCAGGAGAACCAGGGAAGGTTCGCATCTGTGGAGATTTCAAAATCACCGTTAATCCGGTGATTCACACGGTGCAGTATCCGCTTCCGCAGATTGAGGATATTTTTGCTTCGTTGTCTGGAGGGAAACACTTCACCAAGATAGACCTGGCGCAGGCGTACTTGCAGATGGAGGTTGAAGAAGAGTCACGCCAATACCTCACAATCAACACGCATCGAGGTTTGTACCGGTACAATAGACTGGTTTTTGGAGTGGCATCGGCTCCAGCAATTTGGCAGAGGGCCATGGAGCAGGTATTACAGGGAATTCCAGGCACACAATGTTACCTGGACGATATTCTGATTACAGGTGATGGTGATGAAGAACACCTCGCAAACTTGGAACTGGTGCTCAACAGACTGAAAGAGTACGGACTTAGAGTTAATCGGCAGAAATGCGAGTTCTTCCAGAAGCGGATCTCGTACTGTGGTCATGTCATTGACCAGGAGGGGCTTCATAAGTCTCCTGACAAGATAGAGGCAGTTGTAAAGGCTCCCGCTCCGGATAATGTCTCTCAGTTGAGGTCGTTTCTAGGATTGATTAACTATTACCATAAATTCCTACCAAATCTATCCACGGTACTGCACCCGCTAAATGCTCTTTTACAGAAGGGGGTACCATGGGAATGGAGCGAAAACTGTAAGAAGGCATTTCGCAAAAGCAAAGAATTGATCACCTCAGAGGAAGTGTTGGCTCACTTCAACCCGACACTGCCTATTCGGTTGGCTTGTGATGCTTCTCCATATGGTATTGGGGCAGTACTCTCACACAAGTTGCCAAATGGCACGGAAAGGCCGGTCGCGTTTGCATCCAGATCATTGACCTCCGCTGAGCGCAACTATGCGCAGATCGATAGGGAGGCTCTCAGCCTTGTATGGGGAGTGAAGAAGTTTAATCATTACCTGCAGGGCCAAAAATTCACACTTCTGACAGACCATCAGCCGTTGGTATCCATTTTTAACCCTAAGAAGGGTGTTTCAGTGATGACAGCACAGCGTCTCCAGAGATGGTCCCTTTTCCTAGGGACACATCAATATCAAATAGAATTCAAAGGTACGAAGCAGCATGGCAATGCTGATGGGCTGTCGCGCCTGCCACTACCTGAAGAAGAAG
This sequence comes from Somniosus microcephalus, assembly GCF_052327205.1. Classification (NCBI taxonomy): domain Eukaryota; kingdom Metazoa; phylum Chordata; class Chondrichthyes; order Squaliformes; family Somniosidae; genus Somniosus; species Somniosus microcephalus. The sequence continues at coordinate 18,847,380 of NC_140996.1, forward strand.
AAACGACGAAAGTTGACCCTGTTGAGTTATTTCATTCGACCATCATCGAGTGTTTACCAGTCACCAATGCAAGTATTGAAAGAGAAACCAGGAACGACCCGACACTGTCCAGAGTCTACGAGGTGACAGTGAAAGGACGGCCAACACGTGGTGATCCTCTGTTACCGGCATTCTCGGCAAGGCGAGACCAGCTGTCCGTCTGCCATGGTACTTTGATGTACGGGACAAGAGTGATTATTCCTCCCAAGTTAAGGGAAAGAGTTCTAAAAGAACTGCATGAAGGTCATCTGGGGAGAGTTAAGGTGAAAAGTCTTGCTAGGGCTTATGTATGGTGGCCGGGTATTGACCAACAGATAGAGGAGTTGACGAAAAGCTGCGCTGGGTGCCAAAAAGTGCAAAATGCACCTCCGATCGCACCACTACACCCATGGGAATGGCCTCCAGCCCCATGGCAACGCGTACATATTGACTTTGCTGGTCCATTCATGGACTCCATGTTCCTAATTGCGGTGGACGCACATTCCAAATGGCCAGAAGTGATCAAGATGAATACCACTACTTCAGAAAAGACAATTGCGGTGTTAAGAACAATATTCGCAAGGAACGGATTGCCAGAACAGATCTGTTCGGACAACAGACCACAGTTCGTGTCGGAAGAATTCCAAAAATTCTTAAAGAAGAATGGGGTGAAACATTATACCTCTGCCCCATATCACCCGGCGACAAACGGGTTGGCCGAGAGATTTGTCCAAACATTCAAAAAGACAATAAAGGCCATGAACGATGATCAGATTCCTCTACAGCACAAGGTGGACAATTTCCTAATGGCGTATCGAAACGCCGCTCATGCAGTGACTAACCAAAGTCCTGCCATGATGTTTTATAACAGGAGGTTGCGGTCCAGGTTGGACTTGTTAATACCAAATGTGCGGAGGGAAGTGGAAAACAAACAGTTCCGGCATATTAATAACAAGTCCACTCGAAGTTTCGAAGTAGGACAACCAGTGTTGGCAAGGGGCTATGGAAACAAAAAATGGCAGCCCGGAACAATTCGGGCCAGACAAGGACCTCTGATGTACACAGTAGATATTGGTAACAATGTGATAAGGCGTCATGCGGATCAACTGGTAGAATCAAGAGCAAGAGTCGAACCCATGGTTGCGACAGAGACAACTGTGGAAGACGTTAATGAACCTGAAGCATCTACCTCGGCAGGGACTGTACCTGATGATGACGTCCAATACATAGGGAACCAACAAGCAGAGTCACCTCAGCAACAAGAATCAGAGACCACTGAAAGGCGTTATCCAGACCGAATCAGAAGGCCTCCTGAGAGACTGAACCTTTGAACTGTTTATACCTGAAGTTATATATGTATATATGTTATGATGTTATGTTAAATGGGGATATGACTATTAAGCTAAAAAGGGAGGATTGTGGTGTATGTAACCTGTTCCACCTTAAGAGAACTTAAGCCTGTTCCACCTTAAGAGATGTACTACTTTCTCTGGCTGCTGTATACGTAATACCGGTGGTGACCACCGGTATATAAGCACTGTGTAGTAAGATGTATTTTAGATATAGTCCTGACCTCCAACCAGTAAAGACCTGTTGAACTTTAATCTTGTAGCCTGTGTGTTATTAATTACAACTAGAACACACAGACTTTACATTGGGCATTGTAGGGATGCTTTATGGTGTTGATGTGGGGTGGTGCCAACCTGGCACATCATGTGGCAGCTAGGGTGTACAGCGTCAAGTGAAGTAAATCTGGCCATGGTGAGGTCATCCCTGGCCTCCCGGGCAATAATCTGCTCAGGTGCTGATGCCCTCTGTCCTGTGTAGCATCAGGTGTTTGTGGAGAAGGTTGGTTTTGTGTTGGTGATGATGGTGTGCCTGGTGCTGCTGGCGTTGAGGCTGATCATGGTGGGATGCTGAGGACCAAGGTGAGAGAATATAAAGGGCACCCATGATGATGGAATAGATGGCAGGTGAAGTAGAGATGACAGAAGAGATCTGTCAATGGTGAGAGAGGTAATGAGGTCAGACTGGATGGAGAATTGTGTTAAGACTTGCAGCATGGTGACTCTGTTGTGGAAATGCAGTGAGAAAGAGGTTGTGACTGAGGGAAGCTATCTCTGTAAGGTGGGAGCTTTTACTTTACATTTGAAGTTGTCAACTCAACAGCTGATTCAATGGCCACTGACCTCCCGCCTCAGCTTGACAGACATGGTCCACGACCAGAGTGGACCCCATGGGCAAGCTGTCAAATGCAAAAGATAAGCTGAAAATCAAGTGGCTCTAAACAAGCCACTAATTACCTGAATTGGGTCCCCGCCACTGCGTGTCGGGCCTACTCAGCACTGACAGACCCGACATTGAGCAAGGCATGCAGTGGCGGGGTCACAGCGGGGCTCTGACCCGCTGTGGAAAAAAAACACTTTGCTACCTGACCCGCCACCGATTGCACCCAGTGAACCCCGGCAAGTTCCGGCCGTAGGTTTTGAGGAGTGTCTGAAAGGAGGAAAGTGAGGTCAAGATGCTGAGATGTTTAGGGAGGGAATTCCAGAGTTCAGGACCCAGGCAGCTGAAGGCACGGCCACCAATGGTGGAGTGATGAAAATCGGGGATACGTAAGAGGCCCAAATTGAAGGAATGCAGAGATCTCGGAGGGTTGTGAGGCTGGAGCCAATGGTCATCTTCAGCATCTCAGCTCCACTTCCACCCTTTGTCCCTGACCTAGACAATTTCTGAATTTGAAAAGAAAGTGAGTGTTTGATTTTAAGAAACAATTCATTACTGCCTAAGAAAAATAGCCACTATGTCCCCTTATTACACCTGTCCTTTCATAACCCACTGGTCCATCCAACAGTCATCCATATTACAATTGTGCAGACAAGTTACTAATTTTTAACCTCTTAAATTTCATTGAGATTTCTGCAGCTATCCCTTGCACTGTGGCAAGGTAATTAGGGGATATTCCACAGGTCAAACATACAGAAATACATAGTCCGTTTTTGTTTGTATCTTTTTTTTTATTCGTTACAGTGATGTGGGCATCACTGGCAAGGCCAGCATTTATTGCCCAGCCCTAATTGTCCTTGAGAAGTTGGTGGGGAGCCTCATTCTTGAACCGCTGCAGTCCGTGTGGTGATGGTACTCCCACAGTGCTGTTAGGGAGGAAGTTCCAGGATTTTGACCCAACAACTATGAAGGAACAGCGATATATTTCCAAGTCAGGATGGCATGTGACTTGGAGGGGAACTTGGAGGTGATGGTCTTCCCATGTGCCTGCTGCCCTTGTCTTTCTAGGTGGTAGTGGTAGTGGGTTTGGGAGGTGCAGTTAATTATATATTATAAAGCTGCCAATGCCTACTCCTCTAAAAAAAATTTGGAGTGTTTGAGCTGGTGGTAATAATGGTTTGCAAACACACACAAGAGACACTCACCTACTCAGAGTACAAATTCAGCTCTCCAAAAGTAAACAAAGCTAAAAAGCCACATCAAGAATCTAGGTTAAATCTGTCAACAACCAATTGCAGTAAATTTGAATTTCTAGAGCTTGGCATTCAGTCCATTTAGAAATGTTTATTATATTATATGCAGTGATGCTCAATAAAGACATCTTGTCAATCTTGAAGGACAAAGTGTTTAGATTTGTAGCAGGGACCTGTATTAAGATGAGTTAAATAAAACTGTGAATACAGATGAAGTACAAGAACAAGCGTCATAACCCCATCTACTGATTTCCTGGAGCAATTGCTGCTAAAAATTGGTAATCCATTTTTGCAATCCATTGCTCTTTGCTTAAGACCATACCCTATAATCACATAGCTTTTTGCAGGTCTGTAAACGTATCCATTTTTTTTTCTGAACCAATTATTTATCAAAATATTTTTGTTACCTGACCATAATTTTAAAAAAATAACAACAGAAAGTGCTGGAAACACTCAGTATCGAGGAGAGAAAAACAGAGTCAACGATTCGAGTCGAACCCTTCGTCAGAACTGGAAAAGGTTAGGGAGGAGAGACTTTTAAACAGGGGCAGGGAGGAGGGGAGGAAAGAACAAAGGGAAGCTCTGTGATAGGACGGAAGGCAGGAGAGATTGAATGATGAAAGGGATGATGGTGCAAGGCAAAAGGAGAGGTTATGGGACAAGTTAAGAAACAAAAGATTGTTTTGATTTGCAGATCCTTTGTGAAATAACCATAAATAAGATTGGAGGGCATAATAATGTCTGGCACACTTTTAGAAATTTAAGGCACAGAAGGAGGCCATTCGGCCCATCCTGTCCATGCTGGCTGAAAAAGAGCCACCCAGTCTAATCCCACTTTGATCTGTAGCCTTGTAGGTTATGGCACTTCAAGTGCACATCCAAGTACTTTTTATTATTGTCTCTGATAGGATGCAGCAACTTCTCTGATGTTAACTATTTACAAGAATTTTCTATTTGAAATTGAAATACAAGAACGTTCATAGCCATATTGTATCAAGTGTCACGTGCGTCAAAATTAAAATTTAGTTCAGCAAAAGTAAGTGGTGCAAGATATCACAGGCATTCTACATGAGTTTTTTTTTTCATTCATTCACAGGATGTGGACGTCGTCGGCGAGACCAGCATTTATTGCCCATTCCTTATTGCCCCCGAGAAGGTGGTGGTCAGCTGCCTTCTTGAATACAACTGAGTGGCTTGCTAGTGGCCATTTCAGAGGGCAGTTAGGAGTCAACCACATTGCTGTGGGTCTGGAGTCACATATCGGCCAGACCGGGTAAGGGCGGCAGATTTCCTTCTCTAAAGGACATTAGTGAACCAGATGGATTTATACAACAATCTGGTCATTACTGATACTGGCTTTTTATTCCAGATTTATTTAATTATTTGAATTTAAATTCCCCAATTGCCGTGGTACCATTTGAACTCATGTCTCCTGATTATTAGTCCAGGCCTCTGGATTACTAGTCCAGTAACATAATCACTATGGTAAATTAGGATCGCCTTTGGAGAGGAGAGGAAATGTGTTAATGGAGTTCTATTGTAGAACTTGGTGCTAAGGGATATGGGGAGAAAGCAGGGACAGGGTACTGAATTTGGATGATCAGCCATGATCTCCTTAAATGGTGGAACAGGCTCGAGGGGCCGAATGGCCTATTCCTGCTCCTATCTTCTGTTTCTATGTTTCTAAATAGGTCTTTTGATTATTTTCAGCAAGCCTTCTGTATTCAGACCTGAAAGACTTCCTCCTGAAATCATCATAAATCTCAGAGCCTGTCACTGATTCCACATCATGTCCAAGTTGCCAGAATATATTTTGGTTTTGACTAGGAATAGGTTATTGGACACTGGTGCCAGAGTGAATTTCCAAAATCAAGTGAGATTGTTCAGAATGTGCGTGAAACCTTACCTGTGATTGTCAAGGCGCCGATGGCCTGAATGGTGGCGGACTGCATCAATCATGTGGGCAACCTCTCAGATGCCGTTGAATAGACAGTGCATTATTGCTTTTTTTCACTCTAAACATTTTCCTCAGGTTTAGCATCACCCGCCATTCACTTCCACTCTTTGTAATCTCCTCCAGCCCCACAACCCTCCGAGATATCTGTGCTACTCTAATTCTGGCCCCTTGAGCATCCCCAGTTTTAATCGCTCCACCATTGCTGGCCGTGCTTTCAGCTGCCAAAGCCCTAAGCTCTGGAATTCCCTCCCTAAACCGTTCCGCCTCTCTACCTCTCTTTTCTCCTTTAAGACGCTCCTTAAAGCCTACCTCTTTGACCAAAATTTTGGTCTCCTGTCCTGGTATCTCTTTATGTGATTCAGTGTCAAATGTTGTTTTGCAACGCTCCTGTGAAGCCCCTTGGGATGTTTTACTATGTTAAAGGTGCTATATAGATAAAGTTGCTGTTGTTGTTAAGCAGACCATGCATCCACTACGAAAGGAGTGTTTCATTTCCTTCTCAATATCTCAATCAACAGTAGCAAGACCCAGAGATCGTAACAAAACATAGCTTTTGTCTTCACAAGAACTGTTTAGTGGTCAGTCCTGCCAATACAATCATGGGCAGATACTTCTTTTTTCACGCCATAAAGCAAACCGATGGAAGGGCCATGGGTTAATTCATTCATTTGCGTCACTTTGATATGCTTATAATTGAATAGCTACATTGGCTAGCAGTGAACTCATTAAGGACGTCAGAAATAAACTGAAATCCATTATAACAACAGAAAATGCCGGAAAAACTCAGCAGGCCAGGCAAAATCCGTGGAGAGAGAAACAGGTCGAAACCCTTCGTCAGAACTGAGAAAAGAGCAGGAAATGAAACAGATTAAAAGGCAAATTTGGGGGCTGGGTAATGGGGGAGGGGATGAAAGAACAAAAGGGAAGGTCTGAGAGGTGAGGAGACATTAAGAGATATTCAAGGCGAGACGAGATGGTAATGGGACAGGTAAAGAAACAAAGGATGGCTCGAGATGAAGTGTGAAATGCGCTGGCAGAGTGAGAGACAGCTGCCATGTGGGAGAGAAAAAAAAAAGGAAAAGGCACAAACCAAAAATGTGGATAAAAAATATATATAAAAATATAATAGGGGCCGAGGTTATGACCTGAAATTGTTGAACTCGATATTGAGTCCGGAAGGCTGTAAAGTGCCTAATCGGAAGATGAAATCCATTATTCAGGATTAACTGATAATCAATGTATTTATATATGTGTATTTTCTTTTTTTTCTGTTCAAGTATTAGTGTCACTCCAGAATCTCCCTTTGGGGGTGATAATATAAGCCTGGAAATTATGCTGTGCAATATTATATGAACATTTAAGTATTTGTATCAAATTACTTTGTTTGCTAGTTTAAGGTAAATTTTACGCTGTTTTACATAAATGGCTACTGAACAGAAGAATTTGATATGAATGCATTAATTTCCAGGCTATGCTTCTCTAAGTTTTAGGAAGGAGAGGACTTTGACAAAGATAAATATTGGTCGGTTCTATGAGTGGCGTAACTAACGTGACCTGCATGAGACTGAGGATAGAATGCCACACCGCTGCCTTGTTAGCAGACTGTTGTACTTCACCAGGTATTCAACTCTGCCTGGTTCAGGGTTGAAGACCTGTCGGACCTTCCAGGAGACACTGAGCAATTTATTGGTGAAGCGACGGAAAGAGCCTGAAGCACTACAGGTACTGTAGTTGAAGTGCGCAGCGACACCAAGGCAAACCCCGAGGCAGGTTCCCAGCTCTGATCTGTCCAGCCACAATCCCATGCTAACCAGCACAGAGGTGTTGACATCAAACATGGGATTCAGAATAGAGAGTGAGGTGTTCAAAGACAGAAAGCCTCTAGCTATGGATTCAGCTGAAAATTATGCCTCGCTAAAATGTTTTGTGGAATTCATGCTGTTGTATCCGTGTATTAATGGAGACACGGAATGCAGGAGTTGGTTTAACAGGTGTTTACTGAACAAAGTCTGGAGGTGAACTAAAAGATACAAGACACTATACAGGCTTATATACCCGAGTGGTCACTACCGGTATTACAGTACACAGGGGCTCTTAAAGGTACATACACTACAATTCCTCCCCTTTTAGATAATTAGTACATAACATTTTAAGTAATCATTAATTAACATGTTTACAAGAACAATAATCTACACATTTGCTGCAGTTAATCAATTATAAGTCAGTCTCTCTGGAGGCTTCCTGACTCGGTCCGGATAACGCCTCAGTGGTGTAGTAGTTTTCGGTGGTGTAGTAGGTTCTTTTGGCAAGGTCGATTCGGCTTGAATGCCAGTGTTGGGTTCATCTGGTTCCAGTATCACCGGATCGGAGGTAGATACTATGGGTATCTCTGCTTCATCATTAGGCATATAGAGTTGTGGTGTAGGTTGTCCCTTTTCAGATGACTCTATGATCTGGTCAGCATGGCGCCTTATTATGCTTTCTCCAATGTCCACGGTATACATCAGAGGTCCTAGTCATGTGCAAATAGTTCCAGGCTGCCATTTCTCGGTACGGTAGTCCCGGGCCAAAACTTGTTGACCTATCTGGAAGGTTCTAGTTGGCCTTTCATTCATGCCTTGAAATTGTCGGTTCTCTACGTCACTTTTGATGTTTGGCTTGATCAAATCCAGCCGGCATCTTAGTCTTCTATTGAAAAACATCATGGCGGGAGTTTGGTTTGTAACCACATGTGTTGCATTCCTGTATGCAAACAAGAAGTTATCGACCTTATGTTGTAGATTTATGTCTTCATTACCCATGGCCTTTATGGCCTTCTTGAAGGTCTGGACAAACCTTTCAGCTAATCCATTGGTGGCGGGATGGTATGGGGCGGACGTGTAGTGCTTAACCCCATTGTTTTTTAAGAACTTCCTGAATTCTTCGGACACAAATTGCGGTCCATTATCAGAACAGATCTGTTCAGGCAGCCCATTCCTGGCAAATATGGTCCTTAATACTGTGATGGTTTTTTCCGTGGTGGTGGAGGACATCTTTATTACCTCCGGCCACTTGGAGTGTGCATCAACCGCGATTAAGAACATTGAGTCCATAAATGGACCAGCAAAGTCGATATGTACCCTTTGCCATGGAGATGAGGGCCACTCCCATGGATGTAGAGGGGCTTGTGGTGGGGCGTTTTGGACCTTCTGGCATCCTAGACAGCTCTTGGTCATTTCTTCGATGTCTCCATCGATACCTGGCCACCACACAAACGCTCTGGCTACATTCTTCATTTTCACTCCACCCAGATGCCCCTCGTGAAGCTCCTTTAGCACTTTATCCTGGAGTTTGGGTGGAATCACCACTCTGGATCCACACATCAAGGTTCCTCTGCACACTGACAGCTGTTCTCTTCTTTGCGAGAATGCTGGCAACAGTGGTTCGCCATGTGCTGGCCATCCCTTCACCGTTAAATCGTAGACTCCTGAGAGAGTCGGGTCATTTCTCGCTTCCTTTTCAATGGTAGAATTTGTTACTGGTAGACATTCCACTATGGTTGAGTGGAACATCTCCACTGGGTCCACTGTAGGTGCCTCTTCTACCATTGGCAACGGTAGGCGCGATAAACCGTCAGCAGTCCCATGCTGTTTTGATCCTTTGTATTCTATGTCATATTGGTGTGCTCCTAGGAAAAGGGACCACCTCTGTAGCCTTTGCGCTGTCATAATGGGAACGCCCTTTTTAGGGTTGAATATGGAGACGAGGGGTTGATGGTCAGTCAACAAGGTAAATTTTTGTCCATGTAGGTAATGGTTGAATTTCTTCAATCCCCACACCAGGCTGAGTGCTTCCCTGTCAATCTGGGCGTAGTTACACTCAGCTGAGTTCAATGAGCGTGACGCAAAAGCTATCGGCCGCTCCGAGCCATCAGGGAATCTATGCGATAGTACCGCTCCTACGCTGTAACGGGATGCATCGCACGCCAGTCTGATTGGCAGTGATGGGTTGTAATGAGCCAACACTTCCTTGGACGTGATCAAGCCTTTGCATTTATGGAAGGCACGTTTACAGTCTTCGCTCCATTTCCAAATTACTCCCGTTTGTAGCAGTGCATTAAGAGGGTGCAGAACAGTTGACAAGTTCGGTAAAAATTTATGATAGTAATTTATCAATCCCAGGAACGACCTTAATTGTGAGACATTTTCAGGTGCTGGGGCTTTTATGACCGCTTCAATTTTTTCAGGTGACTTATGCAACCCTTCTTCGTTAATTATATGGCCACAATATGATATTTGTTTCTGGAAAAATTCGCACTTGGGGCGATTTGCTCGTAGGCCCCGTTCCCTCAGTCTAGTGAGCACCTGCTCCAAATTGGCAAGGTGCTCGTTGTCGTTTTCTCCTGTTACAAGGATGTCGTCTAGGTAGCACTGAGTCCCCGGAATCCCTTGCAGGACTTGCTCCATAGCTCTTTGCCAGATAGCTGGAGCTGATGCTACTCCGAAAACCAGTCGATTGTACTGGTACAGGCCTTTGTGTGTGTTTATCGTGAGATACTTTTTAGAGGCCTCTTCAACCTCCATCTGTAGATATGCCTGTGCCAAGTCAATTTTGGTGAAACGTTTCCCTCCGGATAGTGAGGCGAAAATATCTTCTATCCTCGGAAGAGGATACTGTACCATGTGAAGGACCGGGTTTACAGTCACCTTGAAGTCCCCACAGATGCGAATTTTTCTCTGTTCTTCAGATTTATCATTATTCAACGTTTTCTTCATGACCGGGATGATGGGTGTTGCCCACTCGCTCCAATCTACCTTGGATAACACGCCTGCCTTTTCCAAATTCTCCAGCTCTGCCTCGACTGCTGGACGAATTGCGTATGGCACCGGCCTTGCCTTAAAAAACTTGGGAATTGCCGCATCTTCCACTTTTATTGAGGCGGTGATGCCTTTCAAGGTTCCTAGTTCCTGTTGAAACACTTCTTTGGCGTTGGCCAAGATGTCTTTTAATCGTCCCGGTATGACGTCATCATCATTTTTTTTCTTACTGGTCACCGTCAGTGCCTGAATGGAGTGCCAGTCTAAACGTATCTTCCTGATCCATTCACGTCCCAACAGCGGTGGACCACCATCTTGCAGAACGTATAAATACAACTTCTGTATTTCCTTGCCGTTGTATACAACAGGCACCCTTATTTTCCCTCTGGGGTATACTTTCTGCCCTGTATATGTCTTCTAGATAATGGATGTGTCTTTCAAAGGTATATGCGGAAATAGCCGCTCGTAATCCCGTCGACTTATGACGGTCAGAGCTGATCCTGTATCTAGCTCCATTTTAACTGGGGACCCCGCTATCGTGAGGGTAACCCAAATGGTCTGGTAATCTTCTTTGGCAATTACATTATGTAATTTGAGACAGCTTAGTCTCTTGTTTCCGGAGTCGCTATTGCTCTTCTGGTCTTCAGAGCTACTGTCCGTCATAATTTGTACCTTTCTGTACTTTTCCTTATTGATTTTTTTTCTGTCAGTGGATTTTTTTGTTTCCAGATCGGCATACACGTGCAATGTGTCCCATCTTTCCGCATTGCCTGCATGCTTTGTCCTTGAACCAGCAGTCCCTCTGGTCATGGGTGGATCTGCCGCAGCGATAACATCTCTCAAAACTCCGTGTTATTTCATGGGTGCCGAAGTCCTGTGGCTTTTGCTGTATCTCTACAGCTCCTCTTGCTGCTGCTTCGTATGATACAGCCATACTGAAAGCCTTGTCCAGTGTCAAATCTTTCTCAGAAAGTAGCCTTTTCTGTGTTCCTTCACTTAGGAGACCGCAGACGAATTTGTCTCGTAGAGAATCTGCCAGTCCTGCCCCGAATTGGCAGTGCTTTGACAGCTTTCTTAATTCGGTGAGGTAATCAGCGTTACTTTCATTCTTGTGCTGATTCCTCCTGAAGAATTTGAATCGTTCCGCTATGAGCAGCGGTGTTGGGTTTAAGTGCACCTGTAGGGTATCAACAATCTCCTTAAAATTCTTGTCCATCGGTTTGGCTGGAGTGATTAAGTTTCGTAACAGCCCGTATGTCCTTGCGCCCATCAGATTTAGAAGTACCGATGCATTTTTATCATCCTCTACTTCATTTGCTGTGCAATATACCTCCACTCTTTCCACATATGTGGTCCAATCCTCTATATTACTATCGAAAGCAGTAATATTGCCAGTCTTAGGCGTCCTTAAAATCAAAAATGGCGCCTCCCGCGCTTTCCTTTCTTCCCTGCCGAGAAAAAATGGCGCCTCCCGCGCTTTCCCGCTGCTGCCGCTGCTGACAACGCTGTTTTCCGTGGTTTTTATTTACACAGATATTTTTAATAGTTGGAGACTCGTTCCTGCCGGACTCTCTGGGATTTTTCCCTCCCTCTGCTTGGTCCGAACGCCGACCTGCTTTGCAGCGCCGGCCGTCTCCCGGGTGCTCCACCCTCCGTCTCTGTTTGCCTCCGCCTTCCGACTCGCTGCTCGGCCCCGCTGCAGAGCCACCCGATCGAGCCCCAGCCCGCTGCCCAGGAAGGATTAGTGCAGTACCTGCCACCAGCCCGGCTAGCTGGTGAAACCACAGTTTTTTTTTCTTTTTTTTTTCTTCGACCTTCGTCTGAGGAATCGATCTCCTTGAGGTGCTGCCGAATTGCAGGTAAGTCCGTTTCCAATTCGTCACCACTGTTGTATCCGTGTATTAATAGAGACACGGAATGCAGGAGTTGGTTTAACAGGTGTTTACTGAACAAAGTCTGGAGGTGGACTAAAAGATACAAGACACTATACAGGCTTATATACCCGAGTGGTCACTACCGGTATTACAGTACACAGGGGCTCTTAAAGGTACATACACTACACATGCTTTCCTTGTCTTTCCTGCATAGTCGAAGTCAGAGGAATTAGATTGATCTCCATCTTGATAATAGGTATTTCGCCTTGTCTATCCTCTTCAGGTCCAACATAAGCAACATATTCTTTCATCATTGTAATAAAGGCTTCTTATCCAGGTTACACGCTGTATGTAATTTAACACTGTGAACTCACTGATATTTGCTTAATCAGTGATAAGGTAGCCGGGATGAGCTAATAACACTAAAACTGCCAGCTCCTATCATTTCTAGGACTACTGGAAACACACAATGATTATGAGCTTGCACTGTGACATAATATTCGGTCCTTGTCTGCTGGGCCTAAATTGCCACGGCCATCGCCTTTCAATTACAGCGGGATTATTCATGGAACCTTGCCAATTCTGTTTGTCGAGAGTGGCCTGCTCTCAGTAAGTTCACCAGACTGGTTGATGTGCAGCGATTTGATTAGGAAATGAGTTTGAGAGAGAATTCTATTGTACTCTGAGATTACTAAAAAAACAACTTCAACTTGAGCTAAAGACTATCGTTGTTTAATATTGGAAATTATAATTGAAAATTGCATGTGATTTTTTTTTTAGTTCTCTGTCATTCCATTACCTCAATTAGCTCATGATTCGCACCAGCGTTAAGTATTACAAATGATGCAAAATGGTGTGTGGGAACTTTCTGCTCCTGGTGAATTACCACTGATATATAAAAGGTCTACAATCGCAGATGCAGTTAGTACGTTTGTTTGCATTAGATTGTCCAGTAACTGAGACTGCTCTTCTTTATATGAACAATATCTACATTAATTTGTTATATATTCTTTGCATCTTTATGAAGGTAAAATGCACAACAAAGGTGAAATACTGTTAAAAGTGGAGAAGGAAAAGGGTTCAAACTGGGGCAGGATGATAAGCAAAGCTCCCCATGGATTTTTCTGTTTTATTTTAATTTTGTTAATGATCTGAAAAGGTCATCAATAGCATTGCCTATTACAGATTGAAATCCCTGAGTGGGTCACAGCTTTCGTGAAATGGATGGCAAGGTCTACTGTCACACTATCTCAATGGGGAAATGCATTGTAAGCGTGTTAGCGTTTGCCTGCAACACCAGCTATGCCTGTAGGCGTTGCTCCGACAGGGATTTTAATGTTAACTGTCAGGTTATGTTAGCTGCTAAAGCTACAGCCGCTACACAAGCCCGGAATTTTCCTCAGAGCTTTTTCCTACTCCGCTGCCGTAACTGTACCGGAAGCAGCGGCGGAAATCCCATTTGCGTGTGTAAGCAGGGTATCCGTCGCACTGCCAGCGAGGTTACGGTGGCAGAGTGAAAGGGGCTCTGAGAAAGAGCGCTATATCAAGAGATAACACCAAAGTAAACTGTCCGGCCCAAAATTTCCTGAGATCTTACGATGCAACAGTGGCATAAGTAAGATGTTACTCTGGATTTTCGCCGCAAAAGATTGAGGAAATTTGTTTTAAACTGAGTGTAAGTCAGTGAGTGTGAGTTTTTATGCTTTGTTTGAATTCCCTCGATTTTTTTACACTTACTTCCCACCCACACTGAAATCAGGGATGTGGGAGATGTCTACACTTTCAGAAAAACAGGAATGCTTTATAAAAAGTGAACTCCGAAGATAAACAAGATTCGTGGACTTAGTAGTGCTGCAGGTAGATTAGGGCACTCAGTGTATCATCATTATAAAACATACCTAGTGGAAATGGTAAAATGGAGACTCACGATCCCTACCCAAGCTCGTTACCTTAGGTGGAACCAATTTATCAGGGTTTTCATCTGCCTTGGGCCGTTGGCAGCCTGTAAATCCCAGTGACAGATGTTCTTACCAATGCTCCTTGAAGTAAACAAAACGTCTTTACACTAGGGGCTTCACCTGTACTAATGAGCAAGGTTGAAAATGACTGCCATTTTCACTTCTGTACTGCGGCCTTAGATGCTGAACTTTTGATTCAAAGGACCAAAATCCTGGATATTATAAAGCCTAGTTCAAACCTTAAGTCTGAATTTAGGGGCTAGTCTTCCAGTTACAGGGGAAAATGCCGAGATTTAGGGATGTACTCTAATGTAGATGATTCCAAATGTATCCAATCCATATGACGAACCCCATAGCAGCAGTATGAGATTTATTGAATAACATTTTTTTTAACTGAGCAATAAAGTGATAACCTCTCTTTTTGCTGGTGTGCTCTGATGAAGAGATTCTATGATGGATAGCCTTCCTCAGATGATGTTGTCATCAATATAATCATGCATGCAATTTAACATCATGGGGCTAATACAATAACCCCATACAGAAATGTAGAAAGAGACTTTTGACTATATTTTTCTCAGTCTCAACAAGGAGGAGAATTGCATCTTTTTAAATCATAATTCATGACCCGTTAACAAAAATCAGGAAAGGCGCAATTAAGAAAGGTGAGATTCTGATGTATGAGACTTCATTGGGCCGTATTTTCCGACCCCCACGGGTGCGTACAAGGTGAGCACGCGCCCGTAGGGGCCGCACAAGTTCCGGGTTTAGGCAGGCGAAGCGCATGCGCTGAAACCCGGCACTTGCGATCTGTGAAGAATTCTCTTGACAGATCCTCCGCCTGCCGGGGAGAAGTGCCTCTGCGGGTAACTTCCGCCCACTGAATGCCCGTCAAATTCTTATGCCTGGTAAAAGCAGCGTAAGGCCTACTTTTATCAGCTTAAGAGTTTTAAAAAATAGAAAAATGAAATTTGATAATCGTTTATAAATTAAAAATACCCTTCAAAAAGGTAAGTTTATTTTTAGCCCCGTAAAAACATGTAATTTTTTGTTTAAAGTATTTAAATAAATGGCATTTTAATTAATTATGTAATTAAAAAAAAACAATTTAATGTGTTGGTGTATTTTTTAGGTGATCCCCATTCATACATTTGACAGTTCCGTACGTACTGACCTGTCAAAAGGTTGAATGGGGATTCCCTTCTTCCATTGGTTGGGCCGGCCCATGTGATCTCAGGAGCGTCTACGAACCGCTTGCGGCCCTGGGATACGTGGGGCTGTGCCCGCGCAGACCCGGAGAGACCCAGGATCGCAAGCCGCCATTCTTCCTGGGCTACCAGGTACTACCATAGACATTTTGCAGGTCGGAGGCATCTGCCCACGGGAAGCCTCCGATCGTAAATGTTGGCCCATTAGCACGAATGAAATAAAAAGAAGCCTATCATGGCACACTTGTAATAATGATCCTTTACCAACTGGAATATATATAGTACCTTTAATCCGTCTTTCGGATGAGACGTTAAACTGAGGCTCCATCCGCTCTCTCGGGTGGATGTAAAAGATACCATGGCACTATTTCGAAGAAGAGCAAGGGAGTTCTCCCCGATGTCCTGACCAATATTTATCCCTCAACCTGCATCACTAAAACAAAACTGATTATCTGGTCATTATCACATTGCTGTCTGTGGAAGCATGCTGTGCGCAAATTGACTGCCGCATTTCCTACATTACAACAATGACTACACTTCAAAAGTACAAAGCTGTAAAGTGCTTTGGGACGTATGCAAGGTCAGGCAAGGCGTTATATAAAGGCAAGTTCTATCTTTTGGTGTTCAAAAACGTAAGCTAATGAGCCACTTAACTATTAAAATTCAGCTGGAGACTGCAATGACCCAACACTAAACTCAAAGAGCCTATAAACTGATCAGCCCTGGATGCAATGGCAACAGCAGCAATGGGAAAAATGGAACAGATTTCTGATGGGGGAGGATGGCCTTCAGCTATACAAAGAGTACAGCAAGTCGGGCAGTATGTCACAGGAAGCGTCAATATGATACCATGGAGCAGGGTGGGGGTGTTAGAAGACATCATTTCACACAGAAGGTTATTAGATGCAGAAACATTATTCAACAGGGAATTGCATGTGTATAAAGAGAAACAAAAGATTGTGCAGAAAGAGCAGGAATATTGGATTATAGCAGGCAGTCCCTATTGAAGTACTGGCACAGGCACAGTGGGCTGAATGGCCTCCTTTTTGCACTTGAATTTCTATGATTGTATAATCAATGACTCAGAGTAACTAACGGGAGGTCTGGAACAAGTTCCATGATTTAAAGATCAAATTGCTGCTTTGAAGGTGGTTCATAACCAAAACTTAGCAAGTACCCCTGAGCTAGGTCAATGATATTTATGTTGGAAAATGATCCAGTGGAGGCACCGGCGAGGGTGCAGAGATTTACAAGGATGATACCAGAAATGCGAGGGTATACCCATCAGGAAAGGATGAACAGGCTGGGTCTGTTTTGAAAAAAGAAGGCTGAGGAGTGATTTAATAGAGGTCTTTAAAATTATGTAAAATTTTGATAGAGTGGATACAGAGAGAATGTTTCCACTTGTGGGGAAGAGCTTAACTAGAGGCCATCAATATAAGATAGTCACCAAGAAATCCAATAGGGAATTCATAAGAAACTTCTTTACACAAAGAGTGGTGAGAATGTGGAACTCGCTACCATAGGGAGTGGTTGAAGGGAATAGTATAGCTGCATTTAAGGGGAGGCTGGACAAGCAGATGAGGGAGAAGGGAATAGAGGGTTATGATGAGAGATTTAGATGAGGAAAGACGGGAGGAGGCTCGAGTGGAGCATAAACACCGGCATGGACTGGTTGGGCCGAAAGGCCTGTTTCTGGCCGTATATCCTATGTAACCCCATGATCCATTAATTAAAAGTAATTAAAATTAATTTAATTAATTTAATTAATTTTCTGCTATAAACCTATAAGATAATGTTGAATGAATTTTCCTTTGCTGCTTGTTAAGTCCACTTGTTCTGTGTTTACAGCAAAGTATGTTACAGCTAACAGCATGGAAAGCTTTTCAGAGACAGTTATATTGCCCGTATCAATATTATACCTGTCTGGAAAGCTGCAGTGAAGCAGACGAAAACCTGACTCTTGTTCGTGAAGAATGTATTGGAGTCTGTAATTATTATCAATAGAAGACTGCTGTCAAATCCCAGTCAATAACAAAAGCACATGTATTTCAGACATATCCATTGCAGCATAACTCACTTAAGAAAAGGAAAGCAGCAACTTTCTTGGAGTAACTTTCCTCTCTCAAGGAAAAAGGCCCGTGAGAATTGCAGAGGAGTTTATTTTGCTGACTTGATACCGGTGGAAATAAAGGTCATCAAATGCTTATTCTACAGCAGGGAATGCAGAAGTCACTGTCACATTATTAGCAAGCCAGGCAGTTGACATTTACTAGTGACCTTTAAATGGGCTGAATATTGAATATATGAGGCAAAATTATGAAATTGCAGCTTTATGCTAAAAGATTAACAAATCATTAGGCAACTGTGGATAAGGGGTGTGTGAGGGGGTGGTGAAACAAGTAATATTAATGTTCCAACTTTCAATATCAGTCAATTTATCTGACAGGGCTGTAAGTTAATTTGGTAGCACGATCATTTTTAAATTCAGATTTCTCATCAAGCCCACAACAACAATTCTCATTGACAAGCATTATATGTAGATTTATGTAGATTTGACACATGAATGAGATTGGCCACAGTATTGATATTATACGATTTCAAAGATCAAATATTGTGTTACAAGTCAATAAAATCATGTTGTAATCTCCCCATTTGTGACAAATTTGCATGGATTAGGTGGTATATGATCTGACTGCTTCCTGGTCAACAACAACAACTTGCATTTACATAGCACCTTTAGCGTAGTAATACGTCCCAAGGCGCTTCACAGGAGCGACATAAAACAAAATTTGACACCGAGCCACATAACAAGATGACCAAAGGCTTGGTCAAAGAGGAAGGTTTTAAGGAGCGTCTTAAAGGAGGAGAGAGAGATAGAGAGGCGGAGAGGTTTAGGGAGGGAATTCCAGAGCTTAGGGCCTAGACAACAGAAGACACGGCCACCAGTGGTGGAGCGATTGAAATCGAGGATGCTCAAGAGACCAGAATTAGAATAGCAGGGAGTAATTAATGATAAACCTGAGTGCTCAAATGGATATGCAAACCATTCCACTGACCTTGTTTACCTGGATAAGGTTAAGAAATTCAAATTTAAATTAAAACTTTTTTAGTGATGCAATAATTATATCCTTTGTTTTATGATATGCTGTTGCACTATGCATATATTTTAAAGCCAGTATTGTATTACATTACCAGCCATGCTATCACAATGTATAGAAATGCTATGTTGCAAAATATTTCCAGTATTTCAGATTAAATCAGAAATAACTAACTAATGAGAATGATTAATGAGGTTGCTATAAAAATCTACGCACTTATCTATGGGCTTCCAATCACTTACATGATACCAGGAACGTTATAGTTATGAGGAGAGACTTGAGGTACTGGGACTATTTTCACAGAAGCAGAGAAGGTCCAGAGAAGAGTTAACAGAGGCTTTTCTTAAATGGTGAAGCGTTTTGATAGGGTGAATCAGGAAATACTATTTCCTCTGGTTTGGCGCCAGTGACAAAGGTGGGAATTCTCTCCCTTAACTCCAGCCAATCGCGGCAGAAATTTCAGGCAGTGAAGTCTACTGCCATCTCGCCGCCCTGACCGGAATTTCCCTCCCCAATCCCCGCCAGGACAGCCAAAAGATGTTCCTTTCCCGCCTGTCGCCTGCAAATAGTGGCAGGCAGGCCCACGTCCTGGGTACTTGGCAGATTTTACTTATTTCCACCCCAGTTACTGCTGCTTCCAAAATCCACCATGTGGAAAGGGGCACAAGGCCCTGGAATGCAGTCCTCCAATTGTGGCCCCTTGCACATTTCTGATTTTCTTCGTCTCTTCATTGGTGGCCGTGCCTTCAGCTGTCTAGGCCCCAACCCTGGAATTCCCACCCTAAACCTCTCCGCCTCTCTACCTCTCTCTCCTCCTTTAAGACGCTCCTTAAAATCTACCTCTTTGATGAAGCTTTTGGCCACTTGCCCCAATATCTCCTTATGTGACTTGGCGTCAAATTTTGTCTGATAAAGCTCCTGTGAAATGATTTGGAACATTTTGCTACATTAAAGGCGCTATGTAAATGCAAGTTGTTGTTGGTATTGTTGATGATGCAATGGTAAAAGGCCAGTGTTTCACCAATAGAGGGAGAGGGCTTGTACTGACATCATCTCCCTCTAGTTGACCTCATAGACTTATCTGCTGAAGATCATGGTCTCAGTCAGGGCTGTCAGTGGGAGCCTACCTTTCGATCTACGGGGCAATTTGAGGTCCCTCACTGTCATTTCTGGTGCTGCAGTGGCATAACTGCACATGCTGGACACAGGACTGCTGCCGGGATCCTGTCATGCATAATGCAATGAACCAAAAATCCACATTCCATTAGGCTTCTTGATTATTTTCTGTACCGGTCCATGACATTTTAATGATCTATGTACATGGACCCCTAAGTCTCTTTAGACCTCCACTGCTTCTAGCTTTTCACCATTTACAAAGTGCTCTGATTTGGCCTTTTTAGGTCCAAAGTGGATGACCTCAAACTTGCACGCATTGAAATCCATTTGCCACAGTTGTGCCCATTCCCTTAATCTATTAATATCTCTGTGTAATTTTATGCTTCCATCTACATTGCTTACAATGATGCCCATCTTTGTGGCATCGGCAAATTTGGATATGTGACTCTCTATTCCATCATCTAAATCGTTAATAAATGCAATGAATAGTTGAGGCCTCAACACTGATCCCTGTGGGACACCACTAGTCACATCCTGCCCATTATCCCTACTCTCTGACTCCTGCCAGTCAGACTATTTCCTAACCAGGTCAATAATTTGCCTTCAATTCCATGAGCTTCAACATTAGCTAACAGTCTCTTATGTGGGACATTATTGAATGCCTTCTGGAAGTTCATATAATTAACATCCATAGACATTCCCGTCCACAACTTTAGTCACCTCTTCAAACATTCAATCAGGTTTGTCAGGCATGAACTACCCATTACAAATCCGTGCTGGCTCTCTCTGATCAGCTGAAAATTTAAGGCATTCAGTCACTCTATCCTTAATTATAGACTCTAGTAATTTCATGACAACAAAGGGTAACTGGCCTATAAATTCCAGGTTTTCCCTCTCTGGCCTTTCTTAAATAGTGGAATGACATGTGCAATTTTCCAATTTAAAGGAACTATTCCTGAATTGAGCCACACCCCCATCCACATCCATGGGGCTGTGGTGGAAAGGGTGGACAGCTTTAAGTTCCTCGGAGTCCACATCACGGAAGACCTCTCCTGCTCCCTCAATACCTCCTCTTTGGTGAAGAAGGCCCAGCAGTGCCTATATTTCCTAAGGAGGCTGAAGGGATGTAACCTGTCACCCCTGATCCTCTCTAACTTTTACCGCTGCACAATAGAGAGCATCCTGACGAACTGTATCACAGTATGGTATGGCAGCTGTAGCTCCTATGACCGGAAAGCCCTGCAGCGGGTAGTCAAAACTGCCCAACGCATTACCGGCACCTGGCTACCGACCATAGAGAACATCTACCAGAAACGCTGTTTACGGAGGTCACTGACCATCAGCAAAGGCCCTACCCACCCCAGCCACAGTTTGTTCACCCCCCTGCCATCTGGGAGACGCTACAGATGCATTCGCACCCGAACAACCAGATTTAGGAACAGTTTCTTTCCCAGGGCTGTCATCCTACTGAACTCCACAAATAAACTCTAAAGCCTGCACATCTGCCAATGCACGTTATTATGTTTATGTTTATGTATTACAAGCCAAATGAATGTTGAATGTTAAATGTCTTAATCAAAATGTACACTCTCGGGAGCCGCAAGCCTACATTTCGTTGTACTGCACTTGTGCACTAACAATGACAATAAAGTTGATTATTATTATTATTATTATTATTATTTGGAAGATTATAATTAGGGCATCTGCAATGTTCTCACCTACTTCTTTTAAAATTCTGGGATGGAAACCATCTGGTCCTGGGAATTTGTCACTCTTTAGTGCCATTGATGACGATGTTGTCAATGGGGGTGCGTTGGAGGCGGGACTGTTGCTTGTCGGGTTTTAGTCCCACCCCCCATCGACTTGTGGCCAACCCACGCTATTTTCCCTTCCTTGACCTTGTTAAGCACACCCAGCGGGCTTAGCAGGCCAATTAAGGGGAAACTGGTGACAGAGAACGTCAGCGTATGACGTTTCATCTGTCAAAAATTTTTGACAGGTGAATTGTCATCGTTTGACAGCCCTGTGAAGCTGTAAAACACTGACATTCTCTGTTGTTTGGTGAGTCCTTGTATTCAAGACTCATCAAACCTCTTTTGTGAGCAGAAATTAGATGGTTGTTGCATCGGAGAATGCAGCAACCATTCTGTCATCTGTAATGTATGTACCTTTAAGGGGAGAACTACTTTTTACAGCTCCTGTATACTGTAGTACTGGCAGTGACCACACCTGTATATAAACCCTGAGTAGTGATCTGTACAGTTAGTTGCAGTTTGAACCCTCATTCAGTAAACACCTGTTGATCGTTCCCTGCAGTCTGTTGTCTGACTATTGAAGGACACAACATTAAGATACACGGATATAAAATTGGCGACGAGCAGATTCGAACCTACCTGCAACTTTGCATCACCTCCCAGGGATTCGCTCCTGGGGAACAGTGGAAGAAGGTCGAGTCCAGAAGCACGGGCGTCGACCACGGGCAACTGCCCAGTCATCCAGCAGAGATTTGAGCATCGCAGGGGAGGCTGTCGAGAGCCAGGCTTGGCTTTCCAGTCACGGTGGTCCAGCGAAACGGGCTGGCAACAGGTACTGCGCAGACCCTTCCCGGACAGCGATGGGCTAGAGCCCGACCGGGCGGCACAGAAAAAGGCCGAGCAGCGTCGACGGGGGAGAGAGAGAGGGCAGAGTGCACAGGGCGCAGCCGGTGTTCAGGACCGAGCGGCGTCAACGGGGGAGAGAGGCGAGAGAGAGCAGAGCGCGCAGCCGGTGTTCAAGGGCCGAGCAGCGTCAACGGGGGAGAGAGGCACGCAGGAAAACGCGCAGAGCACAGCCGGTGTTCAAGGGCCGAGCAGCGTCAATGGGGGAGAGAGGCGCACAGGAAAACGCAAGGCGCTGCCATTGCCACGAGGACCGCAGAGAGCGGCATTGGCAGCAGTGCAGGAGCAGCGCACGAAACCCACAGGGCGTCGCCATTTGCCACGAGGACCGCCGAGAGCGGCGTTGGCAGCAGCGCGGGAGACGCCATTTTAAGCTGCAGCGGGGAAGAAAGGGAAGCGCGGGAGACGCCATTTTAAGCCGCAGCGGGGAAGAAAGGAAAGCGCGGGAGATGCCATTTTAAGCCAGTCTAACCACACCCAAAAATGCCGAAGAGTGGCAGTATCACAGCGTTCGACAACGAAGTCGAAGATTGGAAGACATATGTGGAACGCATAGAAGTATACTGCAAGGCGAATGAAGTGCCAGATGACAAGAAAGCGCTGGTATTGTTGAATTCAATGGGTGCCAAAACGTATGGCTTACTACGAAACCTAGTAACCACAGAGAAGCCAGTAGAAAAGGATTTTGAAAACATAGTGTCAATCCTACAGGACCACATAAACCCCACACCGCTGCTGATAGCAGAAAGATTTAAGTTTCACAAAAGGAACCAGCATAAAGATGAAAGTAATGCTGAGTATTTAACGGAACTGCGCAAGCTATCGAAACACTGCCAGTTTGGAACGGGACTAGCAGATACTTTAAGGGACAAGTTTGTGTGTGGGCTTCAAAGTGAAGGAACCCAGAAACGGCTTCTATCAGAAAAGGATCTTACGCTGGACAAGGCTTTCAGCATTGCAGTATCACACGAAGCAGCAGCACGGGGCGCTGCAAAGATACAACGGAGACCGCAAGAATATGGCACAAATGAAATGTCATATGGAACAATGAAGTGCTATCACTGCGGCAGAACAACACATGACCATAATGATTGCTGGTTCAAGGACAAAGTGTGCAGACAGTGTGGAAAAGTAGGACACATAGCAAGAGTCTGCAGGTCGGGAAAGAAAACCAGCAGCAAGAAATCTCCACAGGAGAAGTACAAGAAGGTACATAAGGTGACGGAGAGTAGTTCAGACGAACAGAAGAGTGATACAGACTCCAGAAGCAAGGAGCTGGGATGTATGAAACTACATAATGTGATCAAAACGGAGGATCACCAAACTATCTGGGTCATGCTCAAGATAGCAGGAGTCCAAGTGAAAATGGAATTGGACACAGGATCAGCCCTAACAGTCATAAACCGAAGGGACTACAAGCGGCTATTCTCACATATACCCTTGAGAGATACAAAGATTGTCTTGAAGACGTACATGGGGCAAAAAGTCTACCCCAAAGGAAAAATAAGGGTGAACGTTATATATAACGGCCAGGAAACATCAAAAATGGACCTATATGTACTGCCAGATGGAGAACCACCACTACTAGGACGTGAATGGATCCGGAAGATACAGCTAGATTGGCATTCCATACAAGCACTGAATGTGGCTGACAAAAAGGATGAGGACGTCACACCTGGGCGACTGTCAAAGATCCTAACTGACACGAAAGAAGTGTTCCAGCAAGGACTCGGAACACTAAAAGGCATGACAGCGATGATTAAAATTGAAGAAAACGCAAGCCCAAAATTTTTAAGGCCAGACCGGTACCTTATGTGATCCGCCCAGCCAGCGAAGCAGAGCTGGAGAGTCTGGAATGTTCAGGTGTACTGTCCAAGGTAGACTGGAGCGAGTGAGCTACACCCATCGTCCCTGTGATGAAAAAGTCATTGAACAGCACGCCTGGGGAACCAAGGAAGGTTCGCATCTGTGGGGACTTTAAGGTAACAGTGAGCCCGGTCCTTCACACCGTACAATATCCACTTCCGCGGATTGAAGATATTTTCACCTCGCTATCTGGAGGGAAACGCTTCACTAAGATTGATCTGGCCCAGGCGTATCTGCAAATGGAGGTAGAAGAAGCGTCAAAAAAATACCTCACAATCAACACCCATAAAGGTCTCTACCAATACTACCAGCTGCTATTCGGGGTAGCATCAGCTCCAGCTATTTGGCAGAGGGCAATGGAACAAGTCCTGCAAGGGATCCCAGGGACCCAGTGTTATTTGGACGACATCCTGGTCACGGGCGAAAATGACAGTGATCACCTTGCCAACCTGGAGCAGGTGCTCACTAGATTGCAGGAATATGGGCTCCGAGCTAACCGCCCCAAATGCGAGTTTTTTAGAAAACAGGTCTCGTATTGTGGCCACGTTATCGATAAAGAGAGGTTACATAAGTCCCCAGAGAAGATTGAGGCAGTAGTCAAGGCTCCAGCACCGGAAAATGTGTCACAACTGAGGTCGTTCCTCGGGCTGGTAAACTACTACCATAAGTTCTTGTCAAATTTGTCTACAATACTACACCCACTGAACACCCTACTGCAAACTGGGGTGCATGGAAGTGGAGTGACGAATGTAGACGAGCTTTCCAGAAGAGCAAACACTAATCACATCGAAAGCGGTATTGGCCCATTACAACCCGGCATTACCAATTCGGTTGGCATGTGATGCGTCACCCTACGGCATTGGAGCGGTGCTGTCGCACAAATTCTCGGACGGCTCAGAGAGGCCAATAGCCTTTGCATCACGATCACTAACCTCAGCTGAGCGTAACTACGCCCAGATTGACAGGGAGGCCCTCAGCCTAGTGTGGGAAGTGAAAAAGTTCAATCACTATCTGCACGGGCAGAAGTTCACCCTGCTGACTGACCACCAACCACTTGTCTCCATCTTTAATCCAAAGAAGGGCATTCCGGTGATGACTGCGCAATGGCTACAAAGATGGTCCCTTTTTCTAGGGGCGCACCAATATGAAATCGAGTATAAGGGCACGAAACAGCATGGAAACGCTGATGGGCTATCACGCCTGCCACTGCCTACTGCGGAGGAAGCACCAGCAGTGGATCCTGTCGAAATATTTCATTCGACTATAATTGAATGCTTGCCAGTAACTAACGCTGGTATAGAGAAGGAGACCCGAAATGACCTGACACTGTCTCGGGTATATGATTTGACAGTGAAGGGATGGCCAGCACATGGCGACTCACTGTTGCCAGCATTCTCATCCAGAAGAGAACAGCTGTCAGTATGCCAGGGGACCTTGATGTGTGGATCCCGAGTGGTAATTCCACCCAAGTTAAGGGAGAGAGTGCTCAATGAGCTTCTCGAAGGTCATCTGGGAGGGGTGTAAATGAAAAGCCTTGCTAGGGCTTATGTGTGGTGGCCGGGGATCGATCAGCAAATCGAGGACCTGACAAAGAGCTGCTCAGGATGCCAGAAAGTCCAAAATGCACCACCACATGCCCCTCTACACCCATGGGAGTGGCCCTCATCTCCATGGCAACGGGTGCATATTGATTTTCCTGGTCCATTCATGGACTCAATGTTTTTAATAGCCGTGGATGCGCACTCGAAATGGCCTGAGGTGATCAAAATGTCCTCCACCACCACGGAGAAAACTATTGCAGTCCTATGGACCATTTTTGCCAGGAACGGCTTGCCAGAACAGATTTGCTCTGATAACGGACCACAGTTTGTGTCTGAAGAGTTTCGAAGATTTATGAAAAGGAATGGGGTAAGGCATTACACATCCGCCCCGTATCATCCAGCCACAAATAGATTGGCTGAGAGGTTCATACAAACCTTTAAGAAGGCAATAAAGGCTATGTACAATGACAACATTCCGCTGCAGCACAAGGTGGACAATTGCCTGTTCGCCTACCGGAATGCGACACATGCAGTCACCAACCAGGCCCCAGCCATGATGTTCTTTAACCGAAGGTTAAGATCTCGCCTGGATTTGCTCAGACCAAACGTACGAAGAGATGTTGAGAGTAAGCAATTCCAGCACATCCATGAGAAGCCAACAAGGAGCTTCAATGTAGGGCAACCAGTCTTGGCCCGCGACTACCGAACAGAAAAATGGCAGCCAGGAACGATATGCACACGGCAGGGCCCACTAATGTACACAGTGGATGTTGGGGAGAGCATCGTGAGATGCCATGCTGACCAGATCCTAGAGTCACAGGAACAAGTCAACCCCATGCCTCGCCCATACGTACCTCGTGATGAACCCGACGTACAGGTAGCATCTACCCCAGAAACAGTAGCATCGGAAGCTGATGAACCAACCGACGACAGGGGGCCAGAATCGCCTCCGCACCAAGAGCAAGACACTCGGGAAAGGCGCTATCCAGAAAGGATCAGGAAGCCTCCCCAAAGACTGAATTTATAAATAGACTATTTTCAGCTAATGTTGCATGTTAAAAGTGTTAATTGTAACTAATTTGATATTTAATTGTTAAATGAGTGTTATGGTACTGTTAATCTAAAAGGGGAGGAATTGTAATGTATGTACCTCTAAGGGGAGAACTACTTTTTACAGCTCCTGTATACTGTAGTACCGGCAGTGACCACACCTGTATATAAACCCTGAGTAGTGACCTGTACAGTTAGTTGCAGTTTGAACCCTCATTCAGTAAACACCTGTTGATCGTTCCCTGCAGTCTGTTGTCTGATTATTGAAAGACACAACATTAAGATACACGGATCTAACATCACCCCTGCCGTGGAGATACAGGGGAGTCTCCGGTTCCCCAACGGTTGAAGCCTGCAGGAAGAAACAAAGGTAAGGAAACATTTTCTATCACTTTCCACTCACCTCACACACTTACCTCGCCACACTTACCCACCTCCTGGGAAGATGGCATGGAGGCGGGTTGGGGGCAGGATGGGTACCCGCCCCCAGATTCTGCCATTTTCCCAGCAGTCCTGCCTCCAAACCCACCTCCCCAGGGCTGGCAAGATCGCGCCCCTTTATTTTCTTCATAACTGTTGTTTAGCTTACATTAATTTTGGTAAGTCCCCATCCCTGATTCAATATTAGTTTCCTTGGGATTTCCAGCATGTTATCCTCTTCCTCCACTGTAAATAATGTGCAAAGTAATTATTCAACATGTTCGCCTTTTCCTTATTTTCATCTACATTATCACCGTTACCACTTTTCAAGGGGCCCACATTACACCTGGCCACCCTCATTTTCCTAATAATATTGTAATTACTTTACATCTTATAGTTTTCCCTTTACCTGTAGTGCCTAAAGCATAATTTCTGACTATTGCTCTACTCTCTTCCCTTTTGTTTGTTTTTGAATTATTATTTTGTCTACCTTTTCCACCTGAGCCCTCCCCCCATTTATTGGTTTAAAGTCCTCGTGACCACCCTATTCATCCTTTCTGCTAGGACCATGGTTCAGGTGGAGCCCGTCCCAGTGGTAAAGTTCCTTCCTGTCCCAGCACTGGTGCCAGTGTCCCATGAAATGGAACCCCTCTTTTCCACACCACTCCTTCACCCACGTGCTAACCTCCCTAATCTGCTTATCCCTAAGCCAATTTGCATGTGGCTCAGGGAATAATCAGAGATTATAACCCTTGAGGTCCTTTTTTGTCATTTAGCTCCTAGCTCCTGCTACTCTCCAAACACGTCCTCTTGCCAACTCTCTCCTATGTTGTTGGTCCCAACGTGGACAACAATGACCCTATATACCTCTCCAATATACGTTCAAGTCGGTTCAAGATGTCGATGAGCCATCTGCCCTCTCAGTTGGACGTAAAAGATGGCATGAAACTATTTTGAAGAAGGGCAGGGGCGTTCTTCCCAATGTCCTGGCCAACATGTATCCCTCAACCAACACCTAAAATCAGATGGTTATTATCACATTTCTGTTTGTGGGACCTTGCTGTGCGCGATTACTACATTACAACAGTACATTACACTTCAAAAGTACTTCATTTTCTGTAAAGTGTTTGGAATGTCCTGAGGTCATGAAAGGGTTTATGTAAATGCAAGTCTTTCTTCCTTTTCTTTCTCCCTATGGTGTCAGCAATTAAAAATTGCCTCAAAGAGACTGAGAAGAAAGGTTGCTTTGTTGGTGCATGGAATGCTTTGAAACAGCGGGTAGTTGAGGCAGAAACCATTGCATCGTTCAATGTAAAATTGGAGAAATATTTGAAGCAGAGGGAAATACAGGGTTATGGGGAGAGGGCAGGGCAGTGGGATTAGTTTTGGATTGCTCCAGCAAGGAGCCAGGCCAGACACGATGGCTGGAATTTTCTGGGAGGTCAGCGGGCATGATCAGTGGTGGGTCAGGAATGTGTTTTTTTTCACAGCGGGTCGGGAACCCGTCGCCACACGCCTTTCTCGATGTCGGGTCTGTCAGCGCTGAACAGACCCAAGACGCAATGGCGGGGGACCCAATTCAGGTAAATAGTGGCTTGTTTAGAGCCACTTGAGAATGATTTTCAGCTCACCTTCGGCATTTGACAGCTCATCCACAGGGTCCACACTGGTCGTGGCCCACGTCTGTCAAGTGGGAGTTCAGTGGCCATTGAATCAGCTGTTAAGTTGACAGCTTCAAATGTAAAGTAAAAGCTCGCACCTTACAGAAGTATCTTCCCTCAGCCACAAACTCTTCCTTACTGCATTTCCACAACAGATTCAGCATGCTGCAAGTCTTTACCCAAGTCTCCATCCAGTCTGACCTCATTACCTCTCTCAGCTTTGACAGATCACTTCTGCCATCTATTCCATCAGCATGAGTGTCCTTTACATTCTCTCACCTTGGTCTTCAGAATCCCACCATGATCAACACCAGCAGCACCAGGCACACCATCATCACCAACAACAACACCAACCTTCTCCGCAATCACCTGGTGCTACACAGGACAGAGGGCATCAGCACCCGACCACATTGCTGCCCAGGATGCCAGGGATGGCCTCACCATGGCCAGATTTACTTCAGCTGACGCTGTACTCCCTGGCTACCAAATGATGTGCCAGGTTTGCACCACCCCACACCAACACCATAAAGCATTCCTACAATGCCAAAGCCTTTCCTTTCATCCTCCTTACCATTGTGGGGGTACCGTTATGTCTCACTGTTCACTGCAACTCACTAAGCCATTTCCAAAGGTGCACACAAATCTGTCCAAGAACGCAAAGTGTTGAAAATAAAGGTTTCAATGTTTAACACATTAACAGAAACTTTACATGAACATTGCATAAAACACCCAAATGGCTACCCTTGTGTGTTGTTGGTTGGAGTGATTGCACTAGGATGAGGGTGAGTGTGAGGGATGGGTAGTGAGATGGTGAAGTGATAATGTAGATTGAGAGGAATGGGTGGAGGTGCTAGGTAAGTTGGTGTGAGTAAGAATGTGCAGGAGTAGGGTAGGGAAGGCAGAGTGATGGGGATGTGATGAGTGGCACAGCAGGATGAGGTTGAGTGCCAAATAAAACAACATGTGTTAAGATTTGGCTTAGGAATTAGTAACATATGCAGAGGTCTGTAAAGCATGAGTGGCATATGAACAGTGAATTATTGGCCAATAATGATGAAGTGGCCACTAATTCATGGTTCATATGCCACTCCATTTTGGAATATCAAGATTGCATTTGTTACCCTCCAGCTTTCGGATGAAATATCTACAACACCCTAACAGTATTAACCTATACCTTGTGGTTTTCATCAAGTCAGTTGAGGATTCTAGTGTGCCTGTCACCTGATTCAGGTGCTCAACCAACTATTAATCATTTAAACTTCTTCAGAACACATGCTTTAAAGACCTCTGCATATGTTACTAATTCCTAAGCCAATATGACTGGATCTGGAATGTGTCCACGGTCTAGTGTGAAAAATTAATTTCGCACAGCTGCCATTTCCTGATCTCCCATAATGTTTCTATCCTACGCATTCCTTAAAAGGAGCCACATAACTGAAAAAATTCTTTGGTTGGAAGGGATATGTAATTTTTGTTTATATAATTGAAACTATGTGCTCCTGAACGGTGATTTATGTTGGATTATTTGTCAACCATTGGCATGGGTTTCATTTAACTTGAATATGCTGCATTATTCTCCTGACATATTTCAAACAATTTCCTCAGATGTTACATTGCACCAAGTGAGCACAGAATAGTTCAGTCCCTACAAAGATACTAAATTAAATAATAAAGCAGAACTAGGGGCCATCAAGGGATATGGGGATCGGGCGGGAAAGTGGAGTTGAGGTTGAAGATCAGCCATGATCATATTGAATGGCGGAGCAGGCTCGACGGGCCAAATGGCCGACTCCTGCTCCTATTTCTTAAGTTCTTTTCTTATGTAGTCACCAGTATATCCAATAAAGAATTCAAGAGAAACTTCTTCACCCAGAGAGTGGTGAGAATGAAGAACTCGCTCCCACAAGAAGCAGTTGAGGCAGATAGCATTGATGCATTTAAGGGGAAGCTGGATAAGAGCATGATGGAGAAAGGAATAGAAGGTTATGCTGATAGGGTTAGATAAAGAGGGGTGGGAGGAGGCTCGACTGGAGCATAAACATCGGCATGGACCAGTTGGGCCAAATAACCTGTTTTTGTGCTGTGTATTCTTTGTAATTCTATGTAAAATGATGTGATAAATTATGACAGACAGAAATGTGGTTAAGGACACATTTACCTCAATGGTTGCTTCTCCTTAAATGCTAGTATTTACATGTGTGTGTGTTACATAGAATCAAATAGTTACGGCACAGAAGGAGGCCATTCGGCCCATTGCATCTGTTCCGGCCAAAAAGAGCTATCCAGCCCAATCCCACTTTCCAACTCTTGGCCCGTAGCACTGTAGGTTACGGCACTTCAAGTGCATATCCATGTACTTTTTAAATGTGATGAGGATTTCTGCCTCTACCACCCTTTCAGGCAGTGCGTTCCAGACCCCCACCGCCCTCTGGGTGAAAAAATCTCTCCTCAACTCCCCTCTAATCCTTCTACCAATTACTTTAAATCTAAAATAGGTGCTTCCTATCCACTCTATCTAGGCTCCTCATAATTTTATACACAGGCTATCAACAGCACTATCAAAGTGAAAGAGCTATATCATTACAATTCTGGCACACGAAGAAGTCAACGTATATGATAAGAACACAATTGTCTATAATGTTTGATAACCCACAAGAGGTGGCGGCACAGAGGTATAAGTCGGGAGGGAGTGGCCCTGGGAGTCCTCAACATTGACTCCGGACCCCATGAAGCCTCATGGCTTCAGGTCAAGCATGGGCAAGGAAACCTCCGGCTGACTACCACCTATTGCCCTCCCTCAGCTGATGTGTTAGTACTCCTCCATGTTGAACACCACTTGGAAGAAGCACTGAGGGTAGCAAGGGAACAGAATGTACTCTGGGTGGGGGATTTCAATGTCCATTACCAAGAGTGGCTCGGTAACACCACTACTGACCTAGTTGGCCGAGTCCTGAAGGATATAGCTGCCAGACTGGGCCTGCAGCAGATGGTGCGAGAACCAACACGAGGGAAAAACCTACTTGACCTTGTCCTCACCAATCTACCTGTCGCAGATGCATCTGTCCATGACAGCATTGGTAACAGTGACCATCGCACAGTCTTGTGGAGACGAAGTCCTGCCTTCACACTGAGGACACCCTCCAGCATATTGTGTGATACTACCACCGTGCTAAATGGGATAGATTCAGAACAGATCTAGCAGCTCAAAACTGGGTATCCATGAGGCGCTGTGGGTCATCAGCAACAGCAGAGTTGTATTCCACCACAATCTGTAACCTCATGGTCCGGCATATCCCTCACTCTACCACTACCATCAAGCTAGGGGACCAACCCTGGTTCAATGAGGAGTGCAGAAGAGCATGCCAGGCATACCTAAAAATGAGGTGCCAACCTAGGGAAGCTGCAACACAGGACTATATGCATGCTAAACAGTGGAAGCAGCATGCTAAGCAATCCCACAATCAATGGATCAAATCAAAGCTCTGCAGTCCTGCCACGTCCAGTCATGAATGATGGTGGACAATTAAACAACTAACAGGAGGAGGGGGCACCATGAATATCCCAATCTTCAATGATGGCAGAGCCCAGCAAGCAAGTGCTAAAGTCAAGGCTGAAGTGTTTGCAACCATCTTCAGACAGAAGTGCCGAGTGGATGCTACATATCGGCCTCCTCCTGAGGTCACCACCATCACAGAAGCCAGTCTTCAGCCAATTCGATTCAATCCACATGATATCAAGAAACAGCTGAGCGCACTGGATGCAACAAAGGCTATGGGCCCTGACAATACCCCAGCTGTCGTGCTGAAGACTTGTGCTCCAAAACTTGCCATGCCTCTAGCCAAGCTGTTCCAGTACAGCTACATCACTGTCATATACCTGACATTGTGGAAAACTGCCCAGGTATGTCCTGTCCACACAAAAAACAGGACAAATCCAATCCAGCCAATTACCGCCTACTCTCAATCATCAGCAAAGTGATGGAAGGTGTCGTCGACAGTGCTATCAAGTGGCACTTACTCACCAATAACCCGCTCACCGATCCTCAGTTTGGGTTCTGCCAGGACCACACGACTCCAGACCTCATTACAGCCTTGGTCCAAACATGGACAAAAGAGCTGAATTCCAGAGCTGAGGGGTGAGTGACTGCCCTGGATATCAAGGCAGCATTTGACCGAGTGTGGCATCAAGGAGCCCTTGTAAAACTGAAGTTAATGGGAATCAGGGCAAAACTCTCCATTGGCTGGAGTCATACCTAGCACAAAGGAAGATGGTTGTGGTTGTTGGAGGTCAATCATCTCAGCCCCAGGACATCACTGCAGGAGTTCCTCAGGGCAGTGTCCTAGGCCCAACCATCTACAGCTGCTTCATCAATGACCTTCCCTCCATCATAAGGTCAGAAGTAGGGATATTCGCTGTTGATTGCACAGTGTTCAGTTCCATTCGCAACTCCTCAGATAATGTAGCCATCCATGCCCGCATGTAGCAAGACCTGAAGGTCATTCAGGCTTGGGTTGATAAATGGCAAGAAACATTCGTGCCACACAAGTGACAGGCAATGACTATCTCCAACAAAAGAGAGTCCAGCCACCTCCCTTTGACATTCAATGGTATTACCATCTCTGAATCCCCCACCATCAACATCCTGGGGATCACCATTAACCATAAACTTAACTGGACCAGCTATATACCGTGGCTACAAGAGCAGGTCAGAGGCTGGGTATTCTGTGGCGAATGTCTCACCTCCTGACTCGCCAAAGCCTTTCCACCATTTACAAGGCACAAGTAAGGAGTGTGATGGAATACTCTCCACTCATCTGGATGAATGCAGCTCCAACAATATTCAAGATGCTCAACACCATTTAAGACCAAGCAGGCTGCTTGATTGGCACCCCATCCACCACCTTAAACATTCACTCCCTCCACCACCAGCGTACTGTGGTTGCAGTGTTTACCATCTACAAGATGCACCACAGCAATTCACCAAGGCTTCTTCAGCAGCACCTCCCAAACCCATGACGTCTACCACCTAGAAGGGCAAGGGCAGCAGGCACATGGGAACACCATCACCTCCAAGTTCCATCCAAGTTACACACTGCATCCTGGCCTAGAAGTATATCAGCCGATCCTTCATCGTCTCTGGGTCAAAATCCTGGAACTCCCTCCCTAACAGCACTGTGGGAGTACCTTCACCACACGGACTGCAGCGGTTCAAGAAGGCGGCTCACCACCACCTTCTCAAGGGCAACTAGGGATGGGCAATAAATGCTGGCCTTGCCAGTGACGCCCACATCCCCAGAACGGATTTATTAAAAAGCACCTTTAACGCAGTAAAATGTCCCAAGGCGCTTCACAGGAACGTTACAAAACAAAATTTGACACCGAGCCACATAAGGAGAAATTAGGGCAGATGACCAAAAGCTTTGTTAAAGAGGTAGGTTTTAAGGAGCATCTTAAATGAGGAAAGAGAGTTAGAGAGGTTGATATGCAGAGAGGTTTAGGCAGGGAATTCCAGTGCTTAGGACTTAGGCAACTGAAGGCACGGCCACCAATGGTTGAGCGATTAAAATCAGGGATGGTCAAGAGGCCAGAATTAGAGGAGCGCAGATATGTTGGGGGTGTTGCAGGGCTGGAAGAGATTTTAGAGATAGGGAGGGGTGAGGCTATGGAGGGATTTGAAAACAAGGATGAATATTTCAAAATGGAGGCGTTGCTTAACCAGGAGTCAATGTAGGTCAGTGAGCACAGGGGCGATGGGCGAGCGGGACGTGGTGCAAGTTAGGACACGGGCAGCAGAGTTTTGGATGACCTCAAGTTTACTTAGGGTAGAACGTGGGAGGACAGCCAGGAGTGCATAAAGCAAACTATTTAATTTCGGAGCTGGTTCTGCTTCAAGGCAAGTTTAGTCTGTCTACAGACATTACACCATTAATTAGTATGACATTAAATTGTTTATTTTGTAGCTGTAGTGTATTCTAATGATCCAAGGTAACTTTATATCCTTCAGTCCTGTATCCTGCACTATTAATAATCCAATTATGGGCCAGAGTCTCTCAATGTATTAATAGCTTATCCACAAAATGTGTTTTTATATATTGTGTTACTTCAATGGCACAATGAATATAGTAGTAGAATTCTCCTAATGATGAGTTCTACATGAAAAGGAATTGCTTTATTTTTGGGTCGGGGGCTTCCCGCGGGTGCAAGCCCCCGATCTGCACTTACCTTGCGTGCCGGCCGTTGAGCTGTAGGGCCCCGTGGAATTCCGATCCGGGGCCTGGTCCAGCTGCCGGCGCACAGTGCTTGCATATCCCAGGGGCGCAGTTAGTTCGATGCGTCCCCTGGGATCACGTGGGTCATGGGCAGCCAATCAGAGCAGGGAATGCTCCATTCATACGTTTGACAGGAAGAGCTGTCAAAACTTATAAATACTACGGCCCCAAAATAGCACTAAACCTTCAAATAATTTTTTTTTTAATCACATTTTTTAAATAAACTATAAATTACATGAAATAACTATTTTAAACAATAATTTAAATTTTTGAAAAAAGTAATTTTATATTCTAACGGGGCTAAAAATAAACTTACCTTGCTTTAATGTATTTAAAAATAATAAACCTGTGGAAAAAATGTTTTAATTTGAATTAATTGACCACTTACCTTGTAAAAAGCAGGCCTTATGCCTGCTTTTTATATTTCTAAATTCTGCAGGCTTACCCTCACGGAAAAACCTGTAAAAAAAAACTAAGTTTGATGCGCACGCGCAGCCTCCCCCACGCACGCGTTCGACCTCTGAACCTCTTCGTTCAGAGGAACGGAAGTGCCGGTTTCCCGCGCATGCGCAGTGCATGCAGGAAACCGGCACTTCCATCGGGCCTACGGGTGAGTACCCCGTGCGTACTCACCCGTGGAGACCCGAAGTTCTGGGATTATAAGAAGATCATTCTCATTTAGATGCTGACTGAATTGCTCAGTATTTCCAGCACATTTTTTTCCATTTCAGATTTCCAGCGTTTGATTTATTTTAATCTCTGGATGCAGCCACAACTGCAGTCTTAAAAACATGGCAAGGACCACATTGCCTGTGGCTGTCAAGGTGACTGAGGCTCTAAACTTTTATGCGCCTGGCTCCTTCCAGGCTGCTGCTGGAGATATAAGCAACATTTCGCAGTTTGCAGTGCACTGCTGCGTAAGGGAGGTCACTGAGTCTCTCTTTACAAAGAGAGACAGCTTCATCTCATTCCCTCTTGCCAGAGACAAGCAGATGGAGCAAGCGCGAGGGTTTGCTCGAATCCAGGTTTCCCCATGGTGCAGAGTGTCATTGCACATTGCTTTGCGTGCACCTCGTGTGAACCTCTGCCATTTTTCTGAACTGAAAGGAATTCCACTCCCTCAGTGTGCAGCTGGTGTGTGACCACAGGCAGCGCATCATGCAGGTGAATGCCCGTTATCCTGGCAGTAGTCATGATTCCTTCATGCTGCAGCAGTCCTCTGTGCCAGCTGCATTTGACCTACCATGGCAAGTCAAAGGCTGGCTAGTGGGTGACAAGGGTTAGCCACTCATGACATGGCTCATGACTCCAGTCCGGACCTATGCACATGTACACAACTGGCACACAATAATATCCATGTTGCCACAAGGAACATTAGAGAGCCCACCATCAGCATCCTCGAACAAAGCTTCCACTGCCTGGACCACTTTGGAGGAATCCTGCAGTACTCAACTGAGCGGGCATCAAGATTTGTGGTAGTATGCTGCATACTACACAACCTTGCCACCACCTATCAGGCGAGAAGCTGAGGAGCAGGAGCACGAGGAGGAGGAGGAGGAAGTGGAACAGGAAGTGGTGGAACAGGAAGAGGAAAGGAGAATACAATGTAGACAACCCCTTTCTGCCCAGGCTCTACATGATTAAATAATTCATGAGTGATACTAGTAACCTCAACAACAAATCTCCATTCACCAACAGTCCCACAATCCTTACCTTTCCTCTACACTAAGCATCACATCGTCCTCTTTCCAATAACACAAAAATAAAAGCCTCCAGAAAATGCACATTCCAATCAAAATGTATAAATTAAATCATGACCTAATGCAAGGAAAAATATACTGCTCATCCTTGTGCATTCCCTTAATGCCTCTCCGTGTGCCTTTGCCTGTCCTAGTGCTTCTACGAGGTGCTTCCCCAGTGGCTGCAGCATAGGTGGTGGAAGGCTGCTGACCTTCAATTGAGGAGACTGCAGATGGCCTTGCAGGCCGACCTCAAACAACTCTGGGCCTAGAAGGCCCGACTTCAGCCTGCACCATCTCGGCCTGGGCTGCAGCAGTCTAGGCTGGCTGGCTGACAGGCAACAGCAAGGGCACTGGTGGAGTGGCAGGGGTGAGAGGACGAATGCTGTCAACCTGAGAGAGGACAGCATGTTCGTGCTCCACGGTGCCACTGCCACTCTCCCGGGGCAACGCCTCGGCAATCTTAGTAATCTGTTGGAGAACAAATTGATGAATTGCTGTGATGCCCTGGGAGCCCCTCTGAACATTGGTATCCAGAGCCATCCTAGTGACAGTCTGAGCTTCCACTGCGGCACTCAGACCTTTGGTGGAAGCTGCTTGTGGTGCAATGGAAGCTGAGACATCAGCCATCAGAAGCTGCATCATGCTGGGTTCCACAGGTGTGCTGATGGAGGTGACCACCTGTTCCATGTTGGAGAGGATGGGCTACATGATCTGCGCAAAGCCCTGTGCCAAATTGGTGATGGACTTCTCCATGTTCCTTGATATGAGCGCTGGCTTTCTGGCAGGCTTTCTCATACACCAAGCATTTGGGTTTGTACACCCATCAGCCTTCTTCTGTAGCCTGGCCCATTGAAGTCATCATCTGACTCCTCTGCACCTGAACTAGTGTGCGACCTCACCCTCTGGTGAACTGGCACCTGCGCTTTCCTTTCCCCTGCCCTGACTCCTGCGCAATTGTGCTCGGTGTCTCACCACCTCCATGTACCTCCGCTATCCTAGCCTCTAAATTACATGCATCTGAGTACCTGAGCTCGTGGCTTTGAGTGTAAGATGTAATGACGGTGTCTCTTCATCTTCACCATCTTCTTCCTCTTCCTCCACTGCCTGGGCAGGTTTCAGTTCTTGAGTATCTGCAATGAAGAAGGGACAAGGGTTGGGTTGTGATGAGGGGGGAGGAGAAAGTAAGAAGTGTGTTCTTACAGCCTCTGCAGCCTCTCACTCAGAAGAGCTGGAGGGATGAGGGAGAAGTGGGATGAGAGAAAGAGGATTAGGTGTGCAGATGCCCTCATCATCAATTGCTTCAGTGTCACCAGTGGCTACTGCCTCAGCAATGCCCCTTCCTATGATGGCCAGCACTGTCTCCTCCACGGAGAGTTAAAGCATACAGGCATGCTTGTCCCCCTCCAGTTTTTTTGCTGCTGCCTGCTGTTATGCACCACCATCTCCTGCAAGAAAGAGGGAAGTGTGTCAGTGAGTGTCCTGCAATCTGTTAGGGTGATGTGGCTGTCATGGTTGAATAGCTGCCAGTGTGTGCGAGCTGGGAGTTGTGGGTGTGAGGCTTGCAACAGTGCTAAGTATGTAAGGGTGATATAAAGCATATAAATGTTAGGGTTGAGTCCTGATTGATAGAGTTTGTTGGTAGCTGAGTGATGGGGCTGTCGTGTATTGAGCAGTGGATGAGGCTATTGGTGCAGTTGGTAAGATATGCCATTTGATTATGAAATCACTCACCTTGACAACTTGTGTGAGATCATTAAACTTCTTCCTGCACTGCATGCATGGCTTTGACATCTACCACTATTTCTTCCCACTGTCTCCTGAGCATGTATCTGGAGAGATTCCAGCCCCCTTGTGAATGCAGGACATCTCTGCTCCATTCCACCTCTTCCACCAAAGCCTCCAGCGCAGGGATATAGATAGACTAAGTGAGTGGGCAATAAGGTGGCAGATGGAGTTAAATGTAGGGAAATGTGAGGTTATTCACTTTGGTAGGAAGAATAGAAAAACAGAATATTTTTTAAATGGTGAGAAACTTTTAAATGTTGGTGTTCAGAGAGATTTGGGTGTCCTCGTGCAAGAAACACAGAAAGCTAGCGTGCAGGTACAGCAAGCAATCAGGAAGGCAAATGGCATGTTGGCCTTTATTGCAAGGGGGTTGGAGTATAAGAGTAAGGAAGTCTTGCTACAATTGTACAGGGCCTTGGTAAGACCACACCTGGGGTACTGTGCACAGTTTTGGTCTCCTTATCTAAGGAAGGATATACTTGCCTTGAAGGCGGTGCAACGAAGGTTCACTAGTGTTAAGTCTGTGAATTATTTAGTTAATTAAAACAGACTAATGAGTAACAATAAAAACAGGTCTTTACTGGTTGGAGGTAGGGACTATACTGAATACAAGATTACTGCACAGTGCTTATATACCGGTGTGTTCACCCCCGGTATTACGTCTACAGCAGCCTGAGAAAGTAGTACATCTCTTAAGGTGGAACAGGCTTAAGCTCTCTTAAGGTGGAACAGGTTACATACACAACACTCCTCCCTTCTTAGCTTTATAGTCATCCCCCCATTTAACATAACGTAATAACATATATACATATATAACTTCATGTTTAACGTAACATATCACAGATTCAGTCTCTGCGGAAAACAGTTCACAGATTCAATCTCTGTGGTGTAGTCGGTTCACGTTACTCATTCAATAGTCCTTTCATGGATTTAACAGCTTGAACTTCCGAACTGATTTGGCTCCGTTCGGAGGGACCACGTGTGTGATCTGGTAGAGGTGATAATGGTTCAGATGGGTCATCTTCTGTTTTTACTTTTCCTTTTCTGCTTCTTGGAGACTCTCTGGGCTCCATTGTCAGCTGCCACAGCTGCCAGCTGCATGCGCAGTTCCTCCTTCTCTTCCTCCTGTTTCCGTCGTAGAGCCAGCTTCTCCCGATGTTCCGTAGACTTTTGGTGCTCCTCCATGATTTCTGCACTTTGGGAGTCGAAGTTACAAGCTGGGCAGGACAGGACATCGTAATATTCGGTGTCGTCCACCAGGTCATGGTAATATTCGGTGTTGTCCTGAGCTAGACCAGTGAGAGGGTCGTCTATTTCCTCCATACCCAGCTGGACGTTAGCCAGCTCTTGTTCCAAATCCAGACATCTTTCCTGAAGAGACTTCTTCATGTGTACCTCTGCATCCAGCTTTTTCTGGGCTTTCAGCAAGTCGTTTACTAGTGACCTCATTTGTGATTTTAATACTTCAACTTCCTTTGGAGATTGATTGATCGGACTATGCAATCCCTCTACCGGAGCAGCTGTTTCAGCGGTCTGTTGTTCTACATTGACGTGAGTCAGCGTACTTTTGGCATCCAATGGCTGCTCTGTTGCAGTCGTTTCAGTCTGTGTCGTCACATCAGCCATCTCAATGACTTTTGAGAGCTCCGAACCCTTTTCCTTTGAAGATCGCAGCTCGTGTTCAAGTTTTTCCCATTTCAGAGTCTTGTCCCTCAGCATATGAAGGAGTTGGCTGACCGTTAACTCTTCTGACACCAGATTATGGCACGCACCTTCAGAACCTGAATCAGCTTTGATTCGTTCGGCCTCCTCGCGCAGATGGTTAGTGTGCTCCTGCTCCATTTTCTCCATCAGTTGCTTCTGTTGACTTTCCAGATTCTCCCACTCTGTAACAAATAACGTTTTTATTTCATTCATCTCTTGCTCAAAACGGCAAATCATTTGTTCTAATTGCTGTTGTAGTTTGAAATGGAGTTGAGTTCGAGCCCAGTGTCCCTCAAAAATGTGCATATCAGTAGACTTGACAGACTCAGAATTCTCTGTTAAACTATGTTGTTGTTGCTCAGTGGAATTCTGTGCTGAAACTTTGTCTTTTGCACATGGGTTGGTCTTACCATCATCAGTTCTAGAGTCTGGGCTGATTATCTGCACCGAGTTCTCACTCTTTATGGCTTTTAGCGAATGCCAGTCCATATTTATGTTTCTAAACCACTCCCGGCCTAGTAGTGGTGGACCTCCCTCCGGTAGCACATATAAGTCCATTATTTGACTTCCTTCGCCCTTGTTGGCCACTGCAACCTTTATTGTCCCGATGGGGTACACTCTCTGCCCCGTGTAGGTTGTCAATATAATCTCCGTATCCTGTAGGGGAATATGTTGGAATAACCTTCTGTAATCTTTCTTATTCATGACCGACAATGCCGATCCAGTGTCCAATTCCATTTTTACTTGGACTCCTTCTATCTGAAGAGTAACCCAAATTGTCTGGAGGTCTGCACCCTTACCAACGTTGAGTACCCTTAAGCTAGCCAGTTCAATACTGCTTAAGCCAGCCAGTTCATTACTGCTAGCGTCTGAATCGGACTCCTGTTCGGCCACCTTGTGTACTTTTGCGTATTTTCCTTGCGGTGACTTCTTGTTGCTGGTCTTCTTCCCTGACCTGCATACTCTAGCTATGTGTCCAAGCCTACCACAAGTTCTACATTCTTGGTTTTTAAACCAACACTGGTTCTGATCATGCGTTGTCTTTCCACAACGATAACATTTGCCAGAACTCACACCCAATTTGTGTGCACTGAGCTCCGGTGACCGTAGCTGCATTACTGCCGTGCCTCTCGCTGCGGCTTCGTGTGCTGCTGCCATAGTGACCGCCTTCTCAAGCGTCAGCTCATTCTCCTCGAGCAGTCGCTTTTGTGTATCCTGTTTAAATAAACCACACACAAATTTGTCTCGTAGTGCATCTGTCAGTCCCGTTCCAAACTGGCAATATTTCGCTAATTTACACAATTCCAGCAAATATTCAGCATTGCTTTCATGCTGTAGCTGCCTTCTGTCGTAAAATTTAAATCGTTCCGCTAGCATCAGCGGCGTGGGGTTTAGATGATCTTTCAGGACAGTAACAATCTCATCGAACGTCTTATCCGCCGGTTCATCTGGTGATAACAGGTGTCTCAATTGCCCATATGTCTTCGCACCCATTAAATTTAATAATGTTAGAGCTTTATCTTGGTCACGAATTTTATTGGCCTTACAATAATTTTTTACTCTTTCAACATATATGGTCCAATCTTCGAGGTCACTATCAAAGGTGCTAATATTCCCGTGTTTAGGCATTGTAGATTTGCAATTTCTCAGATTTTATTTTCTTTACTTGTTATCAAAGATGGCGGCTTCCCGCTCTTGCCGTCGTCCTCCGCCCACAAAATGGCGGTTTTCCCGCGCTTGGCGGTCTTCACCCGTCCCCCGACGCCGTCTCCCTTCAGCCCCCGAGTGCGGCCCTTATCTTCGCTGCGATCGCCCGAGTGCGGCCCTTATCAGCAGATGCGATCGATGGCCCGGCTGCGCCTCGCACTTGAAAGCGGCCCGGCCCTTATCAGTGCTTGCGATCGATGGCCCGGCTGCGCCTCGCACTCCAAAGCCCTTATCTCCCGATCGCGATCGATGGCCCGCGCTGTGCACCGCGGCTCTCGCGCCTTCAATTTCTGCAGCCACTGCCCTTTCAGCCCGAGTGCGGCCCTTATCGGTGGTTGCGATCGATGGCCCGGCTGCGCCCCTCACTTCAAAGCGGCCCGGCCCTTATCTGCCGATCGCTATCGCCCTGTACCTCTGTCTTCCCCAGCCCTGTCTTCTACTCCGGTTCACAAGCTGATGGAGGCTTCAGGGTCCTAATGCCTGTCGCTTCCAGTGGGGTGGTGTGGTTTGAAACCTCTCTTCAACCGCCGTGGAATAACTGCCGCAGGGTAAGAACCTGACTCGTCGCCAGTGTTAAGTCTGTGAATTATTTAGTTAATTAAGACACAGACTAATGAGTAACAATAAAAACAGGTCTTTACTGGTTGGAGGTAGGGACTATACTGAATACAAGATTACTGCACAGTGCTTATATACCGGTGTGTTCACCCCCGGTATTACGTCTACAGCAGCCTGAGAAAGTAGTACATCTCTTAAGGTGGAACAGGCTTAAGCTCTCTTAAGGTGGAACAGGTTACATACACAACAACTAGATTGATTCCTGGGATGAGATGGCTGACCTATGAGAGATTGAGTAGAATGGGCCTATCCTCTGGAGTTTAGAAGAATGAGAGGTGATCTCATTGAAACATACAAGATTCTGAAGGGGATTGACAGGGTAGATGCTGAGAGGTTGTTTCCCCTGGCTGGTGTGTCTAGAACTAGGGGGCATAGTCTCAGGATAAGGGGTCGGCCATTTAAGACTGAGATGAGGAAGAATTTCTTCACTCAGGGGGTTGTGAATCTTTGGAATTCTCTGCCCCAGAGGTCTGTGAATGCTGAGTCTTTGAGTACCCTACCCGCCCCAGCCACAGTCTGTTCGCCCCCCCTGCCATCTGGGAGACGCTACAGATGCATTCGCACCCGAACGACCAGATTCAGGAACAGCTTCTTTCCCAGGGCTGTCATCCTACTGAACTCCACAAATAAACTCTAAAGCCTGCACATCTGCCAATGCACTTTATTATGTTTATGTTAATGTATTACAAGCCAAATTACGACCCCCGCCGACCCCGACTGACTTACGCTGAGCGTCAGCGTAAGTCGTGCGCACGACCCCCCGCCGACCCCCCCGCGGACCCCCGCCGACCCACCTTCCGAAATCCGAAATTCTCCTTTATCCGAAACTCGGCTGGTCCCGAGGTTTTCGGATAAAGGATAGTCTACCTGTACTGCACTTGTGCACTAACAATGACAATAAAGTTGATTATTATTATTATTATATTCAAGGCTGAGATAGATGGGCTTTTGGAATCTAGGGGAATCAAGGGATATAGGGATCGGGCGGGAAAGTGGAGTTGAGGTCGATGATCAGCCATGATCTTATTGACTGGCAGAGCGGGCTTGAGGGGCCGTATGGCCTGCTCCTGCTCTTATTTCTTATGTTCTTATGTTCTTATTATCAGAAAACGTTGTTATAGGCGCTCTACAATATTCAGCCATTGTTCAATCTTTGACAGCACAGATTCAGCTCACAAATGCAATGTACCTCCCCTTTAAGAGGTGCCGGCTGCCTTTAAGTTGTGCTAGGCACTCGCGATATCGGGCCCCCTGCTGATGCGTGCAGCCAATGAACAGCGCGGGTAGCGCTGGCTGCACACAGCAATCATTGAAAACAGCAGGCAGCATGAATTTACAGTGCTGCCTGTATTGCAACGAACGGGCGCAGGTTAATCGCGCACTGCGATCCCTGCGGCCGTTTTCAGGTCATATCCAAGTTCTTCCCCCCTAATTTTACGTCATTTCCAACAGATTTTAAATAAAGAATAAAGTAGTTGTAGTTCTTTACCTGTTTTACTGTATTTCTTTATTTTAGCCCTATCACACTTCCCTATTTGGGAAAGTAAACCAGGAACCCGCCCTTAGCCACTGTTAATGTTATTTTGCTATTGATCCAGTCAGTAGGAGGTGTTTAGATGGGGTGAGCAACTCAGACTTAATCAGTCTCTGGTTCTCACTCCCTGCTGTGAGATTTCTAGTAGTCACTCACTTCTCTCTCGCACGTACAGTAAAGATTGTGAACTTGCCATGTGTATTTTTTTTATTCGTTGACATCACCGACAAGGCCAGCATTTATTGCCCATCCCTAATTGCTCTCGAGAAGATGGTGGTGGGCTGCCATCTTGAATACAACTGAGTGGTTTGCTAGGCCACTTCAGAATCACCCACATTGCTGTGGGTCTGGAGTCAAATATAGGTCAGGCCAGGTAAGGGCAGCAGATTTCCTTCTCTAAAGGACATTCGTGA
Organism: Somniosus microcephalus; assembly: GCF_052327205.1. Taxonomy (NCBI): domain Eukaryota; kingdom Metazoa; phylum Chordata; class Chondrichthyes; order Squaliformes; family Somniosidae; genus Somniosus; species Somniosus microcephalus. The sequence continues at coordinate 18,891,851 of NC_140996.1, forward strand.
ACCATATGGGTTGTTACAACAAACCAGTAGTTCCATGGTCACCATTACTGATACTAATTTTTTATTCCAGATTTATTTAATTATTTGAATTTAAATTCCCCAGCTACTGTGGTGGGATTTGAACTCATAGGCCTAGAAATTCAGTTAAGGCCCGCCAGCAGGCTAACGCCCAAAAGTTAGCGCTGCGCACGGAGCCAGTTGCGCGCGCCAGAAATTCACTTTTAGCACCCCTAGTCGGAACCGGGCGCTGTTCCAGGGTGTGCCCGCCTCCGCTTGGGGCGCTGAAAGTGAATTTCAGCGCTCCAGCTGCCGCTGCGCCACCCGATGCGGTGCGGCAGGCTGGGGTACTGCAGGCCTCCTCCTTCTCTTAAGGAGGATCTGCCTGCAGCCGTGAGATCGCCGCTGGATTCTGCCGGCAAATGAGGCCGGCACCACGGAGAAGTGCCGGGCTCGCGGGAATCAGCCACCAATGCCGCGGGGGGGGTGGTGTAGGAGGCCGGGGAGGGAGGTGCGGGCAGGCGGCCGCCGAAAAAGCGGCCGACTGCACCTCCACCTTAAAGCGCCCCAGTAGCGCAGCAGTACGGCCCCGTTTTTCAAACGCTGTTTGCGGCCGCTGCAGAAGAGGCGGCCGCAACTAAATATGGGGTTTGGCCCGGAAGCGGGGCGGTACCGGGGCACTGCGCACACTGATGACGTCATTGGTGTCGGCGCAGCGCTACCGGCTACCGCCGCCATTACCGCAGCGCTGAATATCAGCGCACCCTCTTACACTGGCGCAGAAACCCTCTTTGGGCGAAAAGTGGGCGCAAAGCCTACTGAATTTCTAGGCCATAGTCTCCAGATCATTAGTCCAGGCCTCTGGATTACTAGTCCAGTAACATAACCACTATGGTACCGTACCCTATATATCTATCAATCATGGCCATTAAACATTCATTCTATGAAAACTAGTACTTTAATGGCAGTAGAACCTGTAGCAGCTATTGGGGTCCTGTCACATATTGGCAGCAACTGTGTTCAACTAAGTTAAGCTTAGTATGTACAATAGGCAGGTTCCCCTTTGGCATTAGGCAAGACAGCAGCAGAATGCTATGACTGAGGCGTTGCACAGAGTAGGCTTGTATTCCCTTGAGTATAGAAGATTAAGGAGTGATGCAATTGAGGTGTTTAAGACGATTAAAGGAGTTGATAGGGTAGATAGAGAGAAACTATTTCACCTGGTGGGGGAGCCCAGAACAAGGGGGCATCACCTTAAAGTTAGAGCCAGGCCGTTCAGGAGTGATGTCAGGAAGCACTTCTTCACACAAAGGGTAGCGGAAATCTGGAACTCTCTCCCCAAAAAAGCTGTTGAGGCTGAGGGTCAGTTGAAAATCTCAAAACTGAGATTATTAGATTTTTGTTAAAGATAAGGGTATTAAGGGTTACGGAACCAAGGTGGGTAAATGGAGTTAAGATACAAATCAACCATGATCTAATTGAATGGAAGAAAACAGGTTCAAGGGGCTGAATGGCCTCTTCCTGTTCCTATATATGCATAGGGAGGTGAAGGCATGTAAACTGAAGTCATGAAGATATCGATTAAAAGAGAAAGTGTACAATGTTACTGGCGAATAAACAAGAACATTGAGCTCTATGTACAAGATGGTGCCAGGTGGGAATAGAGCAACCTGAAGCTGGTAAGAGAACTCGGCCTGATCTTAGCCCTTCCGGCACACCATTCTCACAGGGCGAGAGGGCTTAAAATCAACCACAATGTGTTATTTCTAGCAATTAGATGTCACCAATGCCTATTATCAGTTCGAAACGATGCAGATTACAAAGGTAAATCCATCAAAAGTTATAGATTAGCAAGGTCCTATCTTCCTGCTTGGCTTAACTTTATTTAACAACTTTATTTTGCTTTGTTTCAGACACATGCTCTGTTGAAATGTTTAATGAGCCCATTAAGGTGCATGGCAAAGATAGTGTTTGCATGTCCTTGGCTGTATGTTTGTGCTGTGTTAGCGGATCTCAGCTAATCATTGCGATGCGTCATCGTGGCAGGTCTGGACCGTATGGCCTAGAATCTCAGCAGCCCTCTAACCTCTCTGGCAGCCCTTCTCCACTCTAGCTCATCCAGCTTCCCGAAATCAAATACTAACAAGAGCACTGGGAAAATCCCTATTCTACAGAACTGTCTGTTGATAAAATCTTAGTGAAATGGCATCAGCTCTTACTGAATCTCGGCACACGAGAAGCTGTCTCAGCTGCAACCCCCACTGCATTTGGGCAGAAGGAGCACAGTGTATGTGCGTAAAGAATCATAGAATCATAGAAAGTTACAGCACGGTAGGAGGTCATTTCGGCCCATCGTGCCCATGCTGGCCAACCAAGAGCTATCCAGCCTAATCCCACTTCCCAGCTCTTGATCCGTAGCCCTGCAGGCTACAGCATCCCAAGTGCACATCCAAGTACTTTTTAAATGTGGTTAGGGTTCCTGCCTCTACCACCCTTTCAGGCAGTGAGTTCCAGACCCCCATAACCTTCTGGGTGAAGAAATTTCCCCTCAAATCCCCTCTAAACCTTCCCCCAATTACTTTAAATCTGTGCCCCTTGGTTTTTGACTCCTCTGCTAAGGGAAATAGGTCCTTTTTATCAACTTTATCTAGGCCCCTCATAATTTTATACACCTCAATAAGGTCTCCCCTCAGCCTCCTCTGTTCCAAGGAAAACAAACCCAGCCTATCCAGTCTTTCCTCATAGCTCAGATTCTCTGCTCCCAGCAACATCCTTGTAAATCTCCTCTGTACCCTCTCTAGTGCAATCACATCTTTCCTGTAATGTGGGGGCCAGAACTGCACGCAGTACTCTAGCTGAGGCATAACTAGTGTTTTATATAGTTGAAGCATAGCCTCCCTTCTCTTGTGATCTATGCCACGGCTAATAAAGGCAAGCATTCCGTATGCCTTCTTAACCACCTTGTCTACCTAGCCTGCTACCTTCAGGGATCTGTGGACATGCATTTAATGCTTATTCCCTTTCCTTGTTAGCCGTCCCCAAATGCATTACCTCATACTTCTCCGGATTGAATTCCATTTGCCACTGTTCTGGCCACCTGACCAATTTATTGATATCTTCCTGCAGTCTACAGCTTCCTTCTTCAGTGTCAATCACACAGCCGATTTTAGTATCATCTGCAAACTTCTTAATCATACCCCCTATATTCAAGTCTAGATCATTGATATATACCACAAAAAGCAAGGGACCTAGTACTGAACCCTGCGGAACCCCACTGGAAACAGCCTTCCAGTCACAAAAACACCCATCAACCATTACCCTCTGCTTCCTGTCTCTGAGCCAGTTTTGAATCCAACTTAACACTTTGCCCTGGATCCCATGGGCTTTTAACTTCGGGACCAGTCTGTCATGTGGAACCTTATCAAAAGCCTTGCTAAAGTCCATATACGTTACATCAAACACACTACCCTCATCTACCCTCCTTGTTACCTCCTCAAAAAAGTCAATCAAGTTTGGAAAGATTGGAAATTTGTGATTGGACTTTAATCACCAATAATCTGGAAATAATGTACACAAGGATAATGCATGGCTTGGGCGCAATAGCATGATGCAACTGTAACGAACAATTTCCGGACCGGCAGAAGCTAGGAAGTAATCAAAGCCTTTCTACCATCTACAAGGCACAAGTCAGGAGTGTGATGGAATACTCTTCACTTGCCTGGATGACTGCAGCTCAAACAACACTCAAGAAGCTTGACACCATCCAGGACAAAGCAGCCAGCTTGATTGGCACCCCATCCACCACCTTAAACATTCACTCCCTCCATCACTGGTGCAGCATGGCTGCAGTGTGTACCATCTACAAGATGCACTGCAGCAACTCGCCAAGGCTTCTTCGGCAGCACCGCCCAAACCCGCAACCTCTTCCACCTAGAAGGACAAAGGCAGCAGATGCATGGGAACACCACCACCTCCAAGTTCCCCTCCAAGTCACACACCATCCTGAATCGGAAATATATCGCCGTTCCTTCATCGTCGCTGGGTCAAAATCCTGTAACTCCCTCCCTAACAGCACTGTGGGAGTACCTTCACCACACGGACTGCAGCAGTTCAAGAAGGCAACTCACCACCACATTCTCAAGGGCATTTAGGGATGGGCAATAAATGCTGGCCTTGCCAGTGACACCCACATCCCATAAACGAATAAAAAAAATCATGGGATAGACCAGATAAAATTGCTGCGCATTGCTAATTGCTGGCCAGTAAAGCCCAACGTCATTATCATTAACCAGAATTCTGACAGCAGTTTTTAGTCTTATTTTTCTCATGCGCTTGTGCATTTAATACACCCTAAAGGCACAAACATCACAGGGTAGCCACTGCTATAACTTGTGGTTTTACACTTCACTTTTTAAGTGGTCTGTCCGAAAAAGTTTAAGCTGGAAATCAGAGGTAAAAAAAAATGTCTTTCTACGTGAATTTTAGTTTAACACATTATTCATTTCGAATTCAAATGTAGACCTGCTTACAGATGGAGACATTAATTATTGATTACAATGCTATAAAATTTTTGATCAGTTTTTAGTAAATCAAACTCAAGTTTGCCGTTATTCTACCCCTCAACTTTTTGGGGCTTTGCAAATTGTTGAAACCTTAACACAACCAAATAAGTGGACTAATAAAGCTCTTGCATTTTATCTGAAACCTATGGCCGAAATTTTCCAGGGGGTCAGTGAACGGGATTGGTGGTGGGTCGGGTGGGAAATTTGATTATTTTGACAGCGATTCGGGACCCCGCTGTCAACCCGCTGCAACACGCCTTTTCCAATCTCAGGCCTGCCAGCGCTGAGCAGACCCGACAAGCAGCAGCGGTCAACCTAATTAAACTCATTACCATCTAGTTGACAGATCATTAATAGAGAACCACGCTGTTCAGGGACCACAGCTGTCAACCTGAGGCGGGAGTTCAGTGGCCATTGTTCCAGCTGATTAATTGACAGCTTCAGATGTCCAGTAAAAGCGCCCACCTAACAGATCATCACTTTCCTCAGCCACAAGCTGTTTTTCACTCCATTTCCAGCACAAATTCTGCAGGCTTTCCACTTTCTATTCTCTATTCATACTTATCTCATTGGAAGAACTCTCTCACCATTGACAGAATGCTTTTGTCATCTCTATTTCACCTGCCATCTATTCCATCAACATGGGTGCCCTTTATACTCTCTCACCTTGGTCCACAGAATCTGACCACGATCAGCCCCAACACCAGCATCACCAGGCATACCAGCAGCAATAACAACACTAACTTTCTCCACAATCACCTGATGCTGCACAGGACAGAGGGCATCAGCACCTGAGCACCTTGCTGCCTGGGAGGCCGGGAACGGCCTCACCATGGCCAGATTTACTTTACTTGATGCTGTACACCCTGGCTGCCACATGATGCGCCAGGTTGGAACCACCCCACACCAACACCATAAAGCATCCCTACAATGTCCAAGCCATTCCTTTCACACTCATGACCATTGCAGGGGGTACCGTTATGTCTCACCATTCACTTCAACTCACTAAGCCACTTCCAAAGGTGCACACAAATCTGTCCAAGGACGCAAAGTGTTGAAAATAAAGGTTTCAATGTTTGACACCACATTAACAGAAACTTTCATGAACATTGCATAAAACACCCAAGTGCCTACCCTTGTGTGTTGTTAGTTGGTATGGTTGCACTAGGATGAGGGTGAATGTGAGGGGTGGCTAGTAAGATGGGGAAATGATGATGTAGATAGAGAGGGATGGGTGGAGGTGCAAGGTAAGTTGGTGTGAGTAAGGATGTGCAGGAGTAGGGTAGAGAAGGCAGAGTGATGGGGATGTGATGAGAGGCACAGCAGGAAGAGGTTGAATGTGGCATTTTAATAACGTTTCATGATCTACTGAGATCATTGAAAGCTTTGTGCCACTGCACCCAGGTCTTTCTAATGACATCCCTGCTTGTGCCCTCCTCTGCAATGTGCAACCAGGCTGTGTTGGTCTCCTGGGGAAGTCTCGTCCACCATCGGAAGGGAAGAGAACCTCCCTGTGTGCTCTGACTCCCTCCATAAGCATATGGAGGGAGTCATGGGAGAGGCTGGATGCAGCCCTGGACCTCTGTGCATTGCTTGTCAGTGTTTGCAGCACCTCAATGCTGTAGAACACTGACAGCACAAAGGTCAAGACAAATGTGGCCATGCTCCATTTAAGGAAACCGGCTGATGATGCGTCATGTAATGACGTCACCAGACCTGCTTTCTCTAATTGGACTGGGAAATGCGCTGGGCGGTCTTAACAAGCCCTATCAACGTAAAATCATTTTCCAGAGCGGGATGGAGCCAGCAGCGGGGTCGGGACCCGCCACCGATATCGCTCACCGCGGACCCGTGAGGTGAGCAAAATCTCGCCCATGTCTCATTTCTTGCCATTTAAAATATAATATAATAGAAGATAATACTGTTACTGACTCGAACTCTTACATCATCCAATGCCATCTAGACTTGCAAGACACCCTGCAGAATGTGATAACAAGCTTTCAAGGCACCATGCAGACTAACATGGCAGAAACTTGGCACACTATCTGATATGGCCAATGTGAGCAGTGATTCCCTAGACTAGCATGTCCAAAATGTGGGATACTGGATTATATCAAATTAACCTCACCCAGACAGAGAGAAACCCAGTTTTGCACAGAACTGTTTCTTTGATTGTAATTTTATAGATGTTCTGTTGAGGCAGAATGCTCAGCAAGTTGATACTGCGGCCTACTGCACATTGTTAAGAATGGATAATCAGTGGGGAGAAAGGAATGATGAGAATGATAAACAAAGGAGTAAGAATGCGAGAAAGGGTTAAGCCTTGAAGAAAGGGAACCAAAGCAAAGTACTGCGGATGCTGGAAATCTGAAATAAAAGGAGAAAATGCTGGATGATGGTCGACCTGAAATGTTGAGGAGAATTTCAACCCCAAAAAACGGGCGATTGGGGTTGGGTGGGAGGTTAAAGAGTTAAAAATCTAAATTCCGACACCAACCCGGCTCCAACCTGCCCACTCCTGGTTTTAACGGAGGAGGGTTGTCACTTTAATGAGTACTTTGCATCGGTCTTCAACCTTGAAGATGACGCTCGACTATTAGAATTTAATGTAGGGGGTGGTGTGTGGGTCAGCCTCACCACTGACTTATGAGCGGTTCGAATCACTCCCACTCCCTTGGGATTATTTGGGGGGGTGATAAAAGTGCAGCAGGCAACTGGTTTTGGTGCAAGAAACTTTGATCTTTATTCAAGAAAGAAAATATAACATAACAATCATATACTCTAATAAAAATGGGGAACATTTTAATATATACGAGGGAAATACAGTAGAAAATACCTCACCCCTCCCAATCCCACTTCCTAGCTAAATTGAACTCTAGAGGACCAGGGATAATGCTCACCAAACGAATCCTTGACAGTTGAGCTGGTTCGCAGTTTCGGGGTTCGCTGCATATGTTGGTTGGTGTCTGCCGTACCCAGGACATGGTAGAGGACTTTGACTGCTGGTCAGTCTTCGCGAGTCCGCTGATGCGGTAGGGTGCATTTTGGATTTATGGGGTGAGTACCCACTTTTCTTCTGTAGACATAGGGTTTAGAGTTCCTTTTAAGTAAAAATCTTACCCGGGGTTAAGTCAGGAATAGATTGTAGAGTGGAAAACTTTCGAACCTTCGGTTTTCTCCTGAGTTGATTTTCATTGGTCGCGGTGGCTCAACATTACCAGGTTGGTTGGTGGTAATATTTTGTTGGTAGTTTCGTAAGGCTCTTGTTGCCGCGATGTGTCCGATGATGTCCTGGGTCACTGAAGCTGTTGAACTTGGGTGTACGGTAGGATGCTGCCCCGTCTCGATGCTCCGGTTTCTTCTTGTGTGTTGCTTCTAGAGAGAACTATCTTCTTGAGAAAACAGGCCTTCAATTATACTTAGAGGGGCCTTCTAATCTGTGCGCCAAATCAGTCCCGGTTTATTGTTTGATTTGGGCGGGCTCGTTAATGGTAACTTGATTAGAAATCTGTAAAATGGTTTGGGGATGCTGCACTGATTATTCAATGAGCTGTTGAGCTCCTAATTAATTGTCAGAGCGACACTCAGGTTTCCAGTCTCCTGTCTGAGCCCGGGATTTCTATGTAGGTTGGCGAGGTGATTTGCATTATGCGTGTTTTGGATGGGTCCTGTGTTTTGGGTGGGGACTGCTCCTCCGTGGGCCGATTGTTAGGATGTTAATGTCTGATAGGGGCTGAGTGAGGTTACACAGTTCCCCAGACAATTTGATTTACTCCAAAACCCAAACTGTCTTTACAGAGGTTGATCCCATTCCCTGTTGCAGCCTTTTCTCCCTTTACAGGCCCAACATGGCTTTTAAAATGCCAAATCTTGGTTTCCGACCTTGAATCTCCCTCTGTTAGGCCCAATGCGTATTTTATCATCCTGAAGCTTGTTGGAAAGAGTCCAAAGACATTATCCTTAGGGTTTTCTTCTAGCTTTGGGGGATCTGTGAATTTTGAGAATCTTACATTAACATAGATGAACATATTGTTTTAGAAAGAATTAAGAGCCTGAAAATAGATAGAGCAGCCGGGGTGGATGATATCCACCCGAGGGTCTGCAGGGAGATGTGACATGTGCTGTATGACCCCCTAGCCTGTATTTTTAATAGCTCACTGCACTCTGGAATGGTTCCTAGAGACTGGAAGGAGGCTAATGTGGTTCCCATCTTTAAAAACGTGACAAGACGGACCCGAGTAACTATAAGCCCATTAGTTTAACATTAGTAATAGGTATGATGCTTGAGGGAATCAATATAGATGCAATACATGAGTGCTTGGGTAGAGAGGGGCATATTAGGGACACCCAACATGGTTTCATAAAAACGTCATGTCTTACAAATCTAATTGTATTTTTTGAAGGAGTTACAAAGTTGGTGGATGAGGGAAGTCCAGTAGACATTGTTTACTTAGATTTCTAAAAAGTTTATGATAAGGTAACTCACAAGAGGCTTCTCTATAAGATCGAAGCCTCTGGTATTAGTGGTAATATATTGAGCTGGATTGAGAACTGGCTGGCAAGACGTAGGCAAAAAGTAATTATGGATGGATTTGGATCTGTTTGGAGACCGGTCACCAGTGGTGTCCCGCAGGGATCAGTGTTGGGACCGTTGCTCTTCACTATTAATGATCTGGATGTAGGTGTTGAGGGCACGATCTGCAAATTTGCAGACGATACCAAGATCTGTGCGAGTATTAGGACTGTAGGTGATGCTCGTCTGCTTCAGGCGGATCTTAATATGTTGGGAGATTGGGCTCATGAATGGCAAGTGATGTATAACTTAGAAAAGTGCAGTGTTTTTATGTGGGCAGGGGAAAATATTCAACATTTATACACCCTTCAGGGAAAAGCATTAAACAAGGTGGAGCTAGAAAGAGATCTAGTGAATACATCTTTAAAGGTACATGAACAATGTCTTGAAGCGATAGCTAGAGCAAGTAGGATGTTGTGGTGTATCCATAGGACAATTGAGTATAAGACGAGGCATACTGTTTTGTCCTTGTACAACAAGACCCTAGTCAGGCTGCACTTGGAATACTGGGTCCAGTTTTGGTCTCCTCACATGGTGGGTGATTTTGAGGCTTTGGAAAGGGTGCAGAGGAGGGCCACTGAACTAATTCCCAGTTTAAAGCACCTGAGTTATCAAGATAGGTTAAAAGAGTTGGGGCTAGATTTTCAGTTGCTTGCGCCAGCAGTTAGCGCCTTAAGAGAAGTGATTTTCGGGCGCTATTCGTGTAGCGCCCGGGCGCAGCGCAGTTTGCGCCCCGCCCCAAATTAAGTTGCCCGTTAGCGCCGGCGCAAAGTTTAGCGGCCGCCCGGATGCGCGCGCAGAAAATGACGTCACATCCTCGTGCAACGCCCTTTGGCCGCCCCGAATCCAAACTTCAGTCGGACCGCCCCATTCTGCGGCTGGCGTCCAGAGCGTTTGTAAAATGGAACGCAACACACCCTGGGGAGCGCAAATTAAAGGGCACTCCTCCTGCACTATAAACGGCAGTCTGCATGTGTTGTGTGGAAGGATCCAGTGTGTTGTTGTGAACGGTGTATTTATGTTTCCGGCCACCACCACCACCACCACCTCCTCCTCCTCCTCCTCCTCCTCCTCCTCCTCCTCCTCCTCCTCCTCCTAAAAAAACACATGCACCCTTCCCCTTTAAGAGCTCACTGGCACCAGAGTGTCTGCCGTGCGCTGCGCCCGAGCTCGGGCGCTGCGCTCTGCACCGCCGGCTTAGCGCCTAAAGATAGTAGTGGAACGCCTCTTTTAGCGCTCCACCAACCTCTTAGGGCGAAGCCACTGAATTTCCGGCAACGGGGCGCTACTTTGGGGCGGGTGCTAACTTCGGGCGGGCGCTAAGGTTAGCGCCCCAAAACTGCCTATACTGAAAATCTAGCCCTTGGACTCTACACTTTAGAGAAACGTAGACTTAGGGGTGATCTGATTGAGGTTTATAAGATGACGAAGGGAAGAGATTGTGTTCCAGCTGACAGTTTGTTTTAATTAAATAGGTTAGGGAGGAGCAGGGGTCGCAAGTTTAAGTAGTATAAGGCCAGATCTAGGTTAGCTGTCAGGAGGTGGTTCTTTTCCCAGAGGATAGAGGACCTCTGGAACAGGCTGCCGTCTCATGCGGTGGATGCTGATTCACTGAATTCCTTCCAGCGAGAGCTCGACCTGTTCCTGGCTGGGGCGGCGATCTCCTCTTACAGAAGGGAATTCAGGGCCACAGTGATCTCCTGGTCTAGTTTTGATCATTTTGTTAAATTCGGCAGGGCCTGCGGGGAAACCCGTTCTCCCAGGTTTCCCTACTGCTTTCCAGCCCACCTCCCCCGCCCCCGACTCGCTGCCCGCCTCCTAATTAAAATTCCAGCCATTAACTCTGTTTTTCTCTCTCCACAGACGCTGCCTGACCTGCTGAGCATTTCCAGCATTTTCTGTCTTTAGTTATTGAAGAAAAGAAAAGTGGGTGCATTCGATAGACCAACAAATTGGGAAAAAGAACAGCGTGACACAAAGAAAGGGAGTCAGCCAGCAGATTCAACAGAAGGACACAAATGATAAGGTTGCAAAATGGTTCCAACAGTGACACAGAGGATTCATGAATAATAAGCCACAATGGGAAGTCTCACATTTTTGATATATATAAAAAAAGCTTTGATTGTGTTTGCCTATTAAATTCAGGTCAGTTATAGGTTACAAGCATTTTTTAAAAATAGGAGCATTTTTGGCACTGAAGCACTCTGTTGTACCATAATATAAAGGATCCATCTTGCAGGAATTGAGAGAATGATTTCATAATATAGTAAGAAAGAAAGATAGACTTGCATTTATATAGCGCCTTTCACATCCACTGGACGTCTCAAAGTGCTTTACAGCCAATGAAGTACTTTTGAAGTGTAGTCACTGTTGTAATGTAGGAAACGCGGCAGCCAATTTGTGCACAGCAAGCTCCCACAACAGCAATGTGATCTGTTTTAGTGATGTTGATTGAGGGATAAATATTGGCCACAGGACACCGGGGATAACTCCCCTGCTCTTCTTCAAAATAGTGCCATGGGATGTTTTACGTCCTTCTGCGAGAGCAGACGGGGCCTCGGTTTAATGTCTCATCTGAAAGATGGCACCTCCGACAGTGCAGCACTCCCTCAGTACTGCACTAGAGGGGGCGATTTTCCCATTGGAGGCGAGATGGAGGTGAGTTTCAGTTTGGGTGGGTTTGAAACTCGCCTCCACTGATAGGTTTCAAAGTTCTGCGATTTTCCCATGATTGGCCACTTGATTTCAGGGGTGTGGGATGCCCTTGCTCAATTAGTGTTTTGGGGCTGTAACTCGCCTCTGTTGACAGCACTTTTCCAGTCTGATTTTATGGCTTCTTGCTCCCTTGGCTCATTCCACAGCAATTCTGCATCTCCTGCACCACCTCCAACATCTTTTGAGAAACCACTATGTCCAATTCCAAGGCAAGGGCCTACCTGAGGCTCTTGGTGAGGCGCTTCAAATATTGTTGGAGGGGGTGACAGCTAGCATGGAGGTGCTCTTCCACTCATCTCGGAGGAAGAGACCTGCCAAAGAAACCAAGGCTGTGTGGGTACAGCTGGCAAGGGATATAACCTCCAGATCTGTGTGCAGATTGGGAGACTGTTTCTGTGTATTGATGAATGCCATCCCTGTTGGAAAGCATTAAAATGGTTTGAAGCCAAAATGTTGGCGTTATGCCATCTGTTCTTTCGCCTTAGGCAGCTCCACATTGCGGACACCGCCACACTTGTGTTGTCAGGTTGGTGGCCTGAGTGAAAGGAGGCCAGAGAGTCCATTGTCAAATATGTCCTAGGATGGAGCAAAGGACATGTGCCAACTTGGGCACCCTATGCAAATCTGGCCATGATAAGTTCATCCCTTGCATCCCAGGCTCTGACCTCCTCCTCGTCCTCCTCCTCCAGATCCTCCACCTCCTCCTCATCCTCATCTGAGGTCCATGCAGAAAGAAAACAAATGTTTCCCATGCTGCTTGTAGATGCCTCCTTTGGGGACGCGCTCATTGCAAGCGGGAAGAGGGTCTTCCAAGGAGGTCCCACAGTTGATGGAGTCAAGCTGCAGCACCTCCGACTTCGGAAGGCCTTCTAAAAGTGCTCAGAGACCTTTTACAGCCAAGGTCTGGCACCTGCAAGTAATCCTTGCTGCAATAAATGATGTCTTGTTAGACCTGCAGCAGTGAGGAGGCCACCCACGAGTCAACACGCCAGGTTTACCTGGCGTGGTTCAGGAGGTGCGTGGATCACACCGAAAAGCTGGAAAAATAACGAGGGTCTCTCAAAATAGGATTAGAGAGGCTCTTAACGAGCATTTATGCATGTTAAACAGCGCAATGGCTAGCTGGAGGCAGGAGCATTTCCCGACCTCCAAAACCGGCACCGGCAAAATCCCACGGTGGTGGGTTGGAGGCGGGTTCCGAACCCGACCTCTTTGAATCTGATTTTCCCGCCTTTCCCGCCTCCAAACCCGCCTCCTCCGACATTAGAAAATCGCCGCCAGCGTGTCAGCCTGGCTTTATGTGTTCAAGTCCCTGGAGTGGGACTGTGCACCGACAACCTTCTGACTCAGAGGCGAGTGTGCTACCAACTGAGTCAGGCCTGACACTAATTAAGTGAGAAAGTGCACTTTACTATAAATAGGATATAGTAAACAATGTGAAAAGTATACAGAAAGTGTCTGTATTTCCAGCTTTCATGATTACAGAAGATTCTGATTTTGACTGGTGGGGGAGCCTAGGACAAGGGGACATAACCTTAAAATCAGAGCCAAGCCATTCAGGAGAGAAGTTAGGAAGCACCTCCTCATGCAAAGTGTGGAACTCTCTCCCACAAAAAGCAATAGCTGCGAGCTCAATTAACAATTTTAATTCCCAGATTGATTGATTTTTGCTAGCCAAGGGTATTGAGGGATTTGGAGTCAAGGCGGGTGGATGGAGTTAGGATACTGATCAGCCACGATCTCACTGAATGGCAAAATAGACTAGAGGAGCTGAATGGCCTAATCCCATTCCTATCTTCCTATACGGAAATATTTATGACTGATAATTAGTATTCTATCCAAGCCTATTAGCTCTACACTCTCAATTCTCTTTTTCACGTAGCTAGCCTTTGTTTTTCATGTCCCCTGCCCTATTAATCATTTTCCTATTCATACTTCCTCTGATCCCCAGCACCCTAGTTCCACTCCATGCCACTCACAGTTCCACCCAAATCACTGCACTGTGCCACAAACTACATACATCGGCAACTTCTTTTCATGTGGCTCCTGTAATCTCGTCTCCTATGATACCATTAGTTCCATCTTGTTCATGCTTTCTGGCCACTCTGACCGTAGCGCAATATCTGCCGTAGATTGATCCTAATTATCCGCACTGGAAAACAGCCTGGTCCTAGAAGGTCTGATATCAATTTTCATGCCAATAAATAATCCATCTTCCCTCCTTATATTCTACTATTCCACATCTGTTGCCCCTTTTTCACAAACTCAAACATTGCCTGCTCATTTTGCATATGAACACTGACTGAGTCCCTCAACTACATAGGATGACATAGGATTACATAGGATATACAGCACAGAAACAGGCCATTCGGCCCAACCAGTCCATGCCGGTGTTTATGCTCCACCATGTGCTTAATAACCCGTGATATTCGACCATGGGTCTATGAGTACATGCCTAATGAAGGCCAATAAGACCGGTTCTAAAATTGGTTAGCCCCTTGCCTGAAAATTCATCCAACCTGAGAACCTCACCATGTCCCACCTCATTTGATTTGCCCTGATTAGCATCGCATCATAGAAACCCAGTTACAAGGGTCTCCAGGATGTGCTACTAATTCCACTCGACAAGAAATTCTAGGTCACTACATTATCCCAATGCAACCCTGGTACCGTATCCATTAAACGTATATTTTGAGACTTTGTGGTTGAAAAGATAACTTGAATGGTGACTGGAGAGACACTACTTATAATATCAAAGGCACTATTTTGCGCAGTGGCAGAAACCTTGAAGGAGTAATGGTTACAGCTGGACAGCAATGGGATTCGAACAGAACAAAGTCACAGGCAACTCTGGAGTATTTCTGTTGCATTGACATTAAGCAACCAATAAAACTAATAATATTTCCTTCTGGCAGTTTCTGTGTTGATGAAATTCCCAAATTATATTGTTCACGCTTGTAGTAGTAGTACAAATAGTAGTTCAAAAACAAACGAAAGGGAAGAGAATAGAGCAATAGTCAGAAATTGTGCTTTAGGCACTACAGGTAAAGGAAAAACTAAAAGATGTAAAATGATTAAACCAGGAGAGAGAAATAAGACACAAGTGAGTAAAACATTAGAGCTGAAGGACAGGCTAGGGTGTGTGGCTCAAATAAGTGTTCTTTTTGCAAACGCACGGAGTATAAGGAATAAATTCAATAAACTGCAGGCACAAATTCAAATTGGAGGGTATGACATGGTAGTCATTACTGAGACATGGCTGCAAGATGGTCAGGATTTGGAACTAAATATACCAGGTTATAAGGTCTACAGGAAAGATAGGGAAAATGGCGGAGGGGGAGGAGTAGCCTTAGTGATTAAGGATGAAATCACTTCAATGATAAGAGAGGATACAATGAGAGGTAAGCAGGCAGTGGAGACTTAATGGGTAGAATTAAGTAATAGGAAAGGATTTAAGACTGTAGTGGGAGTTGTGTATAGGCCCCCTGGTAGCAGCTGTGAAGTGCTAGATTGTATAAATGCAGAAATTAGACAAGTGTGCAGCAAAGGCAGAGTGGTTTTCATGGGGGCATTTTAACTTTCATATAGATTGGGATAAGCAGACTAGCACCTGTCAGAAAGGTAGTGAATTTCTTGAGTGTGTCCGGAATAGTTTTCTACAACAATATATCCTAGAGGCAACAAGGGGCATGCCATATTAGATTTAGTAATGAGCCAGATTTAGTTAACAGCCTAACTGTACGTGAACATTTATCCAATAGCGATCATAACATGATTGAGTTCAACATAGTGTTTGAAAGGGAGAAACACAAAACAGCTGCTAAGATTCTATGTAAGAAGTCACACAACACCAGGTTATAGTCCAACAGCTTTATTTGAAGTCACAAGCTTTCGGAGCACTGCTCCTTCATCAGGTGAAGTGGAGAGATGCATAAAGACACAGCTTATATAGTCAGAGAATAATGTCAGATGTTTACAGGTAATCTTTCTAACTGCCATTTATCATACCTCGGCAGAGAGATAATCACAGCAATCAAAGGTGTGAATGGTGTCCAAACAGGTCAGTCAGGAAAACATTACATCAAAGAACAATGAAGTGGGGTCACAAGGGATCAAATGTTGCAGTTGCTGGGGTCTGTGTGAAAAACAAAAAAACAGACAAAAAACATTTTTTTTGCTGGAAATCACAGCAGGTCCAGCCGCATCTGTGTAGAGAGAACAAGCCAACGACGGCTCGAGTCTGGATGACCCTACATCAGGTGGGTTACATGTAGCGTGACATGAACCCAAGATCCCGGTTCAGGCCATCCTCATGGGTGCGGAACTTGGCTATCAGTTTCTGCTCGACGATTTTGCGTTGTCGTGTGTCTCGAAGGCCGCCTTGGAGAATGCTTACCCGAAGATCGGAGGCTGAATGTCCTTGACTGCTGAAGTGTTCCCCAATTGGGAGCGAACACTCCTGCCTGGCGATTGTTGCGCGGTGTCCGTTCATCTGTTGTCACAGTGTCTGCATGGTCTCACTGATGTACCATGCTCTGGGGCATCCTTTCCTGCAACGTATGAGGTAGACAACGTTGGCCGAGTCACATGAGTATGTACCATGTACCTGGTGGGTGGTGTCCTCACGTGTGATGATGGTATCTGTGTTGATGATCTGGCATGTCTTGCAGAGGTTGTTGTGGCAGGGTTGTGTGGTGTCGTGGTCACTGTTCTCCTGAAAGCTGGGTAATTTGCTGCGAACGATAGTCTGTTTGAGGTTAGGCGGCTGTTTGAAGGCGAGTAGTGGAGGCGTGGGGATGGCCTTAGCGAGGTGTTCGTCGACATCGATGACATGTTGAAGGCTGCGAAGAACATTGCGTAGTTTCTCTGCTCCGGGGAAGTACTGGACGACGAAGGCTACTCTGTTGGTTGTGTCCCATGTTTGTCTTCTGAGGAGGTCTATACGATTTTTCGCTGTGGCCTGTCGGAACTGTCGATCGACGAGTCGAGCGTCATATCTCGTTCTTACGAGGGCATCTTTCAGCGTCTGTAGGTGTCCATTACGTTCCTCCTCATCTGAGCAGATCCTGTGTATTCGCAGGGCTTGTCCATAAGGGATGGCTTCTTTAACATGGTTAGGATGGAAGCTGGAGAAGTGGAGCATCGTGAGGTTGTCCGTGGGCTTGCGGTAGAGTGAAGTGCTGAGGTGTCCGTCTTTGATGGAGATTCATGTGTCCGCACCCATGAGGATGGCCTGAACTGGGATCTTGGGTTCATGTCACGCTACATGTAACCCACCTGATGTAGGGTCATCCAGACTTGAGTCGTCGTTGGCTTGTTCTCTCTACACAGATGCGGCCGATACAAAGATGGGAGGGAAAGCAATGAGTGAGGATGACATAAAAAACCTGCAAAAGGACATAGACAGGCTAAGTGAGTGGGCAGAGATTTGGCAGATGCAATATAACGTTGGAAAGTGTGAGGTTATGCACTTTGGCAGAAAAAATCAAAGAGCAAGTTATTATCTAAATGGAGAGAAACTGCAAAGTGCTACAGTACAAAGGGATCTGGGGGTCCTGGTGCATGAAACACAAAAAGCTAGTATGCAGGTGCAGCAGGTGATCAGGAAGGCCAATGGAATCTTGGCTTTTATTGCAAGGGGGATGGAGTATAAAAACAGGGAAGTCTTGCTGCAGTTATACAGGGTATTGGTGAGGCCACACCTGGAATACTGCGTGCAGTTTTGGTTTCCATATTTAAGAAAAGATATACTTGCTCTCGATGCGGTTCAGAGAAGGTTCACTCAGTTGATTCCGGAGATGAGGGGGTTGACGTATGAGGAAAGGTTGAGTAGGTTGGGACTCTACTCATTGGAGTTCAGAAGAATGAGAGGCGATCTTATCGAAACATATAAGATTGTGAGGGGGCTTGATCGGGTGGATGCGGGGAGGATGTTTCCACTGATGGGTGAGACTAGAACTAGGGGGCATAATCTAAGAATAAGGGGCTGCCCTTTCAAAACTGAGATGAGGAGAAACTTCTTCACTCAGAGGGTAGTAAATCTATGGAATTTGCTACCCCAGAGAGCTGTGGAAGCTGCAACATTAAATAAATTTAAAATGGAGATAGACAGTTTCCTAGCAGATAAGGGAATTAGAGGTTACAGGGAGAGGGCAGGGAAGTGGACGTGAGTCTAGATTCGGATCAGCCATGATCCTATTGAATGGTGGAGCAGGCCCGAGGGGCCGTATGGCCTACTCCTGCTCCTACTTCTTATGTTCTTATGACCTGCTGTGATTTCCAGCAAAAAAAATGTTTTTTGTCTGTTTTTTTGTTTTTCACACAGACCCCAGCATCTGCAACATTTGACCCCTTGTGACCCCACCTCATTGTTCTTTGATGTAATGTTTTCCTGACTGACCTGTTTGGACACCATTCACACCTTTGATTGCTGTGATTATCTCTCTGCCGAGGTATGATAAATGGCAGTTAGAAAGATTACCTGTAAACATCTGACATTATTCTCTGACTATATAAGCTGTGTCTTTATGCATCTCTCCACTTCACCTGACGAAGGAGCAGCGCTCCGAAAGCTTGTGACTTCAAATAAAGCTGTTGGACTATAACCTGGTGTTGCGTGACTTCTTACATTTGTCCACCCCAGTCCAACTCTGGTATCTCCACACCATGGCTAAGATTCTAGATTTGGGTAAGGCTGACTTCAGCGGGATGAGACAGAGACTGTCCACAGTAAACTGGGCAAATCTGTTAATGGGTAAAATGACAGAAGATCAGTGGGAGATGTTCAATAAAGAATTTAAGGTGATACAGAACCAATTTATAACCGTGAGGGGCAAGAGCTCCACTTGCCAAATAAAAAGACATGGATGACCAAAAAGGTAAGGGACAGCATAAAGCTAAAAGAAAAAGCAAACAAAAATGCAAAAAATAGCACAGATCCATGGAAAATTGCGCATGTCACTCCGCTATTTAAGAATGGTGAGAGAGGGAAACCAGTGAATTATAGATCAGTTAGCCTAACATCTGTTGTCGGGAAATTACTAGTCTATAATTAAGGATAGGATGACAACACCTTGAAGATTTTCAGTTGATCAGAGAGAGCCAGCATGGATTTGTGAAAGGTAGGTCACACCTGACAAACCTGATTGAAATTTTGAGGAGGTGACTAAAGTAGTGGACAGGGGAATGTCTATGGATGTTATTTATATGGACTTCCAAAAGGCATTTGATAAAGTCCCACATAAGCGACTGTTAGCTAAGATAGAAGCCCACAGAACTGAGGGCAAATTATTGACCTGGTTAGAAAATTGGCTAAGTGGCAGGAGACAGTCAGTAGGGGTTATGGGTAGGCACTCAAATTGCCAGGATGTGACTCATGGTTTCCCGCAGGGATCTGTGTTGGGGCCTCAACTATTCACAGTATTTATTAATTAGATGATGGTATAGAAAGTCATATATCCAAATTTGCCGATGACACAAAGATAGGCGGCATTGTTGGCAGTGTAGATGAAAGCATAATATTACAAAGGGATATCGACAGATTAAGTGAATGGGCAAAACTGTGGTAAATGGATTTCAATGTAGGCAAATGTGAGGTCATCCACTTTGGACCTAAAAAGGATAGAGCAGGGTACTTTCTAAATGGTGAAAGGCTAAAAACAGTGGATGTCCAAAGAGAGTGGGGGTGCAGGTACATAGATCATTTTCTGTGACAGGTGGTGAGAGAACCAACACAAGGGAAAAACTTACTTGACATCGTCCTCACCAATCTACCTGATGCATATGCATCTGTCCATGACTGTATTGGTAGTAGTGGTCACTGTGGAGACGAAGTCCCGTCTTCACACTGAGGACACCCTCAATCTTGTTGTGTGGCACTACAACCGTGCTAAATGGGATAGATTCAGAACAGATCTAGCAGCACAAAACTGGGCATCCATGAGGTGCTGTGGGCCATCAGCAGCAGCGTAATTGTATTCCACCACAATCTGTAACCTCATGCCTCGGCATATCCCTCACTCTACCATTAACATCAAGCCAGGAGACCAACCCTGGCTCAATAAGGAGTGTAGAAGACCATGCCAGGAGCAGCACCAGGCGTACCTAAAAATGAGGTGCCAAACTGGGGAAGTTGCAACACAGGACTACATGCATGCTAAAAGGCGGAAGCAGCATGCTATAGACAGGGCTAAGCGATTCCACAATCAAGGGATCAGATCAAAGCTCTGCAGTCCTGCCACATCCAGTCATGAATGGCGGTGGACCATTAAACAACTAACGGGAGGAGGCGGCTCCATGAATATCCCCATCCTCAATGATAGAGGAGCCCGGCATGTGAGTGCAAAAGACAAGGCTGAAGCGTTTGCAACCATCTTCAGCCAGAAGTGCCGAGTGGACGATCCATATCGGCCTCCTCCTGAGGTCCCCACCATCACATAAGCCAGTCTTCAGCCAATTCGATTCACTCCACGTGATATCAAGAAACGGCTGAGCGCACAAGGATACAGCAAAGGCTATGGTCCCTGACAACATCCCGGCTATCGTGCTGCAGACTTGTGCTCCAGAACTAGCCGCACCTCTAGCCAAGTTGTTCCCATACAGCAACAACACTGGCATCTATCCAACAATATGGAAAACTGCCTAGGTATGTCCTGTCCACAGAAAGCAGGAAAAAGTCCAATCCGGCCAATTACTGCCCCATCGGTCTACTCTCAATCATCAGCAAAGTGATGGAAGGTGTCAAAGACAGTGCTATCAAGTGGCACTTACTCACCAATAGCCTGCTCACTGATGCCCAGTTTGTGTTCCGCCAAGGCCACTTGGCTCCTGACCTCATTACAGCCTTGGTCCAAACATGGACAAAGGAGCTGAATTTCAGAGGAGAAGTGAGAGTGACTACTCTTGACATCAAGGCAGCATTTGACCAAGTGTGGCATCAAGGAGCCCTAGTAAAACTGAAGTCAATGGGAATTGGGGGGAAAACGCTCCACTGGCTGGAGTCATACCTAGCACAAAGGAAGATGGTTGTGGCAATTGAAGGTCAATCATCACAGCCCCAGGACATCGCCGCAGGAATTCCTCAGGGCAGTGTCCTAGGCCCAACCATCTTTAGCTGCTTCATCAATGGCCTTCCTTCCAACATAAGGTCAGAAATGGGGATGTTCGCTGATGACTGCACAGTTTTCAGTGCCATTCACAACTCCTCAGATAATGAAGCAGTCCATGCCCGTATGCAACAAGACCTGGATGATGTTCAGGCTTGGGCTGATAAGTGGCAGGTAACATTAGCACCACACAAGTGCCAGGCAATGACTATCTCCAACAAGCGAAAGTCTAACGGCCCCATGACATTCAATAGCATTACCTTCGCCGAATCCCCCTTCATCAACATCCTGTGGGTTGCCATTGACCAGAATCTTAGCTGCACCAGCCACATAAATACTGTGGCAACATGAGCAGGTCAGAGGCTAGGTATTCTGTGGCGAGTGTCTCACCTGCTGTCTCCACAAAGCCTTTCTACAATCTACAAGGTGCAAGTAAGGAGTGTGATGGAATAATCTCCACTTGCCTGGATGAGTGCAGCTCCAACAACACTCAAGAAGCTCGACACAATCTAGGACAAAGCAGCCCGCTTGATTGGCACCCCATCTACCATCTTAAACATTCACTCCCTCCACCACCGGTGTACCGTGGCTGCAGTGTGTACCACCTACAAGATGCAGTGCAGCAACTCGCCAAGGCTTCTTCGGCAGCACCTCCCAAACCCGCGATCTCTTCCACCTAGAAGGACCAGGGCAGCAGACGCATGGGAAGTAAGGGGTTTTTCTCGAGAGATGTCTCTGAGGTTTCTCTCTCTAGAGGCCTCTCTCTCTTGCACAGTAAAACCTTGAGTGGTTCGACCCACTCGCCCCTTAGATTCTATACTCTGGACTTTGGGGCAGGAACTACAATGTAGAGAAAACTCTTATAGACCAAGTTTGATGAAACAAAATGAAATTTTATTGCATAAGGAAAAATATCAAATCAAATGCAAGCAGATAAGGGAGTACATGGGAGGGAAAAACACACAAACAAATCATAACGACACAGTACTAACTAAGACAAATACAGGCATCTTATACTCTACAAAGATCATCAGGAAATAAGGAAACACACGGAACATCGAGGGACAACAACTCATGTTAATTGTACCCTTAAATCCACCCCCTTATTAAACCTATCTAGATCTGATTGTGAAGGGCCAGAAACATGCTCACCAATCCCACTAGGAAGTGCAACGTTTTGAAATCAAGTCTGTGTTTTGATCCCTTCAGGCGCTCCGTCTCCTCGTGGATCGTGGAACCCCTGCGAGCTGCGCCACACCTCTCTCCTGAGGTGGGGGTCGGGGCGGCTGGACACCGGCAGGCCTGGATGTCGGCGGGGTCGAGGATCGTCGGCTCAACCCTGGTCAGAGGAGCCTTGGGCTGGCTCCCATCGTTTCTTCAGTTCGTTTTTATCTCTTGGGGTTTTATTTTTTTGTTTCTTCTCCCAAGTTGGGTCGATGGCCTCTTGTTCCGGCAACGGCCCGGGGATGGTCGATGATCTCCCGATGTGTTTCCCCGGGGCGGGACGCCAGCCTCGAATGGCCTTCTTGGTGTTGGCTTAATTCTTCTTCCTCCTCCGGTGGTGGAGAGGAGTTTGCTGATCTTCTCCTCAAGCGACTCCTCTTCACCCATTGCTGTCTCCAACTGTAACTCGAGTGCTCAACTCTTGTTTCACTGCAACTCCGGTGTGTCCTTCAGTGTGTTTCTGTACAACTCCAACTCCTCCAGTTATACTTTTCCCCCAGAAGCTTCCACTTCCCGCCCAAAATCAGGTTAGTCTTTGTTTAACTTTTGGCGGGCTGGGAGTACAGCGGGGTAGTTATTATATTTTTTAATGTTTTAAACGGCCGGTAAAGGCCCATATCTGGTCTGGAATGACCTTCATCATTTTTAATGTCCTGCTGATCTCGTTATCTAGTCCTGGGTGCTGTTCTCATGAATATGAAATTGTCCCCTTTTGTCTGGGTCAACATTTAGATGGCCTCTGTCTCCAGGCCGATCTTGACTGGATCTGCATCTAATCCGTATGTATATGTGTGGGTCTGATTTTATTCTCTCAGAAACGGCTTCCAGAACTTGCTGTGGGTTGAATCCACAAAGCTGTCTGAGGATTCACAGGAACCATTTTAAAGTGTCCCAATAAGCCGGTCACATGGTATGGTGGCCATTTTGTATGCCCCTTTTTCTGGGCTTCTTTTAAAATAGTCTTTAAAATCATGGCCTCTGTCTGCCATTTGACCCTTTATAATGTAAAGTTCAATTTTGCGAATCCTACAGGGAACACCACCACCTCCAAGTTGCCCTCCAAGTTACACACATCCTGACCTTGAAGTTTATCGCCGGTCCTTCATCGTCGCTGGGTCCAAATTTTGGAACTCCCTACCTAACAGCACTGTGGGAGTACCATCACCACATGGACTGCAGCGGTTCAAGAAGGCAGCTCACCACAACCTTCTCAAGGGCAATTAGGGATGGGCAATAAATGCTGGCCTTGCCAGCAACACCCACATCCCATAAAAACAAATTTTAAAAATATCATGAACAGATAGAGAAAATAATCGAAAAGGCTAATCGAAGGTTGGTCTTTCTATCTAGATGACTAGAATACAAGGGGGTAGAAGTTATGCTGCAGCTATACAAAACCCTGGTTAGACCACACCTGGAGCACTGTGAGCAGTTCTGGGCACCACACCTTAGGAAGGATATATGGGCCTTGGAAGGAGTGCAGTGCAGGTTTACCAGAATGATACCTGGACTTCAAGGGTTAAGTTACGAGGAGAAATTACACAAATTAGTGTTGTATTTCCTAAAATTTAGAAGGATAAGGGGTGATCTGATTAAAGTTTTCAAGATATTAAGGGGAGCAAATAGTGTAGTTTGAGGGAAACTATTTCCGCTGTTTGGGGATTCTAGGACTGGGAGCATAATCTGAAAATTAGAGCCAGATCTTTCAGGAGTGAAATTAGGAAACACTTCTACACACAAAGGGTGGTAGAAGTTTGGAACTCTCTACTGCAAACAGCAATTGATGCTAGGTCAATTGTTAATTTTAAATCGGAGATTGATAGCTATTTGTTAACCAAAGGTATTAAGGGATATGAGCCAAAGGTGGGTATATGGAGTTAGGTCGCAGATCAGCCATGATCTCACTGAATGGTGGAACAGGCTCGAAGGGCTCAATGGCCTCCTCCTGTTCCTATGTTCCTATGTTCCTAAATCATCGTGAGTGCCTTCATTGGTTCTGACACCACATGTAACTTACGTGTTGAACCAATATTTCGTTAGAAAGGACTGCAGACTGCGTTTGTGCTTCACTCATCCAAAACTCTTAGTTGAGTCCCGAACTTCTTCCTCTTTAAACCGTAGCAGTCAGTGTTTTGTAACAAATCCAAAACAATGATAAAATCAGAGTCAGTATTCTAGGCTTGCTCAACGTTTGTGGGAACTGTAACAGCAATAATGGAATTTTTGTCCTGAAATTGGCACTGCCCAAGCTGACTAATGGGTTCAAGCATCATGAGTATCCAGATAGGTTATGTCAGACATAAGAGCAGCTTGGATTGATTTGTATACGGCCATTGGGGCTGCATCCCAATATATGTCAGTGAAATATGAATACGATGGCTAAAACTAAACAATCTGGTGTTTCTGTTAGGAGCACAATCGGCAAAATGCGCCCAAAATGCGCAGGACACCGCGTCGGTTTTGCCGAGGTGAAATCGCGTCCACGTTTCCACGCACACTCATTTGCATAATCCCAAACCGTAAACTCTCCCACGAATCAGTGCAGTTGAGTAGCGTGGTCGATCCTAATCGATTATTGACTGGAGCCGGCTCAATGGGGCCTCATGATTACTGAATTAAACTAATTAAGACTGAAAATTTGTTCAAGTCATTGCTACAGCTGAAGAAACAGGACAATCAGCAGTTTCAGTTGACTGCGGTTTAAATTCCGTGATCTTTTGTGCTATTGCTGTCAATTGTGCCCAGATTGCGCAGATATCTGGGTGGAAACCATGAGAGAAACTGAACCTCCATTTTTCGTGCTGCAAACTAGTTTGCATATTACCCAAAGACAATAAATACGTTGGGTCAACACAACCTTTGAGTTTCCGAGTACAAATAAATCGGGCCCGATTTTAACTGTTTTGGGAATTGGGCAGGCAAGTGGCGGGGGCTGGGGGGGCGGCTGGTGGGGGCAAGTGGCAAACCTCCCCCCATTAAGTCTTGTAGAGGCCGCAAAATCCCCATAGCCCCTGAAGATCAGGAAATATTAATCCACATCGTGGACGAAGACTTGTGTGATTTAAATTGTCTCTGGGTTGGACAATGTTTTAAAACATACCCAGAACCGCAAAAGGCTGCGTTAAAAAGCTCGTAAGCTGGGCAGCACTTGGACACTGGAATCAAAGAACTTTGTGAAAATCACACACTTTAAGATTGTACATTTTATTAAAAGATGTACTCTTGAGTTTTGGACTGTTAAAAATGGCTGAACAGACCTCATGGAAACAGAATTTAAAAGGACAGACAGGCTGTTAGCATATGAGCAAATGAAAAAGCTCAGCGCTGCCCTGTAGT
Source organism: Somniosus microcephalus (assembly GCF_052327205.1). Classification (NCBI taxonomy): domain Eukaryota; kingdom Metazoa; phylum Chordata; class Chondrichthyes; order Squaliformes; family Somniosidae; genus Somniosus; species Somniosus microcephalus. The sequence continues at coordinate 18,917,362 of NC_140996.1, forward strand.
GGGTTTGAAAGGAGCCCGAGCTGTTGGTCACCCTGTGGTATTGGGCGGGTCTGGTAACCTACAAGCTGTTTGTTTACGTTGGGGAGTAGCCCGTTTGAAACAGCCAATCATCAGACAGCAAGCACACTGGGTTGTTTACACACATCCATTCACTGAAATTGACTCTAAGATCAAGTGCTTGAAACTGCCAGCATGAACATAGAGACTTTGTTTGCTAAGCACTCAAGACTGTCAATCAATTGCGGTTCCAGATGGCCACAGGACAATGCTTTGTTTACAAAGCAATTGAATGCTATTAGCATTTGTTTGTATATCAAGTGGACACATCCAAACTGAGGAGGAACCATTTAAATGGATGGGAGAACACATTCAAACCACTGCAGCTTTATTCGAAAGCCATCACAGACAATGGACACATTTAAACTGCAACTTTATCCAAACCCATCCCAGACAAGTGGACAGTTTGGATCTCTTTTGTTTTAGCCCAGAAAGATCAGATCTGGGCGGGCCCATAAAAAGGGGTATAAAAGATAGCTTCCCAGAAGCATCTCTCTCTTCTCTTTTACTCTTTGGACTGCAGGTGAGAAAGGCTTCTGACCCACTAGCAAGACAATCTAGTGAGAAGTAAAGGGGTGGTAATTTAAGGGAACTGTTGCTAAGATTGTAAAATTAACATTGTAGCCATTTATCCCTCGTTTTGCCGTCTGCCTTCCCCTGTTAAGCAATTTTACCATGATTACTTGGATCGTGCGGTGTGGTTTCTCTAGTTTTAATAAAATTTGACTTTCTTGCATCCAGACCATTTGTCCGTTTTTAATATATCATTAATTATTAGTTCCTCCAGTCAGAACTGGAAGGAGGGTTTAGCGATTCGAAACCACTGATTGGAATTGGTCACAGTGCAGTGGCAAGGCTGCCTGACCAGGTAAATTACCGTAAACCAGGTAAAGGATGCCCCCATACAGTCTCCAGCCTGAGGCCAAGCAATTTTAAGTCCAAGGCCTCATTTTAATATGATTGATGGGCTACTCGCTCGATCACGTCAGGAGATTTGGCAAAACCAGGCCTGCATGCCTGGTTTAAAGTGACCGTTAGGCCACAATGAACAAGGTAAGTTTTTAAAATATGCTTACCTAAACGTGGAGATGGGGGTGGGGGGAAGCAGGTCCCCTCATTAAAAGAACATGGGTAGCTGCCAGCTGATCCCCACCCATCGCAAACACCACCAACGCTGCCATTCTGCCCTCCCCACCCCCACCCCCACTGATGGTGGCTCCCTCCTACCCTGGTCAACCCCCCCCCTCAACACATTCCTCATCTTCAGCAGCGGCCCGACCTTTAATCACGCTCCGCCGGCGAGCTCCCTGCTACTCTCCGCAGCGCACCTGTTTGATGGAAATGATCCCCGAGGTCCAATTTTGGAGGTGTCTTGGCCCTCACCATCCAGGCACAGGGATTGATCCCTGGGTCCCAAAAAATGGGGTGCAGCTGAATTCCTAGCCCAAAAAGCAAAGATCCGCGTGTTCCAATCCCTCCATGACCTCGCCCCACCCTATCTCTGTCACCTCCTCCAGCCCTACAACCCTCCGAGATATCTGCGCTTCTCCAATGCTGGCCTCTTGAGCATCCCAGATTTTCATCGCTCCACCATCGGCAGCCCCGCCTTCAGTTGCCTCAGCTCTAAGCTCTGGAATTCCCTCCCTAAACCTCTCCACCTCTCTTTCCTCCTTTAAGACGCTCCTTAAAACCTACCACTTTGACCAAGCTCATGGTCACCTGCCTTGATTTCTCCTTTTGTGGCTCGGTGTCAATCTTTTGTCTGATAACACTCCTGTGAAGCACCTTGGAACAATGTACCGCACTAAATGCGCGATATAAATGTAAAATTTGTTGTTGATTACCCTAATTCAGTATTCCCAGTGAAGAGCACCGTTCACAGGGAGCACTGTTTGGAAATCTCAGGTGCACAGTGACAACAATGAAACTATGCTGACCAGGGCCTTCCTTAACTATACATGTCAGTGTTTGATCTATTGAAATGTCCTTAAAACCCAACTCTTTGACTAAGTTTTTGCTCAGCCCTCCGAACCATTCTCTGTTTGACTCAGTGTCTGTTTTCCTTACACCTCTGGGAAGCAGTTTGGGATATTTTTCTATGTTAACGGCGCTATATAAATGCAAGTTGTTGTTGTCATTCTGGTGCAGTGGTTTGTGCTTTTCCAAGGGTTGGAGAAGAGGGAACTTCAACCTTGGGCATAACGGCATTCACGCATCACAGTGATCCTTTGGCAATTCAAGATTTAGACTTTGGAATCAAAAACACAATTTCTAAATTTGTGGACGACACCAAATTGGGAGGGATAGTCAACACTGAGGAGGGCTGCAACACCTTACAAGAAGACATTAATAAACTTGAAGAATGGGCATATAATTGGCAAATGAATTTCAAGTGTGAGGTATTGCATTTTGGTAAGAAAAATAAGGAGGCCACATATTGCTTGGAAAATAAGAATCTAAATGGGATAGAGGAGCAAAGAGGTCTGGGAGTACAAATACACAAATCTCTAAAAGTAGCGGCATAGGTTAATAAGGCCATATTAAAAAGGCAAACCAACCACTACGGTTTATTTCTAGAGGGATAATTATGCTAAACTTCTATCGAACCTTGGTTAGACCACACTTGGAGTATTGCGTACAGTTCTGGTCGCCATATAATAAAAAGGATATAGATGGAACTGGAGAGGGTGCAAAAAAGATTTACAAGGATGATACCAGAAATGCGAGGATATACCTATCAGGAAAGGATGGACAGGCTGGGTCTCCTTTCTCTTGAAAAGAGAAGGCTGAGGGTTCACCTAATGGAGGTCTTTAAAATTATGAAAGGTTTTGATAGAGTGGATCGAGAGAGAATGTTTCCACTTGTGGGGAAGAGCATAACTAGAGGCCATCAATATAAGATAATCACCAAGAAATCCAATAGGGAATTCTGAAGAAACTTTAGGAGAGGCTCGTGTGGAGCATAAACGCCATCACGGACCAATTGGGCCGAATGGCCTGTTTCTGTGCCGTATATCCTATGGAATTAGGTTAATCATTTATATTCTATCAGACTGAGGCTCGGGCTATAAACCAACAAACAAATTTAATGTTAAATAATCAATTGGAATGTATTCAGTACAGGCAGTAGTTTACAAACTTCGTGATCCTCCTCAAAGTCAAAAAGAAAAAAGGTGCTTCTGCTGTTAACACCAGGGTGGTTCTTGAATCACAGTCGCTGACACACCACAGGGTTACTGTAGCTCAGCTTCTCTGCTGGACTCTGACTGACTGGCTCAGTCAGCCATGGATATTTATTCAAAATCCCTTTGAAGAAATAATGAACCAAGAAAGCATTGATAAAAAATGTGACCCTCGTAACTATGTTAGATTAACTTCCATTCTCAGCATTCAAACACAGACAATGCGTGTAGATTAAGCCTGGGCCTACTATGGATCGGTAGGTTTGACCTGAAATCTTGGCCATTTTGAACATGTTAACATAACCAAGCCAGTACTGCTGGATACAGCTCTCCATCCGAGTATATGAAACTATACATATGAAACCTTCCTCAATTGTACATGTCTCATACAACTTGCAGAAACAGTGACTGACCCGAATCCTGTTTGTGCCATGTTCAGCAAGAAAGAAGCTGATGAATAATCTAACATAGACAAAAATGTCACACTGCACTCCAAAGAGCCAGCAATAAATGTCAACAGGTCTCAAAAGCACCAATGTCCAGATGGTGCACTCAGATTTTTTGTTGGATATGGTCCACGATTTAAGTAACATCCTCCTCACATTCTCTTCATAAAGCACTTAAGGCTCAATGTCAGAGGCAGATCACATCCATCTGCTCTCTCTGCATATGCGTTGCCAAATTAGGCCATTTCGCTGATATGGTTCAACACTGAGGTCGCACATTTTCAATGCTGAACTTCTGCTCGGTTACCACGGTTACGCAGATTCTGCTGTGGGGCCGGCAACCTGGGTGCGTAGCCACCTGAAGTCAGGCTGCAGCTGGTTAGCATGGTGCGATGGAGAGTGAGAACAGACAGCACATCTGTGCTTTCACAGCATCTATGGCAGAGCAGCAGTTAGGTTTATTCTCTGGATGGTAAAATGACTAATTAGTCAGCCCAAATCAATCCCTTCCAATAAGGCAATGCACAGTTTCACAGAGCAGCACAATTGTCCACCGTGTACGGTCTCTAGATCAAAAATAGGCTCCAAATCCCAGAAACACCTGTTACAAAGTGCAGCGCTGTGCAGATGGTAAAGTCTTCTGTGATCATGGAAAAGGCTGTTTTGAAGATACTGATAAAGTTGATGTGACTCAACTTTTCTTTTTTGAAGTTTAAAGTTATGAGGGCAAATTTTGCGAGGTCGTTTACCGCTGCCAGGATTTCTCATGCAGACAGTGCATATTGGAATGTCATTGTACTAGCTGCCCTGATAGCAGTGTAGGGCTTTGTAAATGTACCCTGTCATCCTCAGCTTTCCTTGAAATAATCGTCAATGTAGGAGCACTGCAATGTTAATCCTAGAGTTAGTTCAAAGACCATATAAACAATAAATATGCAGGAGATTTTATAATACAACCTTTTCCAGTTATAATTCAACAACAACTTGCATTTATATAGCGCCTTTAATGTAGTAAAACCTCCCAAGGTGCTTCACTGGAGCGTTAGCAGACAAAATTTGACACCGGGATACATAAGGAGATATTAGGACAGGTGACCAAAATGCTTGGTCAAAGAGGTAGGCTTTAAGGAGCGTCTTAAAGGAGGAGAGCGGGAGAGAGGAGGAGAGGTTTAGGGAGGGAATTCCAGAGCTTAGGGCCTCGGCAGCTGAAGGCACGGCCACCAATGGTGGAGCGATTAAATTTGTGGATGCTCAAGAGGCCAGAATTGGAGGAGCGCAGATCTCTCGGAGGGTTGTGGGGCTGGAGGAGATTACAGAGATAGGGAGAGGACGAGGCCATGGACGGATTTGAAAACAAGGATGAGAATTTTAAAATCGAGGGGTTGTTTAATCAGGAGCCAAAGTAGATCATAAAGAAAAGCAAGATATCTTAATATATGTGCTAACCATCAGCAGTTCATGCTGAAATAGTGCCAGTTTGAACTGGGGGTGGGGTGGAAGAGATGAGCTTTTAATAAATTGACACTTCATCTCATTTGCTTTCTTTTGCTCTACATCTCACTCTCTTTTTAACATAACCTTTGCTTAACAAGATTACGATTTTAACAAGCATTTCCTCATGACAAGATGAGATTTTGTTAGTCAACAAAAAAAATCCAAGTGAGATAGAGAGTGCGACTGTGAGGCGGGTGGTGCAATTTTTCCATATCACAGAGAAGTACATCGAATATACAGCACAGAAACAGGCCATTCAGCCCAACCCGTCCATGCTGGCATTTATGCTCCACTCGAGCCTCTTCCTACTCTTCTTCATCTAACCCCATCAACATATCCTTCTATTCCTTTCTACTTCACGTGTTCATCTAGCTTCCCCTTAAATGCATCTATGCTATTCATAGAAACATAGAAAAATAGGAGCAGGAGTAGGCCATTCAGCCCTTCGAGCCTGCTCCGCCATTCAATATGATAATGGCTGATCCTTTATCTCAATACCACATTCCCGCTCTCTCCCCATACCCCTTGATGCCTTTTGTGTCTAGAAATCTATCTATCTCCTTCTTAAATATATTCAGTGACTTGGCCTCCACAGCCTTCTGTGGTAGAGAATTCCACAGCTTCACCACCCTCTGAGTGAAGAAAATTCTCCTCATCTCAGTCCTAAATGTCCTACCCCGTATCCTGAGACTGTGACCCCTCATTCTAGAACCCCCATCCAGGGGAAACATCCTCCCTGCATCCAGTCTGTCTAGCCCTGTCAGAAATGTATACGTTTCAATGAGATCCACTCTCATTCTTCTAAACTCTAGTGAATACAAGCCTAGTCGACCCAATCTCTCCTCATACGACAGTCCTGCCATCCCAGGAATAAGTCTGGTAAACCTTCGCTGCACTCCCTCTATGGCAAGTATATCCTTTCTTAGGTGAGGAGACCAAAACTGCACACAGTGCTCCAGGTGTGGTCTCACCAAGGCCCTGTATAACTGTAGTGAATATTCGCCTCAACTACTTCTTGTGGTTTCACATTCTAACCACTATCTGGGTAAAGAAGTTTCTCCTGAATTTTCTATTGGATTAGTGACTATCTTATAGTCATGGCCCCTAGTTCTGGTCTCCTCCACAAGGAGAAACATCTTCTCTACATCTACCCTATCAAACCCTTTCAGAATCTTAAAGGCCTCTATCAGGTCATCCCGCAGCCTTCTCTTTTCTAGTGGTAAGAGCTTCAGCCTGTTCGATCTTTCCTGATAGGTACAATCTCTCAGTACTGGTATCATTCTGGTAAATCTTTTTGCAACTTCCCCAGTGCCTCGCGTGGCAGCATGTGATATATTTCTGTAACGAAACAAGGTTTCTCTATTCAGCCCATGGGGCTCACGAGACTTACCTGGATATCGGGCAGATAACGTACCCACACTGGTTCATAGGAGGCACACTGGGGCTGATGACTTCAATGGAAATAATAATCGGGCGAGTTGTAAAACGGGCTGCCGATTTGCTATCACCTGTTTTACACTATCGCACAAAGCCAAGATCTAACCCATGTCTCATTACAGAAGTGGTCATTGAGGCTGTACTCAAGCAGAATATCTGGTATAAAGTCCCAAAGTATAACATGCAGTTCTACTGGCACTTTTGCATCACTGTACAGCAACGTTAAACTAGGTTCAAAACGTGCACATTGGGCCTCTGACACTTGATAAAAAAAAGAAAAGAAAGACTTGCATTTCTATAGCGCCTTTCATGACTACTGGACATCCCAAGTATTTTTGGAGTGTAGTCACTGTTGTAATGTGGGAAATGCGGCGGCCAATTTGCGCACAGCAAGTTCCCACAAACAGTAATGTGATAATGTAAAAAACAGATCTGTTTTTGTTATGTTGATTGAGGGATAAATATTGGCCAGGATACCGGGGATAACTCCCTTGCTCTTCTTCAAAATAGTACCATGAGATCTTTTACATCCACCTGAGAGAGCAGACGGGGCCTTAGTTTAACATCTGTAAGATCCGCAAAATTAATATTGTCAGATAAGGGTCCTGTGGCAGAAGAGGCCTTTACTTCTAAAAGACTGTTTTAAAAGAAGCCCAGAAAAGGGACACACAAAATGGCCACCAGACCCCGTGACTAGCTTTCTGGACACTTTAAAATGGTTCCTGCAGTCCCCAGACAGCCTTTGTGGATTCAGCCCACAGTAAGTTCTGGAAGGCCGTTTCAGAGAAAACAAAACCAGACACAGCTGAAGTAAGATTTAAAAATGAGCGTAACAGGGCACGTTTAGTAGAACGCAATTGCGCAGCAAAATGTTTAAAGATGAAATGTACTAATTACTCGTATGTTTAATTGCAGAAATGACCATACCAGTTTAGAGAGATGAAACTTACAAAAAGAGACAATGACATAACCCTTTTCTGGAAAAACGAAACTCAGTAGTGGTCAAGAGAGAGAGGGTCTCGTTTCTCAGAAATCACATGACCTGATGACTCATTTCCAAGAAATCAGAGGGGCCACAGGCCCATACAGTGAAAAGTGAAACTTATGTTATTGGTTACCTTGTAGAAGTTAGGCACACCTAATTAGTGATTAATGTATAGACTTTTAAATCGATTGGACCTCTGGAGTAGGAGGTCTCGGAATATGTGTATAACTGTGTAAACCTCAAGAGATTCGGTGGAGTTGGAGCCTTGTGTTGGGACGCAAGAGCCATAGCTCCCCAGGCCTGAATAAACCGTTTTTACTTCAATTATTGGGTCTGTCTTTCTTACAACAAGCCAGTGTTGTCGACTGTGTATATCACTCAGTCCACACTTTGGGGGCTTACATCAATTGGCGACGAGGATGGGATATGCGTTCTGAACCAGACTCTCGGACAGCGTTAACCTAAGACGGGTGAGTATGTCTTAATTACCACCTGTAAAATTAGGGGTTAATCGCTGGCGAGACGTTGAGTCAGAATCGACGTATAAAAGAACTATAAAAAGAAAGACACCTTTAATTGAAGGCGGTTAAAAAGTAAACTGCAGTAGGGGTAGGGGCAGGTAGTTCCCTACCAACCTTTGGGGCAGGTAGTTCCCTAAGGACCGTGAGGCGGGAAAACCTCGGTAGGGGCAGGTAGTTCCCTACCAACCTTTGGGGCAGGTAGTTCCCTAAGGACCGGTGAGGTGGTGATACCTCAGTTAGGGGCAGGTAGTTCCCTAAAATCCGTGAGATGGCAAAATCTCAACAATTGAATGAATGGGTGCACCGTGGTGAGTGAATGAGATAAAACCCTACGGTCATAAAGAGGTTAGAACGGACAAGGGTGAGGTCTGTCCCAAGCACCTAGCCTGAGCCTGAATTAAGAGGACAGTAGTCCCACGTGACGGCCAGGATCAAGTAGGACGCCGGGAGCTACAGACCCCACAGTACCGAAACCTCGGGACTAAAGGGTTGGTGTGTGTCTAACGAAACGAAGTGACTAATAGAAAGCAAGAAACTAATGAAGGTGACGCTATGGGGCGAACAACGTAGCGTACAAACCTAATTCCTCAACATCGTGAATTATGCGTGAAACATAGCAGTTAGTTATGACTAAGAGGGTGGAAGAAGAATCCTCAAGGGACCTGGATTCTATAACCCGACTCCTGGAAAATAAAAAGAAACAGTGCAGAGAGCCAAAGGCTTGGTGGGGAGGAGCTAAAGATAAAGAGGCAACAGATAATGTAAGGAATTGAAACAGAAGGGAGAGATAAAGAAGGAAAAAGATCTAATTTGCAGGCGAACCAATTTGAAACCCCAGCAAAAAAAAAAACAAACAAACAGGGATTTGGAAACTAGGGAAAGCTGTTGAGTCAGATTTAAAAAGGAAGGAAAAGATAAACTTAAAGCTTTACCAACATGGAAGTTATTAGCATCTGTACCAAGACAAGTAAAACACGAGATTTGCTGAGTGAAAGGAACCTTAGACATATGCTGGAATTACAGTTTGTATAAAAATGTGTGAGTGTGGATGTTTTCCTGATTAGGAATGTTTAAGAGGATTCAATATTCCTTTGTCTGAAAATCTGTCCGTTAAGAAAAAGAACTGTCTGCTGTGTGTTGTAGCTCCACCCACTTCTCTGTGTTAAAGTAAAAGCATTTAACCCCTTTGTCTTGTCGGGGATTTTGGAAGTTTAAGAATGTGCAAATAAGATTGTGCCCTTAGAATGAAAAAAAAACCTATTACAATTTGAGTTAAGCTGAAGTGTAAAAACTGAGAAGAGCAACAAAAAGTTTGTTTAATGAAAGATTAAGTTTCAGTCTAAGATCTAACCTTGGAGTTATGAGGTAAATTAACCTATTAAAACCAGACTTTCATTGTGGCCACAGTGAAATTCTGGTTGATGTAAATTGGTGTAGTCCAAATTGAATAAGATAACTCAACTCCGCAAGAATATCCGATAGTGGCAGGTCCCTTTACAATATTTAATTGACTATGGTACTGGAAGCCTTATAGAAGGCGGGACTAGAGTTAAACCTTAGAAAGGTATAGGTAGGGAAGGATGAAGTAGTCGACCTAGGATACATAGTGACACAAGGGAAGAGACAAATGCCCAAAAACAGATGGGAGGGGCATTAGGACTGGCTGCGTGCTTTGATTGCTCGCAAGCTTCTAGGGATGGCAGCAGGAAGGGACCGCGCCAGAGAGGGGAGGGGGATCCGAGGATGTTTGTTGATGCATTGGTAGGGGGCCGACAGTGCAAAATGTTAATAGACACAGGAGCCACAATCTCATTGACAGACTTACCCTTGCCCCGAACGAAACTTTCAGTTAGTATGGCAGGAATCGGTGGACGAAGAATCAGGGCTTATAAGAGCTAAACAGTCTTACTAGAAATTGGATGTATAATAATACCTACCCAGTTGTGGGTATGCGAGAACACCGAAGGAACAATCCTAGGGATAGATATACTGCGAGAAGTAGGAGCTTTAGTCGACCCTAAAGCGAATGAAGTGTACTGGCCCCCAGATTATAAGTCAAACAAACAGGCAGGCCCGGGAAACAAAGTAGAAATGGCCCAGCCTATACAGGATTTGATCAAAGGGGGGTAGCCAAAGGAAAATGTGTAAACCTATATAGATAGTCGGAATGCCTTTGGGGTGGTGTCTGATTACATGATAACGGGAGTAGGCAGGGATATATGACACCAGGAGAAGACCCGTAAGAGACAAGAATATAATCAAAGAATTAGTAGGAACCTCTCTCCTACCCAAAGAGTCTGTAATAATAAATTAAAGCGCACAAGAGGATGGGCAGCTAAACGATCAACTGAGAGAGGGAATCTGACCAATGAAGCCCAAATGTTCATGTTGAATCAAAGTGTGAAACCACAACTGTCTTTCAGTCAGGGATGTTTTTTTGGGTTGCGTGAAGTGACGCAATAATGTTTAGCTCCACCTTCAAAAGCCTGCGAAGGAGTTAACCCTTTCCACTGACAGCTGTTTGAGTTCACCAAGCAACAACTTCAGTATTACTGAATAGAATTTAAAGATATTGGACATTATTAAATTTAAGTTTCTTAATGTTGAGCTGATATTTACCCACAGTGATAGAAGGATAATGTTAAGCTGATATTTCCCCACAGTGATAGAAGGAAAATTAGGATTTGATAAATGGAAGTTATCTTATAAACTAATTGCAGCACCGTCTCAAACGGCCGGGAGACTGCTGGGGAGGCTGTCCTGTTACCCAAAGATAAATCTGGACAGATAGTTAGAGACATGAGGCCAAAGACCAACAGATTATACGGGATCGAGAACAGGATACACGGGACGACCAGAAGGAGGTCTTTGCAATAGACAGCAAAGTGATAGCAGAAATAATACCAGCCAAACCAGGGCTAGCACCCAGATGGTCAGGACCTTATGAAGTATTAATGAATAATGACACGTGCTCATGTAGATGGGTCTGGAACGGGTAAAGGAAGGTGGAAACACTGGACCCAGTTAAAAATATATAAGAAAGACAATGAGTAAACCAGAGATGGTGCCCTTTTTGACAGAGTGAGGAGTATACTAGAAGATATAAAGAATGGGAAGGGGAGTTACTACATATATCAATGATAGGGCTGTGTATGATGATATTATATGCCATAGTTTGCATCTTCAGGTATGTCTGGGGACAGAGCCACAGAACAAGAAATGAACCAGATGTACAGCATTTTGAACTGATAAAATGTATAAGAGCAGAATAATTCTAACTGGCTGGTGACGACCAGCCCCCTTTTTGTAATTACAGGAACATTGGACGTCCGGAATGAGATGGAGCGTCCTCGCCTTGATTCTAGGGATAAATATAAGTATTGCCATTATCGAGGGGGATTAGTAATAAGGAGAACACAGGATGAGGTGTATTCTAGTGTAGCACATAGAGTTACTAAGCTTGCCATTAATATGAGTACTTTTGAGATACAAAACAAACCTGGAACTCCCTGTGGGTAAAACAATTAGAGGATCCACAGGAGAAAAAAATCTATCTTACAAAGATGTAAGAAACGGGGAGTATTGGAAACGACCGGAGCAGGGTATGCGGCCGGGTTAGCAACAGTTAATAGCTTGGACATAGAAGGATAAACGAAGGAGTAGAAGAATTACAAGCAAAAATAGAGAAGTTACTAAAACAAGCTACTGGAAATAGCCAGCAATTGACACTGGCAGGGAAACCAAACAATAATGCAATTGTCGGGGGTGGAAGAGATAGTAGCCCCCCATGCAGAAACAATCAATACAATTATTGATAGACTTAATAATGCTTCTCGCCAAACCGATAAGGAACTAATATGTGCCACGTAGGGCTCATGGCTATTGTCGAATGCTCAGCATAACATGAGGCAAATAAATAATGAACAGATCCCTGATTGGATTACTAATAAGGATCTGGAACCTTGGATTGACACAAATAAAAGCCTATGTAAGGAATGTAAAATGGGACAAGTATACCGGGCAGGCGATTGTCTGACCCCATGGACTAAGATGATTGGCTTTGTACTGGCCATCCCACAATTCCCAGAAGGGGGACAACCCCGATACGATGTGATTAATATAGGAGAAGTACAAAGGGATAGTGGGTTAAATATCATGATGTCCCTACCAAGGCGCTTTGGGAAAGGGATGAAGATAATAAACAGAAGAATGAAACCTAAAGGGGGGTGGTAGTGGACGGGTGCCACCACAAGGGAAGGACATGGGTGTGCACACACCCCCCCACCGAGGGAGACACATCCGAGTACGGATTTACGAAAATTACCAATTGCACCCTCGAGGTTCACCCAAGGGGATACACCAGACCTGGGTAGCATCAAGGAACAATGGGACCTGTTGTGTCACCACAATTGAACAGAAATATGAATATCAAGATATGGCTCATACCATTCCCCAACCAAACCGTTGTATTGGTCTAAAGATACCTACACAGATAGGAAAACCTGGTCATTTGATAATATGGGACTTACTAAAAAGGGTTGAAACTTATGTCATACCAGAGCCCAAGGCAATTCCTAAGTTAGAGGAAGCTTGGCAGAAGTTACGGCAGGAAACGAAGGAAATTTTAAAGTACTATCATAAAATAGAAGAAGGCTTAAAGAAACAACAGAAAGACATTAGTACAACATTAGAGGAAACTCACCCACTTCCTCATATTTTGATAATTGGGGACCAGGATGGTCGGGGACTGTGGGCGCCTCGGTGGTACAAGGCATAATGATATTCCTCTTGATTGTTATTCTGATATATTGTGTATTTTTATTTCTCCAGTGCCTTTGTGCCAGAATGAGTAAGGCCGAAAGTGGTGCGGTGAAAGAAGTAGAGCCTGAGGAGGGGCAGGTAGCGATGTTAAGAATGGACAACTCCCCCGCCTCTCCAAGGCAAATGGTGTAAGATGCGATGGGAAGCCCTGAAATTATATGGGATTAATTGGGCATGGTAATTAAAGACCGGGCCGGCCAACCGTAAGATGGAGGTGGCAGAAGGAGGGTGGCAGAAGGAGGGTGGTGAATGAGGACTGGTGTGTGATGACAGTCTCGAATTGGCACGTCACACACCCCACGTGGGAATGAGGGACAGGCTTGAGCAGAAAAGCCTCAACCATTAGTGCAGGGTCTAAGGGGCCCCGGGAATGGTTACACCAGAAGGAGTGCATAAAGGAAAGCCCACCCTAAAGGAAAGCCCACCGTAGAGGAAAGACCACCATACCACAGAGGGGGGAAGTCGGCCTCCCAATTGATAGGACATATACATGTATAACCTAGACTGGTAGAAGGCCAGGGAGTGCACGCTCTGGCAGACACCAGGCAGTGGACATGCATGTTGACCTGTTTTGGAACAATTGTCCAAAAGGTCAAAAGGAGGGACTGAAGTAAGATTTAAAAATGAGCGTAACAGGGCACGTTTAGTAGAACGCAATTGCGCAGCAAAATGTTTAAAGATGAAATGTACTAATTACTCGTATGTTTAATTGCAGAAATGACCATACCAGTTTAGAGAGATGAAACTTACAAAAAGAGACAATGACATAACCCTTTTCTGGAAAAACGAAACTCAGTAGTGGTCAAGAGAGAGAGGGTCTCGTTTCTCAGAAATCACATGACCTGATGACTCATTTCCAAGAAATCAGAGGGGCCACAGGCCCATACAGTGAAAAGTGAAACTTATGTTATTGGTTACCTTGTAGAAGTTAGGCACACCTAATTAGTGATTAATGTATAGACTTTTAAATCGATTGGACCTCTGGAGTAGGAGGTCTCGGAATATGTGTATAACTGTGTAAACCTCAAGAGATTCGGTGGAGTTGGAGCCTTGTGTTGGGACGCAAGAGCCATAGCTCCCCAGGCCTGAATAAACCGTTTTTACTTCAATTATTGGGTCTGTCTTTCTTACAACAAGCCAGTGTTGTCGACTGTGTATATCACTCAGTCCACACTTTGGGGGCTTACATCACAGCCACATACATATGGATTGGATGCAGATCCAGTCAGATCGGCCTGTAGATAAAGGCCATCTAAATGTTTACCCAGACAAAGGGAAACAGTTTTATATTCATAAGGGGAGCATCAAAGACCCAGTAAAGACATCAAGAAGGCATTCAAAACAATACAAGGTCATTCCAGACCAGAGATGGCCATCGCCGGCCATCCTGAAAGTAGTTTAAATATAATAACTACCCCGTTGTGATACAAGCCCACCAAAAGTTAAACAAAGACTAACCTTGATTTGGCGGGAGATAAAGGCTTCTTTGAGAAGTATAACTGGAGTCCCGGGGTAGCCATCGAGAGCGATTAGCGATCAGCGAGACGCGCTGTTGAGCTTGTCCTTTTGAGAACCGTGGAGGAACGTCGATCCAGAGACCAAGAAGGTGATTCAAGTCTGCGTCCCGCCCCGGGGTAACCATCGGGAGATCATCGACAAACCCCGGGCCATTGACGAGACAAAAGGGCAGCAGCCCTACAGAAGAAATCTAGCTGAAAATGGTAATCAGTTAGACTCCAAAAAGAAGACCTCTCCAACCATGGTCAAACAGGTGGTCGCCGTCCCCGCCGACGTCCAGGTCTGCCAGTGTCCAGCCTGTCCATGACCTTCACCTCGAGGAAGAAGAGAGAGTGTCGCAGCCCGCAGCCCTGACCACGTGGAGACAGGACGCCTGAAAGGATCAAAATGCAGACCTGTTTCAAAACTCTATACTTTCCAACTGGATTGGTGAGCATGTTTCTGGCCCTTCACAATCTGATCTAGCTAGGCTTAGTGGGTGGGCATTTTAGGGGTAATGAATTGTTGTCCCTCGATGTTCCGTGTGTTTTCCCATTTCATGATGACTGTTGTAAAGTATAATATGCCTGTATCTATCTCAGTTAGTAATGTATCATGAGTTTGTTTTTCCCTCCCATGTACTGTTTTATTGACGTGCATTTGATTTACTTTACTCTATGCAATAAAATTTCATTTCATTTCCATTAAACCTGGCCTATTGAGTATTCTCCACATTGTTGTTCCTGCATCCAAGTCCAGTGTCTAGAACCTAAGGGGCGAGTGGGTCGAACCACTCAAGGTTTTACTGTGCAAGAGAGAGAGGCCTCTAGAGAGAGAAACCTCTGCGATCTGAAAACCCCTTACAATCTACATCCGAATGATGGATCCACACTGGAGTGTCAGCCTAGATTTTTGTGCCCAAGTCTCTGGAGTGGGACTTGAACCTGCAAACCTTCTAACTCAGAGACGAGAGTGCTACCCACTGAGTCACAGCTGACACTAAATTGAAGCAAATAAACTGAAGCAGAGTTTGAAACAAAATGCTTTGAGTCTGACAATCCTGCCTACATGCTACAAATGCTCATCATTTGCCTGGGAGCAGAGCTCTGAGCATGCCCAGGAACACTCATGTGCAGAGCTCTCTCCTGGCCCTGAGTGCAATGCCAGCCACTCCGGCAACATAAGTCAAGTGCTGCCAGCTGACAATTACTTCTGAGGCTACCGATTTTAAACATGCAGCCCAGTAGAACTGCAGTCTTAAAGTGCACAGGTGATTATTAATGATTGCACTAAATTTACAAATTGTGGGTGTGCATATGAATCAAGTATGAAATTCAAAATAACACAAGGTTTTCTGCATCCATTAAATACTGATGTAGATGAACACAAAGGCGGATTGGTCATTTCCTTTGTCGACTCTGGACTAAGTGAAAGTAATTGAATCTCAGCATATCAACCCGATTGAAGTATTAACTGTGGTATTTCATCGCAAACCTGCAACATCCACCACCTAGAAGGTCAAGGGCAGCAGGACCATGGGAACACCACCGCCTCCAAGTTGCCCTCCAAGTCACACTTCATCCTGACTTGGACATATATCGCCATTCCTTCATTGTCGCAGGGTCAAATTCCTGGGAGTCCCTACTTAACCTCACCGTTCACCTGCACCACACCGACTGCAGCGGCTCAAGGAGGCGGCTCACCACCACCTTCTCAAGGGCAATTAGGGATGGGCAATAAATGCTGGCCTTGTTAATGATGCCCATATCCCAAGATGTGTAAATGGTTTAATCAATGGCCCAGAAACTGGTGTCGGGGGCTTCCCACGGGTGCAAGGCCCCGACCTACACTTACATAGCGCGCCGACAGTTGAAGCCTGACCCTGCGTGGATTTCCTGTCAGTGGCCCGGTTCAGCTCCCGGCGCGCTGTGCTTGCGTGATCCAGCGGCGTAGTTAGTTCGATGAGCCGGCTGGGATCACGTGAGCACTGGGCAACCAATCGGAGGTTGCAAAAGTTCATTCATGAGTTTGATAGTAAGAACTGTCAAACTTATGAAAACTCCGGGCGCCCAAAACAGTACTTAAACTTCAAATAAAAGTTTAAAAAACATCCCACTAATTAAATGAACTATTAATAACTAAAAAACGAATTTAAACAATTATTCAAACTTTTGAAAACAATTATTTTTTAACAAATCGGGTCTAAAAATACACTTACCTTACTTTAAATTCTTTAAAAATAATAAATCTGTGGAAAAAAAATTCTAACTTTAATTAATAGACCACTTACCTTTTAAAACGAAGTCCTTACGTCTGCTTTTTTCACACGTAAAAACTGGAGGCCTTCTCGCACGGGCAAAGCTTAAAAAAAGAAGGAATTTCAGCGCGCACGTGCAGACTCCTGCGTGCACGCGTTCGACCTCTGAACCCCTTGGTTCAGAGGAAAGGAAATGCCGGTTTTCCGCGCATGCGCTGTGCATGCTGAAAACTGGCACTTCCATCAGGCCCACGCGTGAGTACACGGTGCTTACTCACGCGTTGGGACCCGAATTACTGGGCCATTATTTCATTCCACATGTAACATACAAGAAATGCTAATGCGGCTAGGCTTTCATAAGGTAAATAAGACACAAGCTTTTACAAATGTTATACTTACAAGGGCTGATTTTACAACTGGGCTGAATGCTTATCGGGACATCACAGGTTGTGCTCTGCTTAATCTTTTGACCTTTTAATGGACAGAAATCCACGTGGAATGCACCTGCAATTTCCCACTACATGGTCCCGGCAAGCAACGCTCTCAATGGAGCTGAGTGTCGGCCGGGGTGTAATACGGGCGACTGATGTGATACCGGCCAAGGCGAGCTTCTACCCCTGTGTTTTTCCCCTTTCCAAGTGGAGTTTTTCTACTTGTGTTGTTCAATCATATCACATAAAACCTGTCTGCAGATTTAGCATTTTTGGCCCAATGACATTAGACCAAAAAAGACATCCAATCACAATGCAATAAAGAAAGCAATCCTCCGAGACACGACATCCCCTCACCCACTCCACTGCAATCCTCTGAGACAGAACAGCCCCTCTCCCACTCCACTGTATACCCTGAAAAATAACAGTTCTGCTCTCTTTAAAGCATAAACGAGGTAAGAATGTCCCTAATACAGGTTCACTGCACTTTGTACATTGGAAATAGGAAGATAAGCATTTTAGTTCCAAGCCTCTAAAGTATCAATACTGCCATCTGCTGGCTTCCACTCCTTGAACTCCTGTTCGCCTTCAATGTGACCACCAGTCGTCAACTCCACACAGGGAGAGATTTTATATGGAAGGCAAGTCAGGTGGGCTCCTTTACAGTCTCTAGCTCACAAATGGATTTTCAAACCAATTCAATATCAAAACTATCAAGTGAGTCCCATGCCAGATTTCTCCACTGTCAGGACCCCAGCCTCCCTCTACACTGTGCTCACCAGACTCCCGCTGCTTTTCTCCAACTCGACTATGAGGGATCATCTCTGCTCACACTTGTGGCCTGTTGGCTCATTAGTGTAGTTTGAAAGCAGCTGGAATTAAAACTTGCAGCATGCAGTGTGAAAATTCAATGTGATATCCCCTAAAGCAGCACAGGCGCAGAGAAAGAAACTTGACTCCGCGCAAAAATGAATAGGCAGGGAGCGTGCAGGGGTCAGGGAGCATGAAGGGGTCAGGGAGCGTGCAGGGAGAGCATGGGGGGGGAGCATGCTGGGGGAGTGTGCAGGGGTCAGGGAGCGTGCAGGGGTCAGGGAGCGTGCAGGGAGAGCATGGGGGGAGTGTGCAGGGGTCAGGGAGCGTGCAGGGGTCAGGGAGTGTGCAGGGAGAGCATGGGGGGGGAGTGTGCAGGAGGAGCAAGCTGGGGGAGCGTGCTGGGGTCGGGGAGTGTGCAGGCGGATGTGCAGGGGGAGCATGGGGGTGGTGAGTGCAGGGGGAGTGTGCAGGAGGAGTGTGCGGGGGGCGGGGAGTGTGCAGGGGGAGTGTGCAGGGGGAGGGTGGAGGGGCAGTGTGCAGCAGGAGTGTGCAGAGGGAGAATGAGGGTAGTGTGCAGTGGGAGTGTGCGGGGGTGGGGAGTGTGCAGGGAGAGTGTGCAGGGGGAGTGCGCAGGGGAGAGTGGAGGGGCAGTGTGCAGGCGAGAGTGCAAGGGGAGCATGCGGATGAATGGGGGGAAGCATGCAGGGGGAGAGTGCAGGGGGTGGGGAGAGTGCAGGGGGAGTGTGCAGGGGGAGCGTTCAGGGGGAGAGTGCAAGGGGAGAGTGCAGGGGGAGAGTGCAGGGGGAGCGTGCAGGGGGAGCGTGCAGGGGGAGCGTGCAGGGGGAGCGTGCAGGGGGAGCGTGCAGGGGGAGCATGCAGGGGGAGAGTGGGGGGGAGTGTGCAGGGGAATGTGCAAGGGGAGAGTGTGGGGAGAGAGTGCAGGGGGAGTGTGCAGGGGGAGTGTGCAGGGGGAGTGTGCAGGGGGAGAGTGGGGGGGAGTGTGCAGGGGAATGTGCAAGGGGAGAGTGTGGGGAGAGAGTGCAGGGTAGAGTGCAGGGGGAAAGTGCAGGGGGAGTGTGCAGGGGGAGAGTGCAGGGGTGGATTGCAGGGGGCGTGTGCAGGGGGAGTGTGCAGGGGGAGTGTGCAGGGGGTGTATGCAAGGGGAGAGTGCAGGGGGAAAGTGCAGGGGAGAGTGCAGGGGGAAAGTGCAGGGGAGAGTGCAGGGGGAGAGTGCAGGGGGAGAGTGCAGGAGGAGTGTGCAAGGGGAGAGTGTGGGGAGAGAGTGCAGGGGAAGTGTGCAGGGGGAGTGTGCAGGGGGAGAGTGGGGGGGAGTGTGCAGGGGAATGTGCAAGGGGAGAGTGTGGGGAGAGAGTGCAGGGTAGAGTGCAGGGGGAAAGTGCAGGGGGAAAGTGCAGGGGGAGTGTGCAGGGGGAGAGTGCAGGGGTGGATTGCAGGGGGCGTGTGCAGGGGGAGTGTGCAGGGGGAGTGTGCAGGGGGTGTATGCAAGGGGAGAGTGCAGGGGGAAAGTGCAGGGGAGAGTGCAGGGGGAAAGTGCAGGGGAGAGTGCAAGGGGAGAGTGCAGGAGGAGTGTGCATGGGGAGAGTGCGGGGGCGGAGTGCAGGGGGAGTGTGCAGGGGGAGCGGGTGCAGGAGGAGCGGGTGCAGGGGGAGCGTGCAGTGGGAGTGTGCAGGGGTGTGTGCATGGGGTGGCGAGTCAGCAGAAATAGGCCATATGGCCCCGCGAGCCTGCTCCGCCATTCAATAAGATCATGGCTGATCTTCAACCTCATCTCCACTTTCCCGCCTGATCCCCATATCCCTTGATTCCCCATGAGTCCAAAACTCTATCTATCTCAGCCTTGAATATGCTCAATGATTCAGCATCCACAGCCCTCTGGGGTAGAGAATTCCAAAGATTCACAACCCTCTGAGTGAAGAAATTCCTCCTCCTCTCAGTCTCAAATTGCCGACCACTTATCCTGAGACTATGACCCCTAGTTCTAGACTCTCCAACCAGAAGAAAACAATCTCTCAGCATCTACCCTGTCAATCCCCCTCAGAATCTTATATGTTTCAATGAGATCACCTTCTCATTCTTCTAAACTCCATAGATTATTGGACTAATCTACTCAATCTCTCCTCACAGGACAACCCTCTCCTCCCAGCGAACAATCTAGTGAACCTTCGTAGCACCGCCTCTAAGACAATTATATCCTTCCTCAGATAAGGAGACCAAACTGTGCCCAGTACTCCAGGTGTGGTCTCACCAAAGCCCTGTACAATTCTAATAAGACTTCCTTACTCTTATACTCCAACCTTCTTCCAATAATTTGGTGTTCGACAAAGTGCCACATAATAGGCTTTCCAGAAAAATTGAAGCCCATGGAATAAAAGGGACAGTGGCAGCATGGATACAAAATTGGCTAAGTGACAGGAAACAGAGAGTCGTGGTGAACGGTTGTCTTTCCGACTGGAGGAAGGTACACAGTGGTGTTTCCCAGGGGTCGGTTCTAGAACCACTGCATTACCTGATATATATTAATTACTTTGACGTGGGTGTACAGGGTACAATTTCAAAATTTGTAGATGACACAAAACTTGGAAGTATAGCGAAGAGTGAGGAGGATAGTGATAGACTTCAAGAGGAAATAGACAGGCTGGTGGAATGGGCGGACACGTGGCAAATAAAATTTAATGCAGAAAAGTGCAAAGTGATACATTTTGGTAGAAAGAATGAAGAGAGGAAATATAAACTAAAGGGTACAATCCTAAAGGGGATGCATGAACAGAGAGACCTAAGGGTATATGTGCACAAATCATTGAAGGTGGCAGGGCAGGTTGAGAAAGCAGTTAAAAAAAGCTTATGGGATCCTGAGCTTCATAAATAGAGGTATAGGCCTAGAAATTCACTGGCCTTAGCGCCGCTTTTGAGGCGCTAGAGGGCCTAGCGGCGAAGTTATGGCCAGTTTTGAAATTGACAGGGGCCCTAAATCGGCGTTAGGCCGGTAGCGCTGCGCCGGCACCGATGACGTCATCGGTGTGCGCAGCGTCCCGGTTGCCATGGTAACCCGCCCGAACTCGGAAATTGAGTTGCGGCCGCCTCGCCCGTGGCAGCCGCAAGCAACGTTCTGGCAGAGGTGCCTTACAGAACGTTGCGCCGGCGCATTAAAGGCCCCGCGGCGGCCGGCCGCTTTCCCGCCGCCCGCCTGGCCGCAGCTCCCTCCCCGGACTTCCCCCCCCCCCCCCCCGGAACAGAAGCAAGCCCGGCACTTGTCCGAGGTGCCGGGCTCATTTTTAAAAAGATTATCGCGGGCCGCGGCCGGGTGCAGGCAGCTCCTCCTTAAGGGAAGGAGGAGGCCTGCACTTCCCGAACCTGCCGCACCGCAGCGGGCGCCGCAGCGCCGGAATAGCGCCGAAATTCAGCGCATAGCGCCAGTTTTCAGGCGCTAACAGCTTTCAGCAGCGCCGGCAGCCGTTTGGGCGCAGAAGTAGTGAATTTTTGGCCCGCCCAGCGCGACTTAGCTCCGGCACTAACTTCCGGCGCTAAAGCCGTCGCTGCGCCAAAACCCAATTTCTAGGCCATAGAGTACAAAAGCATGGAAATTATGATCAACCTGTATAAGGCACTGTTTTGGCCTCAACTGGAGTATTGTGTCTAATTCTGGGCACCGCATGTTAGGAAGGATGTGAAGGCCTTAGAGAGGGTGCTGAAAAGATTTACAAGAATGGTTCCTGGAATGAGAGAGTTCAGTTACGTGGATCGACTGGAGAAGCTGGGGTTGTTCTCCTTGGAGCAGAGAAGATTGAGGGGAGATTTGATAGAGGTGTTCAAAATCAGAAGGGGTCTGGACAGAGTAGATAGAGAGAAACTGTTCCCATTGGCAGAGGGGTCGAGAACCAGAGGACACAGATTTCAGGTGATTGGCAGAAGAACCAAAGGCGACATGAGGAAAAACTTTTTTACGCAGCGAGTGGTTAGGATCTGGAATGCACTGCCCAAAAGGGTGGTGGAGGTAGACTCAATCACAGCTTTCAAAAGGGAGTTGGATAAGTACCTGAAGGAAATAAAATTGCAGGGCTACGGGGAAAGGGCGGGGGAGTGGGACTAGCTGAAGTGCAGCGAGCTGGCATGGGCTCGACAGGCCGAATGGCCTTCTTCTGTGCTATAACCATTCTATGATTCTATGATTCTATGAAGGCCAACATGCCATTTGCCTTCCTAATTGCTTGCTGCACCTGCATGCTAACTTTCTGTGTTTCCTGTACGAGGACACCTAAATCTCTCTGCACAGAAACATTTAAAAGTTTCCCACTATTTAAAAAATATTCTGTTTTTCTATTCTTCCTACCAAAGTGAATAACCTCACATTTCCTCACATTATACTCCATCTGTCACCGTATTGCCCACTCACTTAACCTGTCTATATCCCTTTGCAGGCTCTTTGTGTCCTCCTCCCAGCTTACACTCCCACCTAGCTTTGTATCATCAACAAACATGGATACATTGCACTTGGCCCCTTCATCTAAGTCATTAATATAGATTGTAAATAGCTGAGACCGAAGCACTGATACTTATGGCACCCCACTAATTACAGCCTGCCAACTGGAAAATGACCCATTTATCCCTATTCTCTGTTTTCGGTCCATTAACCAATCCTCTATCCATGCTAATATATTACCCCCTACCCCATGTGTCCTTATCTTGCTTAGTAACCTTTTACGTGGCACCTTATCGAATGCCTTTTGGAAATCCGAATATACTACATCCAGTCGTTCCCCCTTATCTACCCTGCTAGTTACATCCTCAAATTTGTTAAACACGATTTCCCTTGCGTAAAACCATGTTGACACTGCCTAATCATATTATGATTTTCTAAGCGCCCTCTTACCACTTCCTTAATAATGAATTCCAGCATTTTCCCAATGACTGATGTTAGGCTAACTGGCCTGTAGTTCCCTGTTTTCTCTCTCCCTCCTTTCTTGAATAGCAGGATTACATTTGCTACCTTCCAATACACTGTAGAGAATTTTGGAAGATTGCAACCAATGCATCCATTATCTCTGCAGCCACCTCTTTTAGAACCCTAGGATGGAGGCCATCAGGTCCAGAGGATTTGTCGGCTTTTAGTTGTATTAGTTTCTCAAGTAATTTTTCTCTACTGATATTAATTACTTTAAGTTCCTCACTCTTATTAGCCCCTTGGTTCCCCATTATTTTTGGTGTGCTTTTTGTGTCTTTTAATGTGAAGTCAGATACAAAATATTTTTTTTAATTCTCAGCCATTTCCTTATTCCCCATTATAATTTCACCTGTCTCAGCCTCAATGGGACCAATGTTTACTTTTGCTACTCTCTTCCCTCTTGCATATGTAAGGTTCACAAAATTTTACAGATTCCCCCAAACCAAGAAGATTACTGTTTTAAAGAATATTTGGCCAAAAAGGGGCTCAAAGTTAAAACCCCAGGATTTTGGTCATTTTAAAAAAGCATGTCCAGGCCTGTGGAAGGCTGCGACAAAGGAGTTGGGATGGGCCCCTGTAAAACAAACAGTTTGAGTATTGGCATAGGCCAGATTGTCTGGGAATGTTCTGGACCATCTCAGTCATTCCACATAAATGACAATAGGCCTACGGAAGGACAGTTCCCGCCAAAATTAGAGAGCCATCAAGAATATGAATAATACAGTACACGCCACTGATCAACAAAAGGGACCCTGACCCCAGCAGGAGAAGACAATCGAACAACAGTTTAATCACTCAGAGAGACATCCAAAACCACTTCACACACTTAAACCAATTTCAAAGCAATCCCGAAACAAGCTTAAAATCAATTAAAAATAAATGGGACCAGCCCGGAACTCGTTAAGGAATTTAAAAACTGTTAAAGTTAATGAGCCCGCCAAAATTAACAATGGGCCAGAGAAGATTTGGCGGGCAGATAAGCAAAGCCTCAAACAGTATAACTGAGGCCTGCTTTTACACAGACAGTGAATTGAAGGAACGGTCTTTCGAACAGTCAGAGAGTCATACGGACAGTCAGTGAAGGTTATTCGGATGGTGCGTGAACTTGAAGGTACAGTTCATACAGACAGAGGCACAGCTCATTCGAAAGACACATGAGCCTCGGGACAATCAATCGCCGGAAGGACAACAGGAGAACGGAAAGGAATCGCGGCAACCAAGGGCCCCAAGAAACAAACAACCAACAATATTACCAACAACCAGGTAATACAGGGCCACCGCGACCAACAAGAAACGAACTCGGAAGAAACCGAAGATCTGCAAGTTTTTCCCACTCTACAAACTATTCCTGCATTTGGTGAGCATTATCCCTGATCCTTTAGAGTCCAACTTAGCTAGTAAGGTGGGATTGGGAGGGGTGAGATATTTGTCTACTGTAATTTTTCCCTTGTGTATGTCGAAGTGTTTCCTCATTTTATTAGAGTGTTAAGATTAATGTTTTGTATTTTTCCTTCTCAAATAAAAACCAAAGTTCTTGTATCATATTCAGTTGTCTGCTGCAATTTCATTACAGCCCCCAAATAAGTCCAGGTCTAGAACCAAGGGAGTGGGAGCGATTCGAACCGTTCATAAGTCAGAGGTGAAGCTGACCCACACACCACCCCTTACACATATTTGTCGAAAGTTTTACAATCTGTTTTTATATATTTTGCTAATTTAATTTGGCAACCAATTTGCACACAATAAGGTCCCACAAACAGCAATGTGATAATGAACAGATAATCTGTTTTTAGTTGCTGGTTGAGGGATAAATATTGGGTAACACAAGCTTCTGACTCAAAGGTGAGTGTGCTACCACTGAGCCACAACTGACAGCTAGCTGGAAAGTGCTATAAAAGCAAGGAAGTGCCTCTGCAGTTAGAGAGAGCAAGTCAGACCTCATTTAGAGGTAGTCAGTTGTGGGCACCCCGGCCTAGAAATTGAGTGGGCTTAGCGCCCAATTAGTGGCGCTAGAGGGCCTTGCGCCGGACTTATAGCCGTTTTGCAAATTGACTTGGGCCTTACCATCGGCGTTAGCCGGTAGCGCTGCGCCGGCACCGATGACGTCATCGGTGTGCGCAGTGTCCCGGTTGCCGTGGTAACCCGGCCCCAAGCCCAAATTCAGTTGCACCCGCCTCGTCCGTGGCAGGCGCAACTAACGAATGTGAAAAGTGTTCTTACACGCCTTTGCGCCGGCGCATAAAGGTGGAGCGGCGGCCGGCCGCGTTCCCGGCGGCCGCCTGCCCGCACCTCCCTTCCCGGACTCCTGCATCACCCCCCCCGCGGCCCTGATGAGTGTGTGCTGCGAGCCCGGCACTTCCCCGAGGTGCCGGGCTCAGATGTCAGGGGAATCCGCCGGACAGTTGTCGGCTGCAGGCAGCTCCTCCTTAACAGAAGGAGGAGGCCTGCAGTTCCCCAGCCTGCCGCACCGCATCGGGTGCCGCAGCGGGGGATTAGCGCCGGGAAACCCAATTCAACGCCCGTTTTCAGGCGCTAAAACCCTCCTTTAGCGCCCGCCGCCGTCTGGGGCCGGCGCAACCGAATTTTCGTCGGGCGCTGCCGCATTAACGCTGGCGCAAAATTTCTGGCGCTACAGCCCTGGCGAGCCCACAACCCAATTTCTAGGCCCACATCTTTGGAATGATATACTGACCTTGGAGAACACCCAGCAACAATTCCAGGACGATAACAGGATTGAAGCAATTGGGTAAATTGGGTAATATTTCCTGGAGATAAGGGGTGATATGATTGAAGCATTTCAAATAATTAAGGAAATGGACAGGGTAGATAGGGAATGACTGTCTCCGGCTGGGGAATCTAGAATAAGGGGACTGTTTTAGAATTAAAGCCAAGCAAAAGCAGATCCTTCTGATAAGTCCTGGATACTCTGAATGCGCCAATTTTTCATCAGAAGCAAGGTGGGGAAGGACCTTCGCCCATCGCTGTGGCTCAGCACTGACCCCGTTGCTATTTCCAGTATCAGGCTCAATTATTTAATTTGGGTTAGCGCCTGACAGTAGTACCGCCCGCCATTGGAAGCTGTCTGCCGGTGGCGGAGGGGGAGGAATCGAAAGGTGCTGCAGTGGTGTAGCAGGGGCAAGCCACAAAGTGTTAAAAGTGATCTTATTCCTGAAGGTTTCCTGCAAGCATTTCAGCGAGTGGATCTTGGAGCGCCATGGGATATCTGGCTCCAGCTCAGGAGCATCAGGACTCAGATCTCAGGGGTCTAGCTTTTTTAAAAAGGATGATATCTGGGCATCAAACATCTGTTAAGGCATTGGAGATGGTTTTCAGGAAACTGTTAGATAATATAGAATTTACAGCAAAGAAACAGGCAATTAGGACCAACTGGCCCACCTTACTTCATCTCACCCGATCAACATAACCTTCTATTCCCTTCTTCCTCATGTACTTCTCCAGCTTCCCCTTAAATGTATCTATGCTATTCGTCTCAACTTCTCCCTGTGGTAGCAAGTTCCACATTCTCAACACTCTCTGAGTGAAGAAGTTTCTCCTGAATTCCTTATTGGATTTATTAGTGACTATCTTATATTTAGTTTTGGACTCCCTACAAGTGGAAACATCTTCTCTAGGCCTGCCCTATCAAACCCTTTCATAAGTTTAAAGACCTCGATCAGGTCACCCCTCAGCCTTCCCTTTTCTAGAGAAAAGAGCCCCAGCTTGTTCCGTTTTTCCTGATTGTTACAACTTTTCAGTTCTGGTATCATCCTTGTAAATCATTTTTTGCACCTTCCTCAGTGCTTCTATATCCTTTTTATAATATGGAGAGCTGAACTGTGCACAGTACTCGAAGTGTGGTCTAACCAAGGTTGTATATAAGTTTAACATAACACCTCTACTTTTGAATTCTGTAACGGGTACATTGGAGGAGTCGGCTAGTCATATTTGCATTAGCCTGATGGGTACAAGTCCACTCTGGAACATGTGGCAGCTCCAGAACTATCTGCTATGAGTGTCCTCAACACAAAGGCCCGAAGTCATAGCCGCTGGCATCGATGCTCAGCCTGGTGCCATTGAGATTAGGTGACAGATTAGAGAGTTCTTTCTCGATTGGCTTTGGAACCTTGCAGACGACCAACTCTCAGGCTTTCAACAATCTGAAAGGTACCGTTCATTCTGCTCTCCATCAGTGGCCAAGCAGCGTCGCTGCCCAGTACTAATGACTTGGCAGAAATGAAATCGCATGGTGCTGCTCTTCTCAAGATAGCAGCGTATACATCCACCTCTACCGGCTCCCTCAGATGGCTCCAAAAGGGGGCTTGGCAAGGTTGGCTTTGTGCTGGTACGAGAGGCGCAGCTTGCATCAAGTCCCTCTTAGGATCTGGCTACCATGAGATAAGTTCAGTTCCAATAGGTTTCTATTGAAGCAGAGCAGCTAGCAATCATCTCACATACTTCTGCCACTCAGGTCCACTCAGATTGGGGTATGAGGTTGAAAAACACAAACTGACATGAAGAAGCATGGTGGTAAGAAAAAGTAGACAAATGTTGTATTTTTGCAATAAAAATTTTGCAACAGTGAAGCCGTTTGAGGGATACTTTTTCAGGGCAGCGTATTGGTGGGGCAAGACTTTCAAACTCATGCAAGGTTTTGATAGATTAAATAAGAAGAAACTGTTTCCAGAGGCAGAAGGGTCGGTAACCAGAGGGCACAGATTTAAGGTATTTGGCAAAAAATCCAGGAGGGAGATGAGGAGAAATATTTTTACGCAGCAAGTTGTTGTGATCAGGAAAGCACTGCCTGAAAGGGTGGTGGAAGCAGATTTAACAGTAACTTTCAAAAGGGAATTGGATAAATACTTAAAAAGGAGATCATAGCAGGGCTATGGGCAAAGAGCAGGGCAGCGAGACTAATTGGATAGCTCTTTGAAAGAGCCAGCACATACATGATGGGCCGAATGGCCTCCTTCTGCACTGTATGATTCTACGACTTCGACCCATCGCTCCAGATTTTCCACAAACCCAACCCATTTTCCTGGGTTGGGGTCCATCCCATAACCACGGTGGGCTCCTGGCAAGATTTCCAACCATCAAGATGAGGTGTGAGGGCAAAAAATCCTGCTAGTGTGGCAGTGGGGATGTTGTTGAGCACCGAAAGAGACAGTGAGGGACCTTAAAGGGGCAGAAAGAGGGCAGCAAGGCTCCCACTGAAGTCCTAGGCCAAGATCGATGCCTTCAGCTGGCAAGACCTAGGTCCAACCTCGAGGGGGAGGAGGCCATGACAAGGCCCTCTCCCTCCACTGTGGGACCTTAGATCATTTGCTGGGGCCTACCACTACCGCCCACATGTCCACCCTGGGAAGCAACGGTAAGTAGGACGGACGGGAGGGAAATCCACCAGAGACACGACCACTCTACCTCCGTTTGCATGTGGTCCGTGTGGGAGGAGCAGCCATTGGCGGTTCCTGCTGAACTGGGGTAAGAAAACCCTATTCAGGCAGTGAGGCAGTACAAGGACCTCACCATATGATTAATCCATCAGTGCTGCCTAACCACCCTTGCCTCTTCATCCCACTCCTCCTCCAAGCATAGATAGAGGAGTATTGTCACTTTTTGTTGACTATCTTGTGGCTCAAAAAACAAATCCCCAAAGCAACAGAGACAAACTCTAAGGTTGAAGCAGTGAAAATGATTCAGTGATGCGCATTTTGCAACGTTTTCCCCAGTGAACTTAGAATGATCCTTTAAATGACTTCCACCTTGATGTAGTCGACTCAATTATCAATGGTAGATGCATGCTATCCAGTGGACGATTCAGCGTTGGGTATTAAATAAGCATTCAACTTGCTAAGCTGGACGTCAGCATCTCGTTAACATTTCATTATTGTGTACAGTATTGGTCTCCTTATTTAAGGAAGGATGTAAATGCGTTGGAAGCAGTTCAGAGAAGGTTTACTAGACTAATACCTGGAATGGGCGGGTCGTCTTATGAGGAAAGGTTGAACAGGCTAGGCTTGTATCCGCTGGAGTTTAGAAGAGTAAGAGGTGACTTGACAGGGTGGATGTGGAGTGGATGTTGCCTCTTGTGGGAGAATCTAGAACTAGGGGTCACTGTTTAAAAATAAGGGGTCACCCATTTAAGACAGAGATGAGGAGAATTTATTTCTCACAGAGGGTCGTGAGTTCTTGGGACTCTCTTCCTCAGAGGGCGGTGGAAGCAGAGTCTTTGAATATTTTTAAGGCAGAGGTAGATAGATTCTTGGTAAGCAAGGGGTGAAAGGTTATCGGGGTAGGCGGGAATGTGGAGTAATCGGATCAGCCATGATTTTATTGAATGGCGGAGCAGGCTCGAGGGGCCGAGTGGCCTACTCCTGCTCCTAATTCATATGTTTGTATGTTCATTCAAATTTCACCACCCATATTTGGAGAGGAAGGGGCATTGCCCCTCCCTGAGGTCAATTCCAGTAGAACCTTGCATACACCATTCTCGGAGGCAGGTATCTGGTGTTAACCCTTCCTATTACGCTTTGTGTTCTTGCCCACCCCGAAACTGCAAAATATCAGGCACAAAACATCTCAAAAAATTCAAAAGGATCGTTAGAACGTGCTCCAGCAGGCTATGGATGCAAAGTCAAATGAGATGTTTGAAAGCATGATAGACACTTGGGAAGCAAGAGTATTAAGGGATGTGGAGAAAAAAACAGGGGAATAGGATTACGTAGATGGACTTGCCTTTCCCCCAGAGTAAACACAATGGACCTATATTCCGAATAAGCCTTCATTACGTCAAAAGCAAAATACCGCGGATGCTGGAAATCTGAAATAAAACCAGAAAATGGTGGAAGCACTCAGCAGGTCAGGCAGCATCTGTGGCGAGAGAAACAGAGTTGGGTCAGGGGGAAGGGGAGCGAGTGTTGGGGGTGATGGACGAGTAGACCAGGGTGTCGCGGAGGGAACCCCAGAACTCTGTTTCTCTCTCCACAGATGCTGCGTGTTCCCAGCATTTTGTGGTTCTATTTCAGTGGCCCAGAAATTCGGGTCCCAACGTGTGAGTACGTGCTGGGTACTCACGCGTAGGCCCAACGAAAGTGCCAGTTTTGTGCATGCACTGCGCATGCGCGGGACACCGGTACTTCCGTTCCCTTAAAGGAAGGGGTTCAGAAGTTGAACGAAGGCCTGCTTTTAACAAGGTAAGTGGTGAATTAATTTAAATTAAAACATTTTTTTCACAGGTTTATTATTTTTAAATACTTTAAAGAAAGATAAGTTTATTTTTAGCCCCGTTAGAAAATGTAATTAATTTTTTCAAAAATTTAAATTATTGTTTAAAATAGTTATTTCATGTTATAGTTTATTTTAAAAATGTGATTTAAAAAAAATTTATTTGAGGTTTTAGTGATGTTTTGGGGCTTATAGTATTTATAGGTTTGACAGCTCTTTCTGTCAAACTTATGAATGAAGCATTCCCTGCTACCATTGGCGCTCCGTGGCCCACGTGATCCCAAGGGACGCATCGAACTAACTGCGCCCCTGGGATACACAAGCACTGCGCGCTGGCAGTTGGAGGAGGCCCAGGATCGGAATCCCACGGGGGCCCACAGCTCAACGGCCGGCGCGCTAGGTAAGTGCAAGTTGGGGGCTTGCACCTGCGGGAAGCCCCCGACCCGAATTTCTGGGCCATTATGTCATAATATTTAAAAAATCTATTTGGTGTATGAATCCAGCATTTGTAATAGGAACATATAAAATCAATTTTTACTTGTTATCAAGCTGCAACAGTTGATATTTCAATAGGTGCTCAATGTTCGGTCAGTTCTGTGTAACGGGCCAAATAATACTCGGATGTATCAGCAGAGGGTGCCGTTCCCAACTCAGTGAGTTCAGGAGCAGGAATCATGCACTTACATTTCACTCTGCAGCGTGGTGGAACAGCTCTGTCATTCTCACACAGTCCAAAGCCACCTAAAAGCAACAAAAGCAAAACTATGCACACAAATTTCAACAACAACAACAAGAACTTGCATTTATACAGCGCCTTTAACATAGTAAAACATCCCAAGGCGCTTCACAGGAGCGATTATCACCGAGCCTCACTTGGGACAGGCTTGGTTAAAGAGGTAGGTTTTAAGGAGCATCTTAAAGGAGGAAAGAGAGGTAGGGAGGCGGAGAGGATTAAAGAAAGAAAGACTTGAATTTATATAGCGCCTTTCACGACCACCGCACGTCCCAAAGTGCTTTACAGTCAACAAAGTACTTTTTGAAGTGTAGTCACTGTTGTAATGTAGGAGGGAATTACAGAGCTTAGGGCCAAGGCAGCTGAAGGCATGGCCACCAATGGTGGAGCGATTAAAATCAGGGATAGAAACATAGAAACATAGAAGATAGGAGCAGGAGTAGGCCATTCGGCCCTTCGAGCCTGCTCCGCCATTCAATGAGATCACGGCTGATCATCCAAATTCAGTACCCTGTCCCTGCCTTCTCCCCATGTCCCTTGATCCCTTTAGCCTTAAGAAATATATCCAACTCTTTTTTGAATATATTTAATGAACTGGCCTCCACCGCCCTCTGTGGCAGACAATTCCACAGGTTCACCACTCTATGGGTGAAGAAATTCCTCCTCATTTCAGTCCTAAATGACTTACCCCTTATCTTTAGACTATGACCCCTGGTTCTGGACTCCCCGGCCATCAGAAACACCCTTCCTGCATCTAGTCTGTCCAGGCCTGACAGAATTTTATAGGTTTCGAAGAGATCCCCTCTCAATCTTCTAAACTCCAGTGAGTATAAGCCCAATCGACACAATCTCTCCTCATACGTCATTCCTGCCATCCCAGGTATCAGCCTGGTGAATCTTCGCTGCACTCCTTCCATGGCAAGAACGTCCTTCCTCAGGTAAGGCGACCAAAACTGCACACAATACTCAAGGTGCGGTCTCACCAAGGCCCTGTACAACTGTAGCAAGACATCCTTGTTCCTGTGCTCGAACCCGCTTGCTACGAAGGCCAACATACCATTTGCCTTCTTAACCGCCTGCTGCACCTGCATGCTTACCTTCAGCGACTGGTGCACAAGAACACCCAGGTCTCTTTGCACTTCCCCTTCTCCCAATCTATTGCCATTCAAATAATAATCTGCCTTCCTGTTTTTGCCACCAAAGTGGATAACCTCACATTTATCCACATTATAGTGCATTTGCCATGTTTCTGCCCAATCACCCAATCTGTCCAAATCATACTGGAGTTTCACGACATCCTCCTCACAGCTTACCCTCCCACCCAGCTTTGTGTCGCCTGTAAATTTGGAGATATTACATCCAATTCCCTCGTCCAGATCATTAATATATATTGTGAACAGCTGGGGTCCTAGGACCGATCCTTGCGGTACCCCACTAGTCACTGCCTGCCACTCGGAAAACGACCCGTTTATTCCAACTCTTTGCTTTCTGTCCGCCAACCAGTTCTCTAGCCAAGTCAATACCTTGCCCCCAATCCCATGTGCCTTAATTTTTCCCCCAATCTCTTATGTGGGACCTTATCGAATGCCTTCTGAAAGTTCAAATACACCAAGGCCAGAATTGGAGGAGAACATAAGAACATAAGAAATAGGAGCAGGAATAGGCCATTCAGCCCCTCGAGCCTGCCCCGCTATTCAATAATGTGGTGTATGTAACCTGTTCCACCTTAAGAGAACTACCTTAAGAGATGTACTACTTTCTCTTGGCTGCTGTATACTGTAATACTGTAATACCGGTGGTGACCACACCGGTATATAAGTGTTGTGTAGGGATTTGCTGGGCAGTTCAGCCCTGACCTTCGAATAGTAAAGACCTGTTAAAAGTTATTCTTGTTGTCTGTGTCCAGTGATTGATCCTAAACCTAACTGGAACATACAGACTCAACAGTGGCGACGAGTCCGATCTTACCCTGCGGCAAAATTACATCCAAGGCAGCTTCGTCCTCAAAACGGGCGTCGAGAAGAGGCATCCGCCCTCATCATCCTGCTGAGCACCATCGCACGGGAGGCATCGAGAACCCGGGTTAAAAAAAAAAAGAAAAAGAATTCTGACCACGAAGCCCTCCATCAGCGACAGGCAGTGTTCATCCCTTCTACCACGGTGGTGGGTAAGCCGATCAGCGACACGAGCAGAAAGTCGGCCGCGTTGACTGTGGTGTAGGGGAGGGAAAACGGAGGAATAAGGGCGGAGAGCTCGACCACGGCCGGTAGAAAGGGCCGGGCTGCAATCGAGGCTGAGAGGCGCAGCGACTGGGGCAGCTTAAGGCTCGAGAGCCGCGGAGAACTCAAACGCAGCCGGTGTACAGGACCGGGCTGCGAGCGGGGCTGCGAGGCAAAACAGCGTCGGGGAGTTGAGAAGCTTAAGGCATGAGAGCCGCGGAGAATTCAAACACAGCCGGTGTAAAGGACCGGGCTGCAAGCGGGGCTGCAAGGCAAAGCAGCGTCGGGGAGTGAGAACCACTGGGGAGGTGAGAACGGCAGCAGCAAGGCAATCGCCATTGCAGCCAGCGGGGGAAGAAGGCAAACGCGGAAATCCGCCATTGTAGTCGGCGGGGGAAGAAGACGAGCGCGGGAAAGACCGCCAAGCGCGGGAAGCTGCCATTTTAGTAGGCGGGGGAAGAAGACAAGCGCGGGAAGCCGCCACTAAAAAAAAAAAAAAAATTTTTTTTTAACTTGCAAGGATGCCTAAACATGGGAGCATTAATACCTTTGATAGTGATGTCGAAGATTGGACCACGTATGTAGAACGCATGGAAGTTTATTGTAAAGCAAATAAGGTACCAGATGATGAGAAAGCACTAACCTTATTAAGCTCAATGCGGGCGAAGACATACGGGCTATTGAAGCACCTTCTATCACCAATTAAACCGGCGGATCAGACCTTCGCGAATATTGTTACTGTCCTGAAAAATCATTTAAACCCCACGCCGCTGATGATAGCGGAACGATTTAAATTTTACAGAAGAACGCAGTTGAAAGACGAAAGCAACGCTGAATTTTTAATTGAACTACGTAAGCTATCGAAGTACTGTCAGTTTGGGACAGGGCTAGCAGATGCGCTGAGAGATAAATTTGTGTGTGGATTGTTAAAAGAAGGAACACAAAAGCGACTGCTTGAAGAGAATGATCTTACGCTTGATAAAGCTGTCACTATTGCAGCATCGCAAGAAGCCACAGCAAGAGGCACTGCGGAAATGCAGCTACGGTCACTGGAACTCTGTACCAATCAAATGGTCTTGAGTACAGTAAAATGTTATCGTTGTGGAAAGACAACACACGATCAGAACCAGTGCTGGTTCAAAAATCAGGAATGCAGAAAATGTGGCAGGCTTGGTCACATAGCTAAAGTATGCCGGTCAGGAAAGAAGACCAGCAACAAAAAGTCACCGCAGGAAAAGTACAAAAAGGTACACAAGGTGACAGAGAACAGTTCGAATGAACAGAGGTCAGATTCAGACGCCAGCAGTAATGAACTGGGTAGTCTAAGAGTACACAATGTTGGTAAGGAAGCAGACCTCCAAACAATTTGGGTCACACTTCAGATAGCAGGAGTCCAAGTGAAGATGGAATTGGACACTGGATCGGCATTGACGGTCATGAATAAGAAAGATTACAAAAGGTTATTCCCACATATTCCCCTACGGGATACGGAGATTGTATTGAAAACATACACGGGGCAAAGAGTATACCCCATCGGGAAGATAGAGGTAAAGGTGGTCCACAAGGGCAAAGAAAGCCGAGGAATGGACTTATATGTGCTACCTGAGGGAGGTCCACCACTACTGGGACGGGAGTGGATTAGGAAAATAAATATGGACTGGCATTCCTTAAAAGCACTAACGGTAGATTCCGGTACAAAAGATGTCAAACCTAAACGATTGTCCAGAATATTGGACGATGCTAAAGAGGTGTTCCAACAAGGACTGGGAACACTGAGAGGAATTACGGCAAACATCAAGATTGAAGAACATGCAAACCCGAAATTTTTCAAAGCCAGACCGGTACCTTATGCAATACGACCTGCTGTGGAAGCTGAGCTGGAAGGGCTAGAACGTTCAGGAGTACTGTCTAAGGTAGACTGGAGTGAGTGGGCCACGCCCATTGTCCCAGTCATGAAGCGTTCATCGAGCAACAAGCCGGGGGAACCGGGGAAGGTTCGCATCTGTGGTGATTTCAAGATCACTGTTAATCCGGTGCTTCACACGGTGCAGTATCCGCTTCCACGGATTGAGGATATCTTCGCTTCATTGTCTGGCGGGAAACACTTCACCAAGATAGACCTGGCGCAGGCGTACTTACAGATGGAAGTTGAGGAAGAGTCACGCCAGTATCTCACGATCAACACGCATAGAGGCTTGTACCGGTATAATAGACTGGTTTTTGGAGTGGCATCGGCTCCAGCAATTTGGCAGAGGGCCATGGAGCAGGTATTACAGGGAATTCCAGGTACACAATGTTACCTGGACGATATTCTGATTACAGGAGATGATGACGAGGAACACCTTGCAAACTTGGAACTGGTGCTCACCAGATTGAAAGAATATGGTCTTCGAATTAATCGCCAGAAATGTGAATTCTTTCAGAAGCGGATCTCGTACTGTGGTCATGTCATTGACCAGGAGGGGCTTCATAAGTCTCCTGACAAGATTGAAGCTGTTGTGAAGGCTCCCGCTCCGGATAATGTATCCCAATTGAGGTCGTTTCTAGGGTTGATTAACTATTACCGTAAGTTTCTGCCAAATTTATCCATGGTGCTGCACCCGCTGAACGCTCTTTTGCAGAAGGGAGTACCATGGAAGTGGAGCGAGGACTGTAAGAGGGCCTTTCGCGAAAGCAAGGCATTGATCACCTCAGAGGAAGTGTTGGCTCACTTCAACCCAACGCTGCCTATTCGTTTGGCTTGTGATGCTTCTCCATATGGTATTGGGGCAGTACTCTCACACAAGTTGCCAAATGGCCAGGAGAGGCCAGTTGCGTTCGCATCTAGATCATTGACCTCCGCTGAGCGCAATTATGCTCAGATAGATAGGGAGGCTCTCAGCCTTGTGTGGGGAGTAAAGAAGTTTAATCATTACCTGCAGGGCCAAAAGTTTACGCTTCTGACAGACCACCAGCCGTTGGTATCCATTTTTAACCCTAAGAAGGGTGTTTCGGTGATGACAGCACAGAGACTCCAGAGATGGTCCCTTTTCCTAGGGGCACATCAATATCAGATAGAATTCAAAGGTACAAAGCAGCATGGTAATGCTGATGGGCTGTCGCGCCTGCCACTACCTACAGAGGAGGAGGCACCGACGGTTGACCCTGTTGAGTTATTTCACTCGACCATCATCGAATGTTTACCAGTCACCAATGCAAGTATTGAAAGAGAAACCAGGAACGACCCGACACTGTCCAGGGTCTACGAAGTGACAGTGAAGGGATGGCCAGCACATGGTGATCCACTGTTACCGGCATTCTCAGCAAGACGAGAACAGCTGTCCGTCTGTCACGGAACATTGATGTATGGAACAAGGGTGATTATTCCTCCTAAGTTAAGAGAGAGAGTTCTAAAGGAACTGCATGAAGGTCATCTGGGGGGAGTCAAGATGAAAAGCCTTGCTAGGGCTTATGTGTGGTGGCCGGGTATCAACCAACAGATAGAGGAGCTGACGAAAAGCTGCTCAGGGTGCCAAAAAGTGCAAAATGCACCTCCGATTGCACCGCTGCATCCATGGGAATGGCCTTCAACCCCATGGCAACGTGTACATATTGACTTTGCTGGTCCTTTCATGGACTCCATGTTTTTAATTGCGGTGGACGCACATTCTAAATGGCCAGAAGTGATTAAGATGACTACCACTACCTTGGAAAAGACGATCGCGGTGTTAAGAACGATATTTGCGAGAAATGGATTGCCAGAACAAATATGTTCAGACAACGGACCGCAGTTCGTGTCAGAAGAATTCCAGGGATTCATGAAGAAGAATGGGGTGAAACATTATACCTCTACCCCATATCATCCGGCTACAAACAGGTTGGCCGAGAGATTTGTACAAACGTTTAAAAAAGCAATAAAGGCCATGAGCGAAGATCAGATTCCACTACAACACAAGGTGGACAAATTCCTACTGGCATATCGAAACGCCACTCATGCAGTGACAAACCAAAGTCCTGCCATGATGTTCTACAACAGGAGGTTGCGGTCCAGGTTGGACTTGTTAAAACCAAATGTGCGGCGGGAAGTTGAAAACAAACAGTTCCAGCATATAAATAACAAGACCACTCGGAGTTTCAAAATAGGACAACCAGTGTTAGCCCGGGACTATAAAAACGAGAAATGGCAATCTGGAACAATTCGGGCCAGACAAGGACCCTTGATGTACACGGTAGATATTGGTGAAAATGTAATACGGCGTCATGCTGACCAACTGGTAGAATCGAGAACAAGGGTCGAACCCATGGTTACGGCAGAGACAACCGTGAAAGAAGTTAGTGAACCTGAAGCATCTACCTCAGAAGTGAATGTACCTGATGATGATGTCCAATCCATAAGAGACCAACTAGATGAGTCACCCCAGCAACGAGAATCAGAGACCCCTGAAAGGCGTTATCCAACTCGAATCAGGAGGCCTCCTCAGAGACTGAATCTTTGAACTTTTTTGCATGAAGTTGTATATATATATATGTTATTATGTTATGTTAAATGGGGATATAACTGTTAAGCTAAAAAGGGAGGATTGTGGTGTATGTAACCTGTTCCACCTTAAGAGAACTACCTTAAGAGATGTACTACTTTCTCTTGGCTGCTGTATACTGTAATACTGTAATACCGGTGGTGACCACACCGGTATATAAGTGTTGTGCAAGGATTTGCTGGGCAGTTCAGCCCTGACCTTCGAATAGTAAAGACCTGTTAAAAGTTATTCTTGTTGTCTGTGTCCAGTGATTGATCCTAAACCTAACTGGAACATACAGACTCAACAAATAAGATCATGGCTGATCTGATCTTGGCCTCAATGCCAGTTTCCCGCCCGCTCCCCATAACCCTTGGCTCCACTGTTGCTCAAATATATGTCTATCTCGGCCTTGAATATATTCAATGACTCCGCCTCCACAGCTCTCTGGGGTCGAGAATTCCAAAGATTCACAACCCTCTGAGAGAAGAAATTCCTCCTCATCTCCGTTTTAAATGGGCGACCCCTTATCCTGAAACTGTGCCTCCTAGTTCTAGTTTCCCCCACAAGGGGAAACATTCTCCCTGCATCTACCCTGTCAAGCCCCCTCAGAATCTTATGTGTTTCAATAAGATCACCTCTCATTCTTCTAAACTCCAATGAGTATAGGCTCAACTTGCTCAACCTTTCTTCATAAGACAACCCTTCAATTCCGGAATCAACCTAGTGAACCTTCTCTGAACTGCCTCCAATGCAAGTATATCCTTCCTTAAATAAGGAGACCAAAACTGTACGCAGTACTCCAGGTGTGGTCTCACCAACACCCTGTACAGTTGTAATAGGACTTCCCTACTTTTATACTCCATCCCCCTTGCAATAAAGGCAAACATTCCATTTGCCTTCCTAATTAATTGCTGTACCTGCATGCTAACTTTTTGTGTTTCATGTACGAGGAACTGGAGATCCCTCTGTACCACAGCATTATGTAGTCTCTCTCTATTTAAATAATAATTAGCTTTTTTATTTTTCCTATCACAGTGGATAACCTCACACTGTCCCACATTGTACTCCATCTGCCAATTTTTTGCCCACTCACTTAACCTATCTATATCCCTTTGCAGACTCTCTGGGCTGGATTTTACTTACCGAGACAAGTTGGGGGCAGGACTGCTGCCTTCTGGGTTCTAGTCCCGCCCCCAGCATCATCCGATGCACAGATGCTATTTTCCCCTGATTGGCCTTGTTAAGCCCGCCCTGCGGGCTTGCCGGCCGATTAAGGGAAAACCGGTGTCAGATTACATCAGTTGATGATGCTTCATCTGTCGGTTTTCTTAAAGGGATATGTACCATTTATTTTTGACAGATGATCTGTCAGTGTTTGACAGCATTGAGGTGCTGTCAAACACTGACAATCACTGCACAAAGGTGAGCCCCTGCACCCAGGCTCTCCAATGAATCTCTCCTTAGGATAAAACAGATGGCAGCTGTAGTTGAGGGTACAGAAGTGATCTGTCACTTCTCCCAATGAGGTGAGGCCACACAAACACTTCAAAGTTTGTCACCTACAGAAAAATCTAAACACATTAAAAATGACTTTCCCAACATTTCCTTACCTCTGATACTCACCAGTGTCCCAATGGATCCTTCACACCACTTCTGCAGCTGTCATCTATACACAAACATTAAAACAGACCCACAGCATGCCTCACTTACCCTGGTGGGGTTCCCCGATGTCGGAAAGCCTGCAGCAGAAGTCTCAAAATGGAAAAAAGCCTTTTAACTGCCTGTTAACTACCTGTTAACAGGCAGTTAAGAGACTATAATCATCTTCCCACCGCTAGGAGCCGGCTCCCTGCGCAAATCGGGGACGTGACTCCCGGGAAGATTGTTTGGAGGTGAGTTGGAAGAGGGTTCAGGACCCGCTTCCATTCTTTTTGATTTTGCCAGCAGTCCCGTCTCCAAAACCGCCTCCTCAGGGCTGGTAACATCCAGCCCTGTGTGTCCTCCTCAACACCGCAGAGTTCTTGGAGGGTTGCCTTCTGGAAGATGTTATAGAGATAGGGAGGCGTGAGGCCATGGAGGGATTTGAAAACAAGGATGTGAATTTAAAAAATGAGGCATTGCTGGACCTGGAGCTGATGTAGGTTAGCGAGCACAGGGATGATGGGTGAACGGGACTTGGTGCGAGTTAGGACACGGGCAGCAGAGTTTTGGCTGAGTTCAAGTTTATGGAGGCTGGAAGATGGGAGGCCGGCCAGGAGAGCGTTGGAATAGTTGAGTCTAGAGGCAACAAAGGCCTGGATGAGGGTTTCAGCAGCAGATGTTACGAAGGTGGAATTGGTGGTCTTACTGTTGGAAACTCAGAATCACCTTTCATATTGTGCCTGGAAGGATGGTTTAGAGGGGAGGGATTCAGATTTCTGGGACTCTCATGTTCTTGTGAAAAGGGTAAATAGGGAAAGATTTAAATTAATCAAGAGAGTGGGAGGGGAATATCCACACTGTGTAAATAATTGTGAGCAAATGGCCAGTGGGACATAGGGACAGCATGGGGACAGATATCCAAGTAAGAGGGTTGCACAAAATATATGTAGCAAAAGAAAGTTATGTTAGAAGCAAAATTCAGCTTGAAGGGTGTGATGTATTAGCCATAATGGAGACCTGGCTGCAAGCTGGGCATTACTGGAAGCTAAATATTCCAGGCTATAGAATCTTTAGAAAGGACAGGAAAATTGAGAAGGTGAGGTAGCAATATTGATAAAGACACAACTACCACAGTACCACTTGCCTGGATGAATGCAGCTCCAACAACACGTAAGAAGCTCGACACCATCCAGGACAAAGCAGCCCACTTGATTGGCTCCCCATCCACCACCTTAAACATTCACTCCCCCCACCACCGGCGTACCATGGCTGCAGTGTGTACCATCTACAAGATGTACTACAGCAACTCGCCAAGGCTTCTTCGGCAGCACCTCCCAAACCCACGACCTCTTCCACCTAGAAGGACAAGAGCAGCAGGCTCATGGGAACACCACCAGCTCCAAGTTCCCCTCCAAGTCACACACCATCCTGACTTGGAAATATATCGCCGATCCTTCATCATCGCTGTGTCAAAATCCTGGAACTCCCTCCCTAACAGCACTGTGGGAGCACCTTCACCACACGGACTGCAGTGGTTCAAGAAGGCGGCTCACCACCACCTTCTCAAGAGCAATTAGGGATGGGCAATAAATGCTGGCCTTGCCAGCGACGCCCACATCCTATGAAAGAATTTTTAAAAAGTAAAAAGAAGGTTCTCAGTAAGGGTGAGCTGGCAGTGGAAACACTATGGGTAGCTTTAAGGAACAGCAAAGGATGCAGGATTCTGGTATGAGTTGTCTACAGACCTCCTGATGTGGTTGGAGGATGTTTAGATATGAAGATCAGTTAAGCATGTAAGAAAAACAATGTGGTTATAATGGGAGATGTTCATTTTCACATAGACTGGGAGAAGCAGAACAGCTCAAGTAGTAAAGTTAGTGAATTTCTAGAACGTATTCAGAGTAGTTTTCTAGAACAATGGGCTAAATATTTGTGTCTTCAGCACCACACGTTAGTGCCACGAGATGGCGCTAAAACACCGGCCGGCGCTCTACCGGCAGCTGGTCGTGGTTCCAGCAGAGACGCCATTTTCGAGTTGCTGGTATCGATGCCGGTAAACTCCATCGCCGGGGAGATTTAAATCACGGAGATCATGATGTCAGTGAGTGTGCATCACTCACTTGATGCCCGATCTCCTAATTTGGTGTTGGCCATTGCAGTTACTGGCTGGAGAAAGCAGCAGGAAGCCGGCTCCAGCGATGATATTTAAAGGGATCCTCACCAATCACTCGCACCTGTCAGGGTTTAGCAGTTTGAGTGGCTGTGCTACTTCTTGCTACTGGAAGAGTTTTCTTTAGTTATTTCAAGGTTCTTTGGTATCAGGGAGTGTTCCGGCAAGTACAAAGCTCCCTCAATATTTTTGAAACGCTTCAAACTACAACACTTGCTAAAAGTCATGGGGCTGTACTGGCAGTCGACCTCACTCTCCAGGATCTACAGCGGAGGGAGCGAAGGCAGCAAGAATCACGGGAACATGTGCGCAGAGGGAGGAGGTGGGCCATCAGGGCTCTCAACAAGAGGCCTTACCCACCTAGGGTCTTCCAACAGCACTTCTCCAACCTCCAATTAAGCGAGGAGAGGTATATTAGGAGGCTCCGCTTCACCAAGGAGGTGGTCACAGAATAACACCACAATATACAAAGTCCCACCTCCTGCAACCAGTCCTCCAGCCTGAGGAAATCTACATATTATAAGGGGTTAATTTCAGGTGCTTGCTGGGTAAAAGTTTTCAGACTTGACACCGGTCAAGAGTCGATGTGTAACTAGAGCTATTGCACGTACTTGGATTACAGCCAAGAACAGATGTCTGCCCACCTAATGAGAATGTAGAAGTGAAACAATGGGTTCCGTTTGAAGTACCCAGTGACCTGACAACTTGTGACCGTAAGCAAACCTAGCATCCCGATACATGATTAAGATTAAAGAGGACCTCCGGTTACACGATTCATGTCCTGTTATAGATTAACGGTTGACTTATGTGTCCAGGATCCTTCTGTCAATATGTCATAAGACCTGATGATTAATCTAAAATGTATCCTGATTGAGGAACAAAGGAATGTCAATTAAACTTGTTTGTTACACTGTATAAATATGGAACGCTTATGCTGTATCATTGGAATAGTAGCCTCACCCCTTGAGTGGAGGTACTGATTCCCCTTGCAAGGTAAATAAAAGGCCTGTCCGTCTGACGAATCCAAGAGTGTATTGAGTCATTACCCAGAGCTAAGAAGTAAGGCACTTCAACAAGCCTCAGACCAGGGTGACCACAGCTCTCCCAGTGGCAGCCAAGGTCATCGTGGCTCTCAATTTCTTTGCCAGCAGATCCTTCCAGTCCGCAGCAGGAGAGATAGCTAACATCTCCCAGTTCACCATCCATCGCTGCATCTGAGAGGTCACTGAAGCTCTCCACACCAGGAGATTATCTGAAAGCAGAAAGGCACAAGAGTCGGTTATGGCGAGGACCGGGTCAGGGGCTGGGGGGGAAGAGAGAAATGCATGCATATAGCCTGAGTAGCTTGAAAGTGAGAAAAGATTGTGGGCTGAGGGGGAAGTAGGGTGTGAGAAGAAGGATTAGGAATGAACATACCGTTGTCCCCAAGGGGGGCAACGTCACCGGTGACCACGGCGTCGACAATGCGGTGCCCAATTATATCCAGCTCTCGATTTTCTAGCTGGCTCAGCTCTTCAATGTCCGCCTGGCCCCTGCCCGTCCGTTCCTGCTCCCGGCGATTCTGTGCCAGTTTGGCCTGCAAGAGAAGTGTTGAGTGAGTCCGGTGCAATGTGACTGGGTGATGTGCCTGCCATAATTGAATAGCTGTCATTGTGTGCAAGGTGTGAAATATGGGTGTGAGTGTGGATAGGTAGAGATTGTTGGTGGGTGAGTGCTGGGGGCGTGGGGCATTGAACAGTGTGTGAAGCTTGTGGTACAGATGGTGGTATGTAGCATTTGCTGAAGCCTTCATTCACCCTGACCACCCAAGTGAGTTTGTTAAACTACTTCCTGCACTGGGTGTGGATCCTGGGGTCCACAATGCTGCCTGTGATATAGTGTGCCATCTCCTCCACATAGTCCAGGATATTTGCAGCGAGGGCCTCCTGCCAGTTTGCGGGTATAGGACTACCCGCCTCCGCTCCACCATGAACACCAATGCCTCAAAAGCTTCACCTGAGAACCTACAGGCTCTCTCCCTTCGTTTCCGGTCTGCCATGGCCACAATTGCTCTCTTAACATTGGTTGCTTTGCTGTTAGGGCAGCTGCAGATCCAACAAACCTGACAATGATGTGCTGCAGCATCAATTATCCTCCCCTTTAAGTAAGGGGAAAAGCCTGTGGCAATCATGAGTTGCAATTAGACTACCCCTGATACTGGTCCAGCTGTTCAGCGTAACGGCAATGAGCTTGAGTTTTAAGACTAAAATCATGAGTAAAATCATGTTAATGAGGAGCAAGCATGAATTTCGTGTGCTACCTAGACCATCTTCAGGTGGCGGAGCTTAACCATTTCTTGGCTATAACGAATTTCTGGAATTGACAAGAAAACAGTCCATTCTAGATTTAGGGATGAGAAACAAACTGGAATACTGACCATAATATGATTGAATTTGACATTAGGTTTGAGACAGAGAAGGGAGACACATAATCCAGGGTTATTATTTAAGTAAGGCAAATCCAACTGACAGAAACATAACTGGACCAGTAACATAAATGCCGTGGCTATTAGAGTAAGTCAGATGCTGGGTAGTCTGCGGTGTATGGCTCACCTCCTGACTCTGTAAAGCCTCTCCACCACTTACAAGTATTACTTCGCATTTATAGCACAGAAACAGCTCATTTGACCCATTGGGCTTAAGTTCCATTTGAGCATCCTCCCGCTTACTTCATCGCACCCTATCTGTGGGGAGCCCAAAATTGGAGGCCATAAATATAAGATAGTCACTAATAAATCCAATAAGGAATTCAGGAGAAACTTCTTTACTCAGAGAGTGGTGAGAATGTGGAACTTACCACTAGATGGAGAGGTTGAGGCGAATAGTATTGATGCATTTAAGGGGAAGCTAGCTGAGCACAGGAGGGAGAAAGGAATAGAAAAATATGCAGATAGTGTTAGAGGAAGTAGGGTGGGAGGAAACTTGTGCGGGAGCACGAACACCAGCATATACCCAGTTGGGCCGAATGGCCTGTTTTTGTGCTGTAAATTCTATGGGCCTGAGTTTGCAGGCGGGCGGTGCCTCTGAATCGCAATAAATTTACGCACCTACCTGATGGCCCTGGATCCGCGGAGACTCGCGCTCCTGGGCCTCTCTGCGCAGGCGTGCGTAAAGGCCCACGTATCCCAGGGGCGCAGGCGGTTCACAAGCGTTCCTTGGGATCACGTGGGCCAGGCCCAACCAATGAGAAAGGGGAATTCCCATTAGGCTTACGGGGTTTCCATTTACATACAGAATTTCCATAAGCATAATAGGAATCACCTAAAAAATACATTTTTACAGCACTGAAATAAAAACGGTTTAAAATTAAATTAAATACAATTTAATTAAACATTTAAAACAAAAATTTAATTTTTTGAAAAATAAATGTATACATTTTTCAAGGGGCCAAAAATAACACCAACTTATTTTACAGGTTTTTGAATGTTTTAATATTTATTTTCACCCTTACTGCTTTTACCAGGCGTAAGAGTTTCTTGGGCATTCACTGGGCAAATAGCCCAACTCTCCGCCCGCGACTGTCCATTTCCTGCGCACGCTGAGGATCTATCAAACCTGACAGATCGCAAGT
Organism: Somniosus microcephalus; assembly: GCF_052327205.1. Lineage (NCBI taxonomy): Eukaryota > Metazoa > Chordata > Chondrichthyes > Squaliformes > Somniosidae > Somniosus > Somniosus microcephalus. The sequence goes on from NC_140996.1 coordinate 18,962,355, forward strand.
TCCAGGTTTTCGCGCATGCGCAGCCCATGTGTAATCCTAGAACTTGCGAGGCTCTTACGGCCGCCACGTACGTGCTCATAGGCCAGGGAAAATCCAGGCCACTATGTAATTCTATGTAATGGTGCCCTGAGACCAAGGTAAGAAATGGGTCCTGGATTTCCAGTGAGCAATGCTACATGAGACCGACAGTCACATCAAGCATTTTTTGCTTTTAGACAATAGAACAAGCTGAAATAAAAATTTCAGTAACTCTATTAAATGCTGATTTTACTTCTGTTGCCATATTCAGCCACAAGATGACAGCAGTGCTCCTGCATTCCCTGCCTATCACCAACCGGAGCCACAAATAAATTGAGCCGAGTCAAATAACAAGGCTTTATTTTGCGTGTGGTGGTAAGTTTGTTGCCCCATTAGCACCAGGGTGTAAGTATCTGCTATTCACCTACTATGCGCTCACAGACTTAACTTTTCTGTGGACTATCTTGTGTAAAAGAGGCAGGTCAAAAGTATCTTACATCAGCTCCCAATTTTCCATGGTTCTGTAGCACAGTTCTAGACCACATTGAATCGCCAAAACCACATTCAAATCCCGATATTGTGAGGCCCCACTTACCACGCAGAATCTTACAATTGTGGACGAGGTTCTGCTCACAGCGTATTGCTTGGTCATTTATATTCCGCAAATGGCCGGGCCAATTTTCCTCCCCTCCTCTCCCCACCCCGAGTGCAATTTGTCTGTCCTACAGTTCCTGGTGGTAACCATTTCGATGGGCCCACCGTACCCTGGCGCCAGCCTGCTCTTTAGCTTGGCTTTGCACCTGGTAATAGGAGGTGAAAGCCAACTGTTGCTACAGGCCTGAGACCTGCAGCAGGAGTAATGGCTAACTGTTTTGGGAGGTGCTTCTGGGTGCTGTCCATAAAACGTCACCAGAAGGTCTCTAGCCCAGATTGTCTTCCTACTGGACTTGGAAGGAAAAAAAGGTACTCAACTTTTTGGACCTTCCACGTGTTATATCCAAATAAACACTCGTATTGGTGTGCTTTTACTTCCAGAATATTCTTGTCAAAGAATAACAAGAACAATACAAGGTACACCTTGGAGTGAAAATGCTATAATGGCCCGTAATTTCTGATAGGAGGTTTCCTGCGTGCGGATGCCTCATATCGGGAAAAATTCTACGCCCTTACCTGAGGGCTCCCGAGGTCCGGACGCTTCTGATCCTGGGTCTCTCCACAGTCGAAATTGCGCAGGGCCCACGTGATCCCAGGGGCGCAGGCGGATCGCAAGCGTCCCTGGGATCTCGTGGGCCAGGCCAGCCAATGGGAGAAGGCAATCGCCCTTCATACTTTTGACAGATAGACCCGTCAAATATATGAATAGGGATCACTGAAAAAAGACACATTAAATAAAAAAAAATTTTAAATCAGGTTTTTAAAATGAGTCAAAATTACATTAAATTAAATATTTTAAACAAAAATTTAATTTTTTGAAAATAATAATTAAAGTTTTTTACAGGGCTAAAAATAAACTTACCTTTTTTAAAGGTATTTTAAAATTATAAATGAGTGAAAAAATGTTTTTTTTTAAACTCCTATGCTGGTAAAAGCAGGCGTTACGCAGGCTTTTGCCAGGCGTAAGATTTCTAAGGGTTTTCAGCGGGCAGAGGTTGTGCAGAAAGCGGAACTCTCCCCCGCCGCAGAGGCCCTCCTCCAGGGCAGGTGTCCGATCTGTCAAGAGGATCCTTGACAGATCAGAAGTGCTGGTTTTCAGCACATACGCTTTACATGCCTGAAACCGGCACTTGCGAGGTCCCTACAGGTGAGTACACAGCTTGAACACACCCGTAGGAATCGGAAAATACGGTCCCTTGTGTCTACTCCCATCAGGGGGCCATCAACAACACAACTACCAGTATGGCTGCTTGGCTAACATCAAGTCATGGATGTGGCAATGATTTCTCCAACTCAGTATGGGTAAGACTGAAGCTATGCTTTTTGGCATGCGCTAAAAATTCTGCCGCCAAACCTTTCATCCTATTCCATTCTCCAGCTTCTCACTTGGACTGAACTTGGCCCTGCCAAACCTGTCTGACATCACCAAAAAATCGCATCGCCCACCTCTCCTTGCCCCACCCCCACCACAGCTGAAACCCTTAATCATGCCTTCATCGTCTCCAGGCTCAACTTCTCCAACAAGACCAATCTCTGCTGTCTGCAACACCAAGTACCACCCAGTTATAACCTGGTCCTTGTTGACTTCCATTGGCTCCCTGTCGCCCAATACATTGAATTCAAAATTCCTGTCTACGAACCCAACCATGTCTCACCTTTTCCTAACTTTGCGACCCCCTTCCAGTTGTACATTCCAGTGCATGCCCTCTGCCCTTTGAACTCTATTTGGGATGCATGGAGAAATTCAAATTGTCAGCTGCCACAATTTCTAGTACTGATGGTTTTAGCATGTACAGCAATGGGCACCAGGCCAGAAACCCAGTCAGGCCATGAACTCCTGGTAGCAAGTCTAACAAGATAGGATTAATTTCTCTACATTGTATTGACACCACAAGGCCGGATTTTGCTCCAACTGTGCTGACTACAAGAGACAGCAATAAAGAATCAAACCAAAGGGGGATTCTTTCAGTGAAGGATTCATTGCCAGTAGAAAACATTACAGAGCACTTAAGGGGTAATTTTCTAACTTTGTGCACTTGGTAGAGAAGGGAGTCTAGTCTGCTGGGGGTACGTATTGGAAATGTGGGTATGTGCAGTGGTGGCTCCTGATCCCTATAAGAGTACGCTCTTATACTTTTATATGGCATCTTAAATCCGAATGAGCAAACTTAAATCCATTAACAACAATTCACAACTAAAGGCTTACTTCAGGCAATCTGATCAATTACTCTGCATCAAGATTGAAATTCCAATTAAAAACACACAAGCACATCTTTTCCTCTTATCTGTGTGACTAACTTTATCTCTGCAAGATGCTCGACATCTGCATTTAATTAGAAGATAGCAAGTTACATGTTATTATTGATAAAACTGCCTCAAGGGGTAATTTATTTTTCCACGCTCCAGGCAGAAAGCCTCACCTGCTAGGCTCGCAAATTGGAAATTCAAGGCGTGGGCCAATCGTGATTTTCTAATCCTCTAACTTGATGGGTATGAAGTCTGAAAATGATCCCTCATAGCAATATGCATTATAACAGTGAAAGTCGAAGAGCAGTGTTGGATAAGTAGGTATAAGTGTGTCTCAGGCACTGCCTCAGCTCATCTGCTGCTGAAGCCTTCATCCATGCCTCTGTTACCTCTAGATTTGACTAGTCCAGTGTTCCCCTGGCCGGGCTCACATGTTCCGCCCTCCATAAACTTGAGTTAATCCGAAACTCTGCTGCCCGTATCCTAACTCGCACCAAGCCCCGTTCACCCATCACCCCTGTGCACGCTGACCTACATTGGCTCCCGGTCCGGCAACGCTTCAATTTTAAAATTGTCATCCTTGTTTTCAATTCCTTCCATGGCCTCGCCCCTCCCTATCTCTGTAACCTCATCCAGCCCTACAACCCTCCGAGATCTCTGCGATCCTCCACTTCTGGCCTCTTGCGTATCGCTCCACCATTGGCGGCCGTGCTTTCAGCTGCCTAAGCCCTAAGCTCTGGAATTCCTTCCCTAAATCTCTCCCCTTCTCTACATCTCTTTCCTCCTTTAAGATGCTCCTTCAACCCAATCTCTTTGACCAAGCTTTTGGCCTTGTGGTTCAGTGTGACAATGCTCCTGTGAAGCGCTTGGGAGTTTTTACTATATTAATGGCGCTATGTAAATGCAAGTTGTTGTTGCTGTTGGCTAAGAGAAATCACTGCCTGATTGATAATCTGGTGGAGTGAACCTTTGCCCATTGTGGAACACCCGGCCCGTACCCGACTTTCATTCCATTGTAATCAAAGGAATGCTAATCTGGCGAGGTCTATAATGGGTGGGAGATCTGCTCCACCAATTTACCAACCAGGGGATGAAGAAAAACATTTTGCCCAATAGTATTTTCAAGTTGTAAATGCAAAATGTTACACAAACTATTAAAAAGGAATAAGTAAGTATTACTAGGGAACCAGGAAGACAGGGAAAAAGCTGTGGAATTCCCTCCATAAACCTCTGCCTCTCTCTCTCCTTCATTAAGACGCTTCTTCAAACCTACCTCTTTGACCAAGCTTGTGGACACCTGTTGTAATATCTCCGTATGTGGCTTGGAGTCAAATTTTGTTTGGTAATCGCTCCTGTGAAACACCTTGGAACGTTTTACTATGTTAAAGGTGCAGGTTGTTGTTGTTGATGCCGCCACATGTCTTACTTAGGTTCCTTTTTCTGTCACCATATGTTGATTCACTTTGCTTCCAATTTCCACCCTTCCCTCACCTTCACATGGTCCATCTCTGAATCTTCCCTTCCCTTCCTCGACTTCTCAGTCTCCATCTCTGGGGGTAGGTTATTGACAAACATTCACTACAAGCCCACTAACTCCCACAGCTACCTGGACTACACTTCCTCCCGCCCCACTTCCTGTAAGGGCTCTATTCCATTCTCCCAGTTTCTCCGTCTCTGCCGCATCTGCTCCGACGATGCCACCTTCCATACCAGTGCTTCCGACATGTCTTCCTTTTTCCTCAACCGAGGATTCCCCTCTACTGTGGTTGACACGGCCCTCGACCGTGTCCGTTCTATCTCCCGCACTTCTGCCCGCACCCCTGCCCCTCCCTCCCGGAACCACAATAGAGTTCCCCTTGTCCTCACCTTTCACCCCACCAGCCTCCACATTCAACGGATCATCCTCCGCCATTTCCGCCACCTCCAGCGTGATCCCACAACCAAACGCATCTTCCCCTCACCTCCCCTTTCAGAATTCCGTAGGGACCGCACCCTCCGTGACACCCTAGTCCACTCCTCTACCACCCCCAGCACCCCTTCCCCTTCGCCAGGCACCTTCTCGTGCAAGCGCAGGAGATGCAACACATGCCCTTATACCTCCCCCTTTCCCACTGTCCAGGGCCCCAAACACCCCTTCCAGGTGAAACAGTGATTTACTTGTACTTCTTGCAATTTAGTATACTGTATTCGCTGCTCACGATGTGGTCTCCTCCACATTGGGGAGACCAAATGCAGATTGGGTGGCCGCTTTGCCGAACACCTCCATTCAGTCCGTAGGGGGGGCACCGAGCCCCCCCTTACCGTGCCATTGCCTACTCCAGTGTTCCTGCAAAGTGTTGGCCCAGTGGCTGCAGCAGGGCTGGTGGAAGGCTGCTGAGTGTCCGTGCGGGAGACTTCACATGGCCTTGTAGGACGCCCTCGACCAGCTCTGGGTCTGGAAGGCCCTGCTGTACACTGCACCACCTCAGCATGGGCGGTAGCAGTGTGGGCTGGCAGGATGACAGGCAGCAACAAGGGCAATGGCGGAGTGCCAGTGGTGGGAGCAGGAATGCTCTCAGCCTGAGAGAGGACAGCAGCTTCTTGCTCCACTGACCCACTGCCACTCCCCCGGGGCAGCACCTCAGCATTCCTAGCAATCTGTTGGAGCACAGATTGCTGGCCTGTTATGACACCGTGAAAGCCCTGGTAGACGGTGTTAGACCCAGCCACGATGGTAGCAGTCAGAACTTGTGTGGCATCAAGTTGAGACTGCATGAGAGTAGTCCGAGATTGTATACCATCAAGCATAGGCTGTATTACATCACTAAAGTGTTCCGTCCCTTCCGCCTGTGCTGCAGTGGAGACTGCCAGATCGCTCATCACACGCGGCATCAGGTCTGGGTCGCCACGGTCTCTCTGGGAGTCTGCCATCCTTTGCAGACTGCAAATGATGGGCTACATCGTGTGCGCAGTGCAATGTTGGAGTTGAACTCTTCCACACTCCTTATCATTGCCGAGTGGCTCTCGGTCACCCTTGCCATTGCACCTATCATCTCTGTGTGCATGCCCATCACCCTCCTTCTAAAGGTCTCCCCATCGAGGTCCTCATCTGAGTCCTGTGCAGCAGAGCTCGCGCACGAACTCGCCCTCCGGGGTGCTGACTCCTGAGCTACCCTTTCCCCCTGGTCTTGCTGCAGCCCTCTCGTCCCCGGTGCATCACGCTGTGCAACTCCTGCAACTATACTAGCCTCTAAAGAATGTGTAGCACCAGTATCTGAGCTGGTGCCTGCGGGTGAGACATGCAGTGACGCGGTGTATTCTTCATTCTCCTCTTCTCCCGCCTCGCTCTCTACGGTACCTTCAGGGACAGGCTGCTCAGCTGCTTGCTCATTATCTGAAAGCATAAAGACACAAGAGTCGGGTTAAGGTGAGAAGAGAGGGATAGGAAGGGAGAAATGCAGGCATATAGCATGAATAGCTAGAAAGTACGAAACGCTTGTGGGGTGAGGGGGAAGTGGGATGTGAGAAGAAGGAGTAGGGATGTACATACCTTTGTTGACCCCAAGGGAGTCAATGTTACCGGTGGCCACGGGGCTCCCCACCTGGCACCCAATAATCTGCAGCACACTATTCTCCAGCTCAGACAGTCGTTGGGTGTTGACTTGTCCCCCGCCTGTGCGCTCCTGCTCCCTCCTGTTGTGAGCCACCTTAGCCTGCAAAAGAAAGGAAAGTTTATAAGTGAGTGTGGAGCAATGTGTTTGGGTGATGTGCCTGCCATAGTTGAATAGCTGTCATTGTGTGCAAGATGTGAGATGTGGAGTGTGAGTGTTGGTAGGTAGAGATTGTTGGTGGGTAAGTGCTGGGGGTGTGGTGCTTTGGGCTGTGTGTGAAGACTATGGTTCAGATGGTGGTATGTAGCATTTGTTGAAGCATTCAGTCACCCTGAACATCCGAGTAAGATCGTTAAATTTCTTCCTGCACGGTGTGTGGGTCCTGGGGACCACAGTGCTGCCCGAAACATGCTGCGCTACCTCCCGCCACATGGTGTGGAAGCCTTGCGGCGAGGGCCTCCTGCCACTTGCTGGGTGGAACATTGCCCTCCGTCTCTCCACAGCGAACACCAACGTCTCCAATGCTTGGTTGCGGAGTCTGTGGGCTCTCTCCCTGGGGCATGGATCTGCCATGAGTACAGCTGCTTCAGTCATCTGGCTCCTTCTCCTTGACTTGCTGCTGCTTGCTAAGGCAGCTGCACAGCCAGCAATGCTGAGAATGAAGTTCTGCAGCATCAATGAACTTCCCCGTTAAGAACTGAATAAAGCCTGTGGCAATCATGACTTGCGATTAGACTTCACCTGATATTGGTCCACCCTTTGAGTGAAATGCCAATGAGCTTGGGTTTATAGACTTGAATTAGCACGCCAATAATTTCTTTGAGCAGTGAGCACGAATTTTGTGTGCAGTCTAAAGCATTTGTGCCTGGCGCTAATCCTACAACTTTTCTAATTTTACCACCCTCTCCTGGGCTACAATGAATTTCTAGTCCCTAGTCTTTTGAATCCCACTATCTGATATTCAAATTCCTGTTTTTGACTTATTGCTGTTCCTCAAATTCTTATTCCACTGGAAACGCATAAAACTGAAAATGCTGTAAATCTGAAACAGAAGCAGAAAATGAAATACACAGGTCAGCCAGTGTCTGTGCAGAGAACAGATACGTTAGTTTACTGATCTGCTGCGTCTTTCTAGCATTTCCTTATTTTTGTTTCTTATTCCAATAAGTTTGACTTCCTGTTTCTGTTATCTCTAGGCAGTCAGGATGAACGCTCTCGTAACCTTGGCTACTAGAAGCTCCGTCGTGGGCATGTAACCCGTAATTTAAATTCTCATTGATGTAACAATCTGGTTAATCTCACTGATGTTTCTTTGTGAAACAGCGATCTCATCTTTCTCTGTCTTCGATGATCTAGGTACCCTTTCAATGGCATTTTCACCCGTGCAATGGTTGCGACACCCTAATCTAATATCCTCATGTGCTATCTCCATGAAGGAATAAGTTGAGGCATCTCAATTGATTTGAATATCTTCCTCAAGTCTGACTACAGCCCTGCCTGCAAAGTGAATATAATGTACTTGCCAGTGAAAGGTTTTTGGGTCCGCATTTCTTTGTTGTTTTGTAAGGGATGCTGTTATAGTGGCTTCGTCTACACTATTAAATCTATTATATTCCCCTTTTAGTAACTCACACAGCTCTGCATTTTCCTGCCATCTATCTCAACTTGGATCTATCCATCTTCATAATCAGGGCTCACAGTGAGAGATATAAATCAATCCCTCTGTTCTCTGGGTATATCACACCACTTCTGTCCGTGGGGGTTAACCATTGTTAAATACTCCAATAGAAATATGGAAATCCTGTGGATCAAATTTACTCATGCAAGGTACTGGCTGGTAGTATTTGTATTGTTTTTCCTTTCTGAGCTTTAAGGTCAGTACATTGTCCTTTATATTGTTAAAGTTCCTGGGCTGTCTCCCTCAATTTGTACTTTGTACTTTCCTCGGCCTTTGTGATTTGTCAGTGCATGCACTGCTCACCCTGCAGCTGGATACACTCATCACCTCAGTGAGCTGCTGCTTAACTGGTGATATTAAACTTCCTGCCTGATCGATGTCTGCCAACACCATTTAAGTTCCAGAGATTTCTTTTCAACAACACATTCTGTGCTGTGGGGTTTTCGGTCTAACCTGTTGCTCTCCCTTTTTTTTACGTTTATGATCCTTCATTTCCTCCTAACTTGTGCAGTTATATTCTTCAAATATTTTACCTCACTGTGCTCTGACTACTTTTCGCAGGTGCTAACTCTAGTTGTTATATGTGCTTGTCTTTGCAGCCCAGCTTTATTGATATCTTCTTGTTTTTTTGCTTTGGACTTTTTGATCTGTTGTTTTAAACATTGCCCAGTAATTCCGGTCCCAACGCGTGAGTACGGATGGGGTACTCCCGCGTGGGCCCTTTGGAAGTGCCGGATTTCAGCATGCACAGCGCATGCGCGGAAAACCGGCATTTCCTCTCCTCTGAACCAAGGGGTTAAGAGGCAGTTCCCTTGCGACGTTGGAGGCAGCGCGTACGCGTTGAACTTCGTTTTTTTTGGCAGGTTTGTCCGTGCGTGAAGGCCTCCACTTTTTACGAATGTAAAAAGCAGACGTAAGGACTTAATTTTTTAAGGTAAGTGGTCTAATAATTAAAGTTAGAAATTTTTTTCCACAGGTTTATTATTTTTAAAGAATTTACAGTAAGGTAAATGTATTTTGGACCCGATTTATTGAAATAATTTTTTTGGCAGAAATTTGAATAATTGTTTAAAATAGTTTTTTAAAGTTATTAATAGTTAATTTAATTATTGGAATGTTTTTTTAACTTTTATTTAAAGTTTAAGTAGTGTATTGGGCGCCCGGACATTTCATGAGTTTGACAGGTCTTATGTCTAACTCATGAATGGACTTTTGTAAACTCCCATTGGTTGCCCAGTGCTCACGTGATCCCAGCCGGCTCATCGCACTAATTACGCCGCTGGATCACGCACGCACAGCGCACCGGGAGCTGAACCGGGCCACAGACCGGAAATCCACGCAGGCCCAGTCTTCAAATGTCAGCGCGATACGTAAGTGTAGGTCGGGGGCTTGCACCCGCGGGAAGATGACGACAACGACGACGACAACGACGACGAGGAGGAGGAGGAGGAGGAGGAGGAGGAGGAGGAGGAGGAGGAGTGAAGTTTGGATTCGGGGCGGCCAAAGGACGTTGCACGAGGATGTGACGTCATTTTCTGCGCGCGCATCCGGGCGGCCGCTAAACTTTGCGCCGGCGCTAACGGGCAACTTAATTTGGGGCGGAGCACAAACTGCGCTGCGCCCGGGCGCTACACGCATAGCGCCCGAAAATCACTTCTCTTAAGGCGCTAACTGCTGGCGCAAGCAACTGAAAATCTAGCCCAATGTGTTTTAATGCAAGGAGCATTTGTAATAAGGTGGATGAATTGGCTGCGCAAATAGAGGTAAACGAATACGATTTGGTTGGGATTACAGAAACGTGGCTCAAGGATGGCCAAGACTGGGAACTCAACATCCAGGGGTATTCGATATTCAGGAAAGATAGGCAAAAAGGAAAGGGAGGTGGGGTGGCATAACTGGTTAAAGAAGGGATTAATACAATTGTAATGAAGGATATTAGCTCTGATGATGTGGAATCTGTATGGGTAGAATTGAGAAATACTAAGGGGAAAAAAACATTAGTGGGAGTGGTATATAGACCTCCAAACAGTAAGGTGGAGGTTGGGGATGGCATTAAAAGGGAAATTAAAGAAGCGTGCAATAAGGGCACAGCAGTCATCATGGGTGACTTTAATCTACATATAGATTGGGCCAACCAAATTAGTAACAATACTGTGGAGGAGGAATTCCTGGAGTGTTTACAGGATGGTTTCCTGGACCAATATGTCGAGGAACCAACCAGAGATCAGGTCATCTTAGACTGGGTATTATGTAACGAGAAAGGGTTAATTAGCAATCTTGTTGTATGAGGCCCCTTGGGTCGGAGCGATCATAATATGATCGAATTCTTCATTAAGATGGAGAATGAAGCAGTTGACTCAGAGACAAGGGTCCTCAATTTAAATAAAGGAAACTACGATGGTCTGAGGAGCGAGTTGGGTAGGATTGAGTGGGGAATGGCGCTCAAAGGGTTGACGGTGGATAGGCAATGGCAAACATTCAAAGACCGAATGGATGAGCTACAGAATTTGTTCATCACAGTTTGGCATAAAAATAAAACAAAAAAGGTGACTCAACCGTGGCTAACAAGGGAAATTAAGGATAGCATAAGATCCAAGGAGAGGACATATAAATTGGCTAGAAAAAGCAATAATCCTGAGGATTGGGAGCAGTTTAGGAGTCAACAAAGGAGGACAAAGGGATTAATTAAGAAAGGGAAAATAGAATATGAGAGTAAGCTTGCAGGGAATATAAAAACTGACTGTAAAAGCTTTTATAGATATGTGAAGAGAAAAAGATTAGTGAAGTCAAGCGTAGGCCCCTTACAGTCAGAATCAGGGGAATTTATAATGGGAAACAAGGAAATGGCAGATCAACTAAATACATACTTTGGTTCTGTCTTCACAAAGGAGGAGACAAATAACCTCCCAGAGATGCCGGGGAACATAGGGTCTGATGAAAGCGAGGAACTGAAATAAATCAGTATTTGTAGGAAAATGGTGTTAGGAAAATTGATGGGACTGAAGGCCGATAAATCCCCAGGGCCTGATGGTCTACATCCCAGGGTACTTAAGGAAGTGGCCCTAGAGATAGTAGATGCATTGCTGGTCATCTTCCAGAACTCGATAGACTCTGGAACGGTACCCATGGATTGGAGGGTAGCTAATGTTACCCCACTATTCAAAAAAGGTGGTAGAGAAAAAGTGGGGAATTATAGACCGGTAAGCCTGACATCAGTAGTGGGGAAAATGCTAGAGTCTATTATAAAAGATGTAATAGCAGAGCACTTGGAAAGCAGTGACAGGATCGGACAAAGTCAACATGGATTGACAAAAGGTAAATCATGCTTGACTAATCTACTGGAATTTTTTGAGGATGTAACTGGTAAAATAGATAGGGGAGAACCAGTGGATGTAGTGTATTTGGACTTTCAGAAGGCTTTCGATAAGGTCCCACACAAGAGATTAGCGTGCAAAATTAAGGCACATGGGATTGGGGGCAAGGTATTGACTTGGATAGAGAACTGGTTGGCGGACAGAAAGCAAAGAGTTGGAATAAATGGGTCGTTTTCCGAGTGGCAGGCAGTGACTAGTGGGGTACCACAAGGATCGGTCCTAGGACCGCAGCTGTTCACAATATATATTAATGATCTGGATGAGGGAATTGGATGTAATATCTCCAAATTTGCAGACGACACAAAGCTGGGCGGGAGGGTAAGCTGTGAGGAGGATGTCGGGAAACTCCAGTACAATTTGGACAGGTTGGGTGATTGGGCAGAAACATGGCAAATGCAGTATAATGTGGATAAATGTGAGGTTATCCACTTTGGTGGCAAAAACAGGAAAGCAGATTATTATTTGAATGTTAAAAGATTGGGAGAAGGGGAAGTGCAAAGAGACCTGGGTGTCCTTGTGCACCAGTCGCTGAAGGTAAGCATGCAGGTGCAGCAGGCGGTTAAGAAGGCAAATGGTATGTTGGCCTTCGTAGCAAGAGGGTTCGAGTACAGGAACAAGGATGTCTTGCTACAGTTGTACAGGGCCTTGGTGAGACCGCACCTTGAGTATTGTGTGCAGTTTTGGTCACCTTACCTGAGGAAGGACGTTCTTGCCATGGAGGGAGTGCAGCGAAGATTCACCAGGCTGATACCTGGGATGGCAGGAATGATGTATGAGGAGAGATTGTGTCGATTGGGCTTATACTCACTGGAGTTTAGAAGATTGAGAGGGGATCTCATCGAAACCTATAAAATTCTGTCAGGTCTGGACAGACTAGATGCAGGAAGGATGTTTCTGATGGCCGGGGAGTCCAGAACCAGGGGTCATAGTCAAAGGATAAGGGGTAAGCCATTTAGGACTGAAATGAGGAGGAATTTCTTCACCCAGAGAGTGGTGAACCTGTGGAATTCTCTACCACAGAGGGCGGTGGAGGCCAGTTCATTAAATATATTCAAGAAAGAGTTGGATATATTTCTTGAGGCTAAAGGGATCAAGGGATATGAGGAAAAGGCAGGGACAGGGTACTGAATTTGGATGATCAGCCATGATCACATTGAATGGCGGAGCAGGCTCGAAGGGCCGAATGGCCTACTCCTGCTCCTATCTTCTATGTTTCTATGCTTCTATGTTTCTTACGCCTGCTTTTTACATGTCTAACATCTGGAGACTTACCCTCCCGGGTAAACCTGCAAAAAAAAGTAAGTTTGATGCGCACGCGCCGTCTCTCCTGCGCACGTGTTCGACCTCTGAACCCCTTCGTTCAGGGGAATGGAAGTGCCGGTTTCCCGCGCATGCGCAGTGCATGCAGGAAACTGGCACTTCTATTGGGCTTACTGCTGAGTACCCCATGCGTACTCACCCGTGGAGACCCGAATTTCTGGGCCATTATCAACTGCCCCCACTGCTTGGCATAGCCCTTTTAATTCTTCCTCATTACATTCAAGATCTCTTGGGTTATGTTCTTAACAGATAGAGCAGTGTCTTTGCTGTTTCCCATGCCTGACTACAGACTGCTTCTAGTCCTACTAACTCTACCCTGTTTCCTGGGAGTTTTTATTCTTACTCTACTGAAAGAGATCTGGTTATTTATCATGATAGCAAAATACTGCGGATGCTGGAAATCCGAAATAACAACAGAAAATGCTGGAAAAACTCAGCAGGCCAGGCAACATCCGTGGAGAGAGAAACAGAGTCAACGGTTCGGGTCGAAGACCCTTCGTCAGAACTGAGAGAAAAGGCAGGAAATGAAACCAAAGTTAGGAAATGAAACAAAAGCCTTTTCTCTCAGTTCTGTAGAAGGGTTTCGACCCGAAACGTTGACTCTATTTCTCTCTCCACGGATGTTGCCTGGCCTGCTGAGTTTTTCCAGCATTTTCTGTTGTTATTTCGGTTATTTATCACATTGTGAGATCTTGCTGTGTGCAAATTGGCTGCCATGTTTCCTTCATTGCAACAGTAAATACACTTCAAAAGTACTTCCATCAGGTGCACATTAATTTAAAAAATAACCATTGCTCATCGGATAGTCCAGATACTAATCCTGCTCTATTACCTGCAACAGAACTGCTTCTGGCTTTCCCATGGAGCTTTAACGTTGCCTGCCCCTTTAATGGAGCTGATGCCTTTAAGGCCCAGGATGTGCCCCTCTTCTGTCATCGTGGCTGCGGTCAAAAATCTGCCCAAAGTGTATCTATGTGGAACCCCCTTTTTTTAACTACGGCCGGAGAGCAAGTTTGAATGCTCAGCTCTTGGTCCCAAAGCAACGCCCTGCTAGAGTACTCTGCACGAATTGCTCCTGGATAGAGCCAGGAGAGAATGATCAGCCCTGATATTTTAGCATTCATTGGGTTTTACTTAATAACTGTATAACAGAGCAACATTTAAAGTCCAAGATTACAGTACAGTCTTGGCAAAATCAAAATTCACCACATTCAAAGTGGCATTGGATGTCTTCCAGTGTTATTTCTGTTCCTTTGGCATACATTAGCATAAAAGTATACCACCATTTCTAGCTGTGGATTTGCACAATTTATTCTCCCATGATTCTCCAGTTTCACCAGTTAGGGTTCATCTGTGGTGAATCATTTGTGGTCGTCTTTCCTTGTTCTTCCATTGTTTTGCTTTCTTGAACTTCAACTAATTTGCACATGCTATTGTAGTGTATTGTGTCTGCTGGCTATTAAACTCTCATTTCTTGATGTGCTTCAAAACTTACATTAACTGTTGGCATGTACTTCTGTACGTTCTCCACTTCTGCTTTGATCTTAATTAGGAAGGCAAATGGTTTGTTGATCTTTATTGCAAGGGGGCTGGAGAACAAGTATAAGGAAGTCTTGCTTCAATTGTACAGGGCTTTGGTGAGACCACACCTGGAGTACTGTGTACAGTTTTGGTCTCCTTATCTAAGGAAGGATACACTTGACTTGGAGGCGGTGTAACAAAGGTTCACCAGATTGATTCCTGGGATGAGAGCGCTGTCCTATGAGGAGAGTAGATTGGGCCTATACTCTCTGGAGTTTAGAAGAATGAGAGGTGATTTCATTGAAACGTACAAGATTCTGAGGGGGCTTGACAGGGTAGATGCTGAGAGGTTGTTTCCCCCTGGCTGGAAAGTCTAGAACTAGGGGGGGCATAGTCTCAGGATAAGGAGTCGGCCATTTAGGACTGAGATGAGGAGGAATTTGTTCACTCAGAGGGTTGTGAACCTTTGGAATTTTCTACCCCAGAGGGCTGTGAATGCTGAGTCATTGGGCAGGATTTTCATTGGGCCGTGGAGTCTGGATTGGAGGCGTGTGGGGGGTTAAAATCCCGAAATCAGGGGTCCCGACCCCAACCCGCACCCAAACCTGCCTCCATGCCAGTTTCAGAGGAGGCAGGTACCCCTCCCGTACTGGGACCTGCCTGCCCAAGGCAGGAAGGGATTAGCGCCAATAAACTGCCCGTTAACAGGTAGTTAACAGGCAGTTTTTAGCCTAATCCCTATTTTAAAGGTTGAAGTGTGGGGTTCCCGATGGCTCCAAACCACGCCAAGTTCGAGGAGGCGGACCATCGGGTTGAAGGACTTGTAGGGGTCGAGATGTCGGTGTTCAGGTGAGTGATGTGTGCATTCAATTCAATTCAATTTTATTTGTCATATATGCAACAGACGTGTGTACTGCACAATGAAATGTTGATTTTTACGAGTCCTCCCATGAGTGCAAAGGTAAGTGTGTTTGGTGTGTCTAAAGTGATTAAAGAAGTTTAAATTACTTTTTCTTACCTTTACAGCCTTCCTTCCTTTAGGTCTCGGGAGTCCCTCATCTCACCGGCACAGAAAGCAGAATGGCTGCGAACTGTCAAAAGTGACAGCCTTCAGCTTTCTGTGCAGGAAAGATTTCTAACTGAGTCTGTGGAGAAGGTCTCAGGTTAGAAGTAAGACTGTCAGTGTTTGACAGCTTCAAACCTCTTGACAGATGAAATTTCAGTCTGTGACGTCACCTGTTGCTGGGTGGCCCTTAATAGGCCTGCTGAGCCCGCTACGCAGGCTCAACAAGGTCAATCAAATTAAAATCACGAGGATAGGCCACAGCTCGATGGAGGCGGGACTACAACCCCGAAAGTTGTAGTCCCGCCTCCTACCGGACTCCTGAATGAAAATCCAGCCCATTGAGCATATTCAAGGCTGAGATAGATAGATTTTTGGATTCTTGGGGAATCAAGGGATATGGAGATTGAGCAGGAAAGTGGAGTTGAGGTCGATGATCAGCCATGATCTTATTGAATGGAGAAGCAGGCTCGAGGGGCAATATGGCCTACTCCTGCTCTTATTTCTTATGTTCTTAACAAATTCATCCTTCTGTAGGGGGTGGCGGGTGGTGCGTGCGCCCAGTCAGTTATGCCCCTGACTGCCTGTGAGCGGTTCGAATCGCTCCCACACCCCTGGGTTTTAGACACCGGACTTAGGTACAGGTGGCGATACAGAAAGACTCGAGTGGACAGGTGGTTCGGTGCAAGAAAACGAAGCTTTTATGAAAACAGAAACAAAAACACAGTCTTATGAGAAAAATTACTGGTAGAGAAACAATTACAGGCATTTAACACTACAACTATATACTTATACAGGGAATGGGGAACACACGGCACATCGAGGGAAAAACAACTACTTTACCAATCCCCTTATCCTTATCCCACCCCTATATCTAACTAGATTAAGCTATGAGGGGCCAGGAATTCATGCTCACCAATCCAAAGCAAAACCTGTTGTCTTAGCAATCATGAGTTTTGAGGTTTGGGCTGCTGTCCTTTGGGATACTCCGTCACCACGTGGTCTCAGTGCGCGGTGCTGGAGCTGCTGCTGTGACACACCTTTCTTCTCCTCAGCTACCGTCGTCGTCTCATCGCGATGGGTTCTCTTCTTCTTCTCCCTCGGGCGTCGTCGGCGGTAACGTTGCTTCAATGAGACGATTAGCAGTCATCACTGCTTAGATTTTACTACCCAAGCGTCAAACGCCAGTATATTCATTATGGCGTGGACACCTGCGTTTATTCGCAGTGTCCAACAAGATTCTTCCCTCCCAAGCGCCAGCTTATTTGCAGTGTTCGCCCAACCAACTTAGTCTCACTGTCCTCAGATATTTTCTTCCCCGAGCGCCAGCTTATAACTCGGTGCTCAGTCTTAATTAAATAGGTCTTCTGCTGCCCTTCTCTGTTCTTTGTCGGGTCTACCTTACTCTTCGTCTCAGTTCATCTCGCCTCGTTTTTCTGCCCCCTCTCGTGGCCCAGGTGTCCTGGGTGACTTTGGACTCGGGTCTCGTCCCCCACCCGCAATTAGTATTGATGCCCTTGGCTGTTAAAACCCAATGCGGGGAGCGAGAAGAGAACCCGCCACGAGGCCAGGGTGCGAGTGCGAGCAGCGGTAGCCCAAGACCAGACGAGAGGTCAGAGTCAGGAGAGGAGAGCCAGCAGAGCGAGATTGCTACTAAGGGCCTAATAATCCTTTCGATGGCCCCTTATCTGTGCGCCAAATCAGGTCAGTCCATTGTTTCACTTTTGGCGGGCTGTGTTAAATAATTATACTAATCTAGAATAACTGTTTTTAGATGGCCGTTTATTGCACCTAATGGCCTGATGTCCGGGCTGTATTGTCATTAATGCATTTTGATCGGCCTGTCCAGCCTTGGTGGCTTCCTTAAGCTGTTTCTGATTATTTATGCGGACAAACTGATGGCCTCATGTTTAGGCCTAACTGGGTTGATCTGTTCCAATTTGACGAAAATACATATTCAAATGTTTGCTTAGCTGTCTGGCCCCCTTCAAACACAAAAGTCCTTTTCACAGAAATGCATTTTAAGTTTTGATTTCCCAAAGCTCCTTGTTCTGAGCTGCAGCGTCCAGGCTTTTAAAATCTTACAGGCTTTTGGTCACGAGGTGCGGACACCATCTTTGGGTACCCCTTTTAAATTGTCCATAGGGTCTCTTATTAATAACCTTGGGGAAATGTGGAAATTTTGTGAATCCTACACTCCCCCCTGTGATACTAAAACTTGCTTGAAGTATCATCTTTACAAGGTGAGCAAAATTTACTGACCCTCCATAGTCAACCATCCCCTGCAATTACCTATCTAATATACCCATGACACATGCACTTCCAATTCCGTGAAAATGTAGTGTACATAAGAATACATAGAATAATTACAGTCTTTTATACACATCCAAGCACGGAGGGAGTCCAACACACCTGCAACACTTGGTACACATACATCTTTATTAACAATGCGTCGCAAAATCTTTATTAAAAACAACAAACCAAAAAAACAACAATCTTTAATCAAAGTAGTAGATTGGCGGTTAGGATCAGATCAGCCATGATCTTATTGAATGGCGGAGCAGGCTCGAGGGGCCGACTGGCCTACTCCTGCTCCTATTCCTTATGTTCTTATGTTCTTATGTAAAAATGCAAGGAAAAAACTCAAACAGTCCTTCACATAACGTTCCTTCCAGATCTTCAGGTTTCGGAACTCTAACAACTGACCTGTTCCCTTGCACTGGATACAGACTAGATACAACACTATCCCTAACTGGCAAGCCACGAGAATGTGGGAAGCCAGTCTGATCCACGAAGGGACCTCTATGTTACTGAAAATGTCCCACCAGGGTGGAATCACAATATCCAATATCTTAGCCCCTATCTCTATTGTTTTCTGCTCTAGAGTGTAAAAATGTTTCTGCGAAACTATAACGGCTTTGAGTATTTTGGTAAGGTGTTCAGGGAGAGGGGGAATTTCATAGCCAAAATGTGCTACGTACTTCTGCAAATTGGTAAAATTCTCCTTCACAGTGAGGTGAACAGTGGAGGGTTCAGGAATGGGGACAATTCGCTCCTGGGCCACTTGAACTTCTGCCTTGGGTTTAAAACAGAAACTGCTGTCACTAACCGGACACCAGCTATGCTGTCCATGCTGGTAGTGGGACGCGCCGGTGGTGACACAATATGTCCCACCTCCTATATACGCCACCTGCGGGGGAACATGGCCTTGTGCCATTGCCTCCATGGTACAATTTATAGGCTTCGCACCAGCAGCTCTGAACCCGCACTGCGGTTTTGAATACGCATTCAAGTGCTGGGGACACAGGATTATGTGTGCTCCCCAGCTCCGGCACCCTGAGAGGTCGGTACCTATCATAGCGTGCTCCCACTTTATGACGTAAGGTGGGACCGCTGTGAAACGAATGTGTGCACCCCCTTGAATGACTCCAATGTTCTCTACCCTGTATACCAGCGCAAGTCGGGCTGTCCTACCCATGACCGGCATCCTAACTACTACTCCCATGATAGTGTGGTTGGACCGCCCACAATCCACTGGGACTGGGTAGGCTTCAGAAGCTAGCCGGAGTTGGCACGGGCTTAATGCATTCTCAAATGGATGGAGGGCTGCGAGGTGCTTGTTGCTGATCCAGGAGGGGACTAAACCCTGTTTTAAATCCTCCAGATTACTGCGGCCCTCACCCAGTAACCACGCCCTGTATAACACGCACACCTCATTCGGCGCAGCCTGGTCAGAAGCATTTCTGTCCTCCCTTATGAGGGCATTCACCGTCTTTGCGTGCATCTCCAACTCCGCTATGATCTCCTTTAAATGGACTGTCATGGCCTGGTCCTCATGCAACTCTGAGCCCACTACCTTGTTCTCATCCAGTAATATCTTCCTTAACTGTGTTTTTAAACCGTTTATCTGGGCCTGCAGCTCTATGTCATCCAGACTGTTGGTTGATGACAGAGGACCCAGTATTAAACACAGCAAAAACATCATTCCATACTCCCCTTCTTTGTCTCCCTGCATTACCAAAAACTCTCGGTGTGTGGTGTACAGTTCGGTTTTGTCGACATTGGCGAAATCGAACTCATAAAACTTCCTGAACATGTCCTTCAATAGGGCCTGGTATAGCTGCTCTGTTTCTTTGGGACACCACTCCGGCAAATGTACCTCGGTGAGATTTAAAATCACGGACGCTACCGCGTAGTGTACCCCCTGGTACAGCACCTGATCTGTAGGCACTAGTACCAGCCCATTCCCTGGTCCCTTGGTGGTGGTGGGGCACCCTTCCCTGGGTATCCTCGCCGCCTGCGCCGTGTGCAGGGCACAAGCTCAGTGGCATTGGCTGGGATCGGGGTGTATGGGCCCGCACACACCTTCTGGCTGGCATCCCACTTCATCCCCTCCCCGGCGTCTTGCCACTGCCGGTGGAAAACAATGGATATGCCTGCGGGGCAGACTCTCTCTGGCCCCCATATAGAGATGTAAATCCCTTGATCCAGTTCCCACCACTTGTCCCAACACACACTTAATCCTCCGTGAGTCCCTGTAATCGTCCGGTGGGTATTGTTCCCCAACCGTTCCCACTTGACTGCAGGGTTTCTCATATCTTTGCTCCGCTTTCTGAGCCACCACCACCTATCCAGAGGAATGTGTCCTTTATACGTTAAACATATACGCTTTCCTACGGTGACGCTGACCCTTGTGGTAACGACCCATACCCTGGGGCACAGGAGGGAGGCCTCCCCGTACGTGAATCCGGTTTGGCTGGAGTACTGAGATGAATTGGACCCCAGCCATCCTGGCCGCCTTCCCTCGTGGACGTAGACGGCGGTCTCCTCCATCTCCCATTCACCGCTTCCGTCGGTCACTACAGGCGATCTATCTCCCGAGCACCCATAGATGTGGGAGTCTTCTACATCGCCCCGCTTTCCCAGGCTCAGTCTCATCAGGGCGTGTAGGATTACAATCCCCTTCATCCCGACAGTCTTTCTGTAACAGATACAAAAACATACAGCCAGGTCCCCAAGAGATTCTCTGGCTTAGGTGAAGCATAGTCGGGTCTCGCGACCTCGACCCAAATAAATACACTCTTAGCAGATTACTTACTTAATCTAAACTACCCACCACCTTATTTAACTTAAGCTAAAACACCCAAACTTAAGCTAAATACTTAAACTTAACAATACAAACTTACATTACCTAAACTATGTACATCCAACGCCCGTCTCCGGGCGGCCAGGCTAATCCCTGGTTGGACTGCGGCACACCGCTTCCTCCGGCATGGCCGCACCGTCCTGCACCATTGGTCCCTCGCTGCCCGTGGCGACTAGCTGGGGACCTCTGTCCTTTGACTTCCCCCTGACTCGGGAGGCTGTCCCTTTGAACTGGGGAGCTGGTGACCATGGCTTTCTCGGTTGGGGCGTCCGTGGGGACCTTCTAGGGAATTTGGCAAGTGGGGCTTTCTTGGCCGATGGGCCTTTAACCCGGACCGCTGTCCACTCCGGTGCGGCCCGTGGGCTAAACACTGCCGCTGGCCGGGGATCTTTTTCCTTAGGCTTGACCTCTCCCGAACCTGGGCTAGGGGCAGATAACTCTTCGCAGCCTGTTGCTACAGGCTGAGAGTTTCCGCCCCCAGGTCCCAAACCTGGGTCAGGGGCGGGGTCTTCGTCCTCGGGTCCCTCCTCGTCTGGATCCCAGAAGAGCGGGGGAGTGTCCCAATCGATGGGCGGGTTGGCCCCTCCCTTTAAGCAAGCCACAGCGCCTGCCTGCGCTGTCTATGAACTCGCATCTGCTGCAGGCTGATCAGATCTTACCCCAACTGGCTGTTTTCCCCTTTCAGGTGTAAACAGCTTACACTGGTTGATATAACCAGCAGCCTGTTTTGAAACCTCGTCTGCTGCCCTGAACGGGCCTTCTAGGGACTCCCCGTTCTCTTTCCTTAGCAGGACGGCCTTACAGACGGGATCTTGGGCTTGGACCTGCTTTAGGTCCGGGGCTAAAGCTACCCACTGTGTGCCTCCCTTGTCCCGGATTGCGGCTACCGGGCCTGCTCTACAGGGATCCCAGAACTCTCCTTCCCTGGCCCTCTGCTCAGTCACCTCGTTGGTCCTTTGGTTACCCTCCCATGTGATAGGGAGGGATCCTAAAACTATGGCCAAAAGTTTGGCCATTTCCCCAGCCTGCTCGTTCCCTGCGGCTCCCATTGGGCTAAATGGGACCTCGTTAGATTTGGGTGTATTGGTCGGGTCTTCCGGATGGACCACCATGCTGGAAGCTCCAGTGTCCACCGAATATCTCCCCTGCACCGTCTCCACCCGCATCTTAACACAGGGCCTGTTCCCCTCATCGTTTTCAAGGGGACACAGGTCGACAGGCCATGCTGGTTCTAGTCAGGGCTGTGGGTTGGATGGGGCTGATGGGGTCAGAGCACCGGTAGCGGCTGCTACTCTCCCCTGGCCAGTCAATAAGGACCTCATGGTGTCCAAAAGTGAGTCGACCTCTGCGGGAGGGATTCCTGTCCCCGCCTTTTGGGCTGGGGCTGTGGAATTCTTTCCCTTGTTACCTTTCCAAGGGTATTTGCACTCCTTCCGCCAGTGACCATCCTTCCCGCACCCGTAACAATTCGTCTTTGTGTTGGGGGGATTATTCCCTTCCTGGTGCCACTCTTTCCTACCCGGCCCAGGTTTTACCTCATGCACCTTCCCCTTAGGTGGGTGTGCTTCGGTTCCCCTACCGTTTTTATCGGCGAGAGTTAGCTGCCTGACCTGCCTTTGGGCTTATGAGGCATACCATGCCTTTTGCCCTCCGGAGGGCCCGGCACAGATTTTCTATCCGCTCTTTACAGGGGCCGTGGTCTGCCTCCTCAAACCCCTGTTCGCTCGCTAGCTTGTAAGCTGCCTTTACCTCCTGTACTTTCTCTTCCTGTTCCCTAACTTGCCTTGCCAAGCAGGCATTCTTCTCCCGCAACCTTAACTCATTTCCCTTGGCCTCGGTGACTTGGCACCATAGGTGTTCCAACTGGGCCTTGTGTTCTCCCACTAAATGCACTCTCTCCTGATTCAAAGCCTGCAAAGCTACCAATAACTTTTCCCCTGCTAGAGCCTTATCCTGGATCTCTAGGGCTGACTCCCTTAACTCAGCTGCCTGTGCTGCAACGAGCCTGTCCAAAAGCTGGACCTGCTTTTTAAAACACATCAGCCAAACTGCCTTCTCTAAGGACTTCTTGTGTTCCTTTCCCTCTGTTCACTTAGCTGCTGCATCTACCGGACACCCAGCCCTTAACAGAGTGGTGATCCACTTCTTAGTGATATTCACCTTGCTAAACACATAATCAGAAATCCTTTCCTCCATCATGGTTTGCTCATCCAAACCATTGTCTACTGTATCGCAACCCTGTTGCCAGTGTCCTGCCGCGGTCGCCATTTTCTATAGGGGGTGGCGGGTGGCACGTGCGCCAAGTCAGTTATGCCCCTGACTGCCTGTGAGCGGTTCAAATCGCTCCCACGCCCCTGGGTTCTAGACACCGGATTTAGGTACAGGCGGCGATACAGAAAGACTCGAGTAGACAGGTGGTTTGGTGTAAGAAAACCAAGCTTTTATTAAAACAGAAATGAAAACACAGTCTTATGAGAAAAACTACTGGTAGAGAAACAATTACAGGCATATAACACTGCAACTATACTTATACAGGGAATGGGGAACAAAAGGCACATCGAGGGAAAAACACCTACATTAGCAATCCCCTTATCCTTATCCCACCCCATACCTAACTAGATTAAGCTATGAGGGGCCAGGAATTCATGCTCACCAATCCAAAGCAAAACCTGTTGTCTTAGCAATCGCGAGTTTTGAGGTTTAGGCTGCTGTCCTTTGGGTTATTCCGTCGCCACGTGGTCTCAGGGCGCGGTGCTGGAGCTGCTGCTGCGACACACCTTTCTTCTCCTCAGCTACCGTCGGCGTCTCGTCACGATGGGTTCTCTTCTTCTTCTCCCTTGGGACGTCGTCGGCAGTAACGTTGCGTCAATGAGATGATTAGCAGTCTTCACTGCTTAGATTTTACTACCCAAGCATCAACCGCCAGTATATTCGTTATGGCATAGACACCTGCGTTTATTCGCAGTGTTCAACAAGATTCTTCCCTCCCAAGCGCCAGCTTATTTGCAGTGTTCGCCCAACCAACTTAGTCTCACTGCCCTCAGATATTTTCTTCCCTGAGCTTCAGCTTATAACTTGGCGCTCGGTCTTAATTAAATACGTCTTCTGCTGCCCTTCGCTGCTCTTTGTTCGGTCTACCTTACTCTTCATCTCGGTTCGTCTCGCCTCATTTCCTCTGCCCTCTCTCATGGCCCGGGTGCCCTGGGTGACTTTGGACTTGGGTTTCGTCCCCCACCCGCAATTGGTATGGATGTCCTTGGCTGTTAAAACCCAATGCGGGGAGCGAGAAGAGAACCCGCCACGAGACCAGGGTGCGAGTGCAAGTGGCAGTAGCCCAAGACCAGATGAGAGGATAGAGTCAGGAGAAGCGAGCCAGCAGAGCAAGATTGCTACTAAGGGCCTACAGTTATACTTCTTTCAATGGCCCCTTATCTGCGCGCCAAATCAGGTCAGTCCATTGTTTCACTTTTGGCAGGCTGTGTTAAATAATTATACCAATCTAGAATAACTGTTTTTAGATGGCCATTTATTGCACCTAATGGCCTGATGTCCAGGCTGTATTGTCATTAATGCATTTTGATCGGCCTATCCAGCCTTGATGGCTTCCTTAAGCTGTTTCTGATTATTTATGCGGACAAACTGATGGCCTCACATTTAGGCCTAACTGGGTTGATCTGTTCCAATTTGAATAAAATGCATATTCAAATGTTTGCTTAGCTGCCTGGCCCTTCAAACACAAAAGTCCTTTTCACAGAAATGCATTTTAAGTTTCGATTTCCCAAAGCTGCTTGTTCTGAGCTGCAGCATCCAGGCTTTTAAAATCTTACAGGCTTTTGGTCACGAGGTGCGGATGCCATCTTTGGGTCATCCTTTTAAATTGTCCATAGGGTCCCTTTTATTAATAACCTTGGGGAAATGTGGAAATTTTGCGAATCCTACACTTCTGAAACTTGCCCTTAACTTCCTTAGCCTTTCTCATCTTTACTTTCTTAAATCTCCTTCCTAACATTCCTAAGCCTTTGAACCCCTTTCTAATGGTCTCCATCCCAAACACATTCCATGATCTAACAACTCTCTGCAGAAAGAAACTTCTCCCATCCTCTCTGTTCAACTCTGAGTGATAGTTCTGATTGATCACCTTGATCACTGACTCCCCAGCGGTCATTCACTATTCACTCTATCAAAACCCTTCTTAAGTTTAAACACCTCTATTAAATCTCCTTTTGGCTTCCTCTGCTCCAGTGGAAGTAGTCCCTGTATTTCAAGTCTCTCCTCGCAACTACATAGTGCACCCTTTATGATTTTAACACCCTTTCTATATTGGGGTGCCCAAAACTACGCACAGTACGCAAAATGTGGCCTAACCTTTGCTTTGTATAAATTTATCATAACCTTTTTGCTATTGAAATACATGCCCCTATTTATAGATACCAAAATGTTATTGGCCTTTTTGTTATGGCTTTATCTACCTGCACTTGCACTTTCAAGGAATTATGTATTGCACCCCTAGGCTTCTCTGTTCATTGACATTCTTCAGCATCTTTCCATTGAGTTTACACTCCCACAGAGTTAAAGAAGAAAACATTATGGGGGAGAAATTTGGTATCGCCCTGTTTGGGGCGCAATTATCAGTCGGGCGCAAAGTTTAGCACCTGGCGCCTCCGATTGCAAGCTTGGCTTCTATCGCCCCTGGAGGTGATTGGAGCGCTAAATCAGGCACTACACACCTCTCTTAAGGTGCTAACGCCGAGGAGCGAGGCGCTACCTCAGTGTGCTGGCGAAGCTCAGGTGATGTCAGTTAGCAATGGAACACAGACACACTGGCGCCGGCCAGTTCTTAAAGGGGAAGGTCGATCTTGCTCTCCAGTCACACCCTACTCATTGCAGCCTTGAATCTCGGCCTGGACAGACCTGAACTTCAAATCTGCTGCAAAGAACAATGGAGAGGCCCAGGGAAAGATCTCAGAGTGCAGCCCCCACAGTCTCTTCTAATTCGATGCAAGGAAGGTCAAACAAAAAAGAATCTGCAAAGTGCTGCTCAGTACCTAAAACTCCTTCACACAGCGTTGAATCTCTCCAGAAGTCTCTCTCTCTCTCTCTCTCTCTCAGAATGCGTGGTACAAAAATGTCTCCAACCAAAAAAGGCAAGAAGCAGCCACATTTAAATAGCGCTCCCCCAGCCCCTTCCCAACTGCAAAATGTCCCCCTGTACCTGTCGTTGCTAGCGGCAAGCGGAAAGGAAGGGGGTGCCACTCAATATCCGGTCCAGGGCTCTACCGGGGCGTTGCACGCTCGACTGACATCGCGATCTGCGGGTGCAGGAGATCGTGGCGGTAGAGTTTAGCGCCGCCGCAAAAACTCTGGTCAATTTCGCGAGCGGCGTAAACATCGCCGTGCCCGGGCGCTAGTTGCTTTGCGCCCCATTAGCGCCCTCTTAGGGCGCAAATGGGAGGTGCTAATCAACCGAATTTTTCCCCCATAAGCCTAGCATTTAACTGTGATGCCTTTGCACCTTTGACTGGTACCAAACTTTCCTTGCAAAGTTAAGAATTTTACAACAGGATAGGCATCAGTTCAGGCCTGGTCTTTGCAGGCTCAGAAGGAGCAATTACTGAACAACCTGAAGCCACAAACAGGACCCTGCTATAAAGAATATAAATAATGTGAAGCCATTATATGAAATGGCAGCTTCAGGGCCTCACGACTGAAAACATTTTTTTAAAAACCCCAGAAAGGTATAGTAAGATTTAATTTTCCGTCTCTATGGTAACATACATAATGAAACTACGTAATTAAGATTTTAAAAACCTATGAGCATATTGCGTAATCAAGTGAGACAAAATTCAAGGGTAGCGCTGAAAAATGAAATTCGACATTTGTATCATACAGTTTGCTACAGAGATATCAATGAATGAAACTATGCATGATTCAGATGTATTTTGTCAAGATTGAGATGAAAATGACTTATTTTCTATTTGAATATGGGCGAATCAATGGTATGATGGATTTCGGAGGACAAGTGATTAGGTTTAAGGAAGCTCCGAGCTGGTGTGCAAAGGTTGATCGGCTGTCAGTTGAGCTTCATGAGCTAGTCTGTCACATAATAGCTAACTGCTTCAGAGGGACCATCTTTTCCTTCGTTCAATAATTTTGTCAAAGACACAGGCAGCAGTAAAAGGGGCGAAATGCCAGTAGAAAACACTCGTGGATTGTCCATGCTCACAGGTTTTGTACCCCTCTAATAATTGATAAATGATTACGAGTTAAAGTGCGAGAAAACATCTGGGCCTAGAAATTCAGTTGCGTTCGCCAGCCGTTAGCGCCATAAGAGGGGTAGATTTCGAGCGCTAGGCACTTAGCGCCCGGGCGCAGACCGATCTGCGCCTACGCCCAACTTTAGTTGACATTTAGCGCCAGCGCAAAGTGATTGCGCGCGCTCAGCTGCGCGCGCAGCTTATGACGTCATTTCGTCGTGCAACGCCGTTTGTGCGCCCCAAACCGGAACTTCAGTGGCGCCCGCCCAATGTGGGCGTGGCGCTGTTAAGAACTGTGAAGTGGAACACAGCAGAGGCCCTGCGGGCCTCGGGGAGCGCTAATTAAAGGGCACTTAGACTGAACTATAAAGGCCAGCCATTTTGCTGCAATGACTTTAGTGCTACGGATTTCTGGACAGAGACCAAGGAAGAGACCTTATTGAATTGGGCCAACATAGGAGAGGTATTTTTGGCTTCTGGCCAGAGCTTGCAAATTTGTCTCATTGTGATTTCACTGTTTGCAAGTATATTATGGGGACTGCATGGGGTTCCAACCCTCAGTTCCAGCATTATGTGCGAAGGGCTCACAGACGCTGTGTGAGAGGGGCAGCCATGCCTAGACGCAGAGGGGCCATCAGGCGTCGGCAACGTAGGCCTTACCCACTCAGGGAATACCGCCAGCAGGTGTCCTATCTCACCATGACTGCCGCGCAGTGTGTTAAGAGGCTGCGCTTCAGAAGGGAGGTGGTTGCAGAGATCTGCCAGCTGCTTCACAGAGATCTGCGTCCACAGCTGATGTGCAGGACGTCTCTGTCGGTGGAAGTGAAGGTCACGGTGGCTCTGAACTTTTATGCAAGCGGCTCCTTCCAAGCCGCTGCTGGGGACATAGCGAACATCTCCCAGTTCGCCGTGCATCGCTGCATCCGGCAGGTCACCGATGCCCTTTTCGCAAGGAGACACCAATTCATCTCCTTCCCCATGACCCTAGAGAGGCAGGAGCAGCGTGCAGTCGGATTTGCGAGGATCGCCGACTTCCCCATGGTGCAGGGCGTCATTGACTGCATGCATGTGGCTATGCGGGCACCTATCAACAATGCCGAGGATTACCGCAACTGGAAGGGCTACCATTCCCTCAATGTACAGCTGGTGTGTGACCACAGGCAGCGCATCCTAGCTGTCAATGCCCGCTTTCCAGGAAGCAGCCATGATGCATTTATCCTGCGCCAGACTACTGTGGCTGACATGTTCCAGGCACAGCCTCCCCCAAGAGGATGGCTTATCGGGGACAAAGGCTATCCTTTGTGTAAATGGCTCATGACCCCGCTCCGCGCGCCCAGGACCCCTGCTGAGGAGGCATACAACGAAAGCCATCAAGCCACAAGGAACATCATAGAGCAAACGATTGGCGTCCTCAAGCAACGGTTCCGCTGCCTGGATCGTTCCGGCGGATCTCTACAATATTCGCCAGATAGAGTCTCCCAGTTCGTCGTCGTTTGCTGCATGCTGCACAACCTGGCTATCCGCAGGACTCAGGCACTGCCACCTCACGTTGGACCACCACCTCAGGAGGACGAGCAGGAGGACCATGAGGAGGAGGAGGAGTACCAGCCCAGGAGGGAGCCACAAGGTCCAAGGGCCGTCCGTCGGCGGCTTATTGAACGACACTTCTAGGCCCCCTGTCAGGGAATGGCTTGTGGCAATGAACGCACCTGAATGCAGCCGCTCCGCAAGCCCTCAGCCGGTTAACGCAACAACCACTTGAAACATCACACATGGACAAGCTGAATAAATAAAAAGCTTTATTGAACAAACTCAGGGCCCTTCCCACATGAAACCCAAAAACAGACAAGACCCCCAAAAAACAGCCAAAACATATCTCACTCCCACAACCTGGGGAGGAATAACAAAACTTGTCCATCCAAATGGCCTTCATCCTCGGCCTTACCAAGACAAACCCCCCCATAGAGAACACAAACACCCCCATATAAAAAAACATTTGCCTTCATCTTCGGCATTACCAAAATAAACCCCCCCATAGAGAACACAAACACCCCCATATAAAAAAACATTTGCCTTCATCTTCGGCCTTACCAAAATAAACCCCCCCCATAGAGAACACAAACACCCCCATATAAAAAAACATTTGGCAACACACTCTACTTTGTTTGCCGAGAGGGCGAGTCCTTGTCCAGGCTTTTCTGGCCCCTGGCTGACCTGCTGCTCCGCCTCAACCTGGGCCCTGTGGGTGTTGCAAGGCTGGGGGAAGGCTCCTGAGGGGCACAATGCGTGACGGCAGATGCCCTTGGGGGTCGGCCTAGACGAGCTCCGGCCCTCGAGGGGCCGGCTGCTGACTGCTGCAGCTGTGGCTGGGCAGCATCAGTCTCTCCAGCAGCTCGTCGCAGCTTTGCTGGGGGAGTGGCAGTGGCGGCTGCAGCAATGGGGGCAAGCCGGCTGATGCCAGGCGCTCGCTGGTCGCCAGAGACACTGGCAGTCGGCCGGGCTGGCACTGCAGCAAGCGCAGCAATCTGGTGAAGCCCAGACCGCTGTGCTGCAGCAGCGCGGCGGCTGCCCTGGCGATGCGTGCATGACACAGCGAGTGTGGCAGCAGTGAGTGCCCGTACTGCCCTGGTCTGTGCCCGCATCAGACCAGCCAGTGACTGCACGGCACCACTCATCAACTCTGCACTCGCTGCCTGTGCTGCCCTGAAATCGGCCCGACTCGCGTCCTGTGATGCCCTGAATTCTTCGTGACCCCTGGCCTGCGCTGCCCCGAATTGTTCATGACCCCTGGCCTGTGCTGCCGTGAGTTCTTCTAAACCCCTGGCCTGTGAGGCCCCGAAATCGGCCACACTATGAGCCAGGGACTCAATGGCCTCAGGCAACCGTCCCACAACCCCCATGAACTCGGTGTGCCGACGATCCGAGTCCGCGGACATTTGATCAAGGAGGCGCACCTCCTGGGCGAGGACCGTCTCCGGACTGGAGGCCGGACTCTCCCTCTGGGGAGAAGGCTGCCGAGCTGCCCGACCCTTCCCGCGTGGCTGGATGCCACTGGGCCCAGCAACTGCACTCCCCTGCAACACTTCCCCCCTCTGGGGAGAAGGCCGCCGAGCTGGCCGACCCTTCCCGCGTGGCAGGATGCCACTGGGCACAGGAGCTACACTCCCCTGCAACACTTCCCCCCTCTGGGGAGAAGGCAGCCGTGCTGCCCGACCCTTCCCGCGTGGCTGGATGCCACTGGGCACAGGAGCTACACCCCCCTGCAACACTTCCCCCTGGCTCTCCTCCAGGCAAGACGTGTCCCCTCCATTGCCATCCCCTGGCGTGGATGAGGGTTCCCCTGATGTGCCGCCTTCCCCTTGCTCCTCGTCGTCCTCCTCTTCCGAGGGACTGACACTCGCAGCCTCAGGGACCTCCTCCTCACCAGCTGAAAGCAGGAAGGCACAAGAGTAGCTTTAGAGTGAGGACAGGGCGTCAGCGAGGGAGGCATGAGTGGTGGCATTATGCGCATTGGTCGGACAGTGGCAAAGGATGTAGATCTGAAGCGCAAGGGGAACGAGAGAGATCCAAACGCTCATGTCCTTACCATTGGGGCCCAGCACAGGGTCGGCATCTCCAATTGCAACGGGGCCAATCACCCGGGCACCCATGAGTCGACCCACGCGCTCCTCCAGGTCACTGAGCTCCTGGAACTGGGCACGGCCTCCCCCGGTGACAGTCCGGCTCTTCAGATTCTGGGCCAGCTTGGCCTGCAAGAGAAAGGACAGCCTCTAAGTACAGTGTGGTGCCCTGTTGTTGTGTGCACTGCCTCCCATGGTCGAATAGCTTGGCCAGTGTGGTGCCCTGTTGTTGTGTGCACTGCCTCCCATGGTCGAATAGCTTGGCCAGTGCGGTGCCCTGTTGTTGTGTGCACTGCCTCCCATGGTCGAATAGCTTGGCCAGTGTGTAAAGTGCAGAAAGTGCTATTTATGTTCATGCCAGTGCCATAGCTGCTGGAGGAGGGCTGGCCATTAGGCCTTTGAGGTCCCTTTGCCCATAATGTGAGGTGCACATGCAAGGATGAGGCGGACAATGGAAAGGGTACTCACCCTGACCAACCGAGTGAGGTCGTTAAACTTTTTCCGGCATTGGTCACCAGTCCTGGGGACATCGCTGTTGGCTGTGACCCTCTGGGCGATTTCCCTCCAGGCTCTCCTGTACAGCCTCTTGGGAGCCTTCTTGCCACTGTCCGGGCACAAGATATCTCTTCTCTTCTCCAAACCCCTAAGCAGCACCTTCAAATCATGGGCAGAGAAGCGCTGCGCTTGCTCACGGGCCCTCTGCATCGTTGCTGGCGCTATTTCTCTCCAGCAGCAGTGTTTAGGCCTAGCTGGAGGGCTGCAGTATCCAGGGCATGGCAGCAGACCAAGTCGACCCTTCCCCCTTTAAGAGCTGGCCGGCGCCAGGGTGTCTGCTGTCAATCAAAACATGACCGCACCTGCGCTGC
Source organism: Somniosus microcephalus (assembly GCF_052327205.1). Classification (NCBI taxonomy): domain Eukaryota; kingdom Metazoa; phylum Chordata; class Chondrichthyes; order Squaliformes; family Somniosidae; genus Somniosus; species Somniosus microcephalus. Next base: position 18,993,706 of record NC_140996.1, read on the forward strand.
GCCCGGCCTCGGCGGTATCAGTCTGCACCGCCGGCTTAGCGCCTAAAGATAGGGGTGCAACGCCAGTTTTAGCGCTCGAGCAAACTCCTTGGCCAAAGCTACTGAATATCGGCGAAGTGGCCTCCACTTTCCGGCGGGCGCAAACTTTAGCGCCCGCCCGACTTTACCGCCCCAAAAGTGGCTATACTGAATTTCTAGGCCCTGATTCTTTTACTTGTCAAGACCTTTTCAAAAGTCATTAATGATGAACATGTTGATCATCTTCACAGTCCAATCAAAAGTGAATATATTACTACAGCTCGGGTCCAGCATTAAAGAACTTAATGAACAAGAAACTTTTAGAGCATTGCAACATCTATAATAGAAGTGAATAATGTACTGGAGCATTTTTTTAAAAAAGGTTATGGGGAAAAGGCAGAGGAATGGGACTAAGTGGATAGAATTACAATGGCCCGTAATTTCCGATAGCAGGCTTCCTGCGTGCGGATGCTTCCTATCGGAAAAAAATCTACGCTCTTACCTGGGGGTTCCCGAGGTCCAGACACTTCCGATGCTGGGCCTCTCCACATTCGAAAAGCGCAGGGCCCACGTATCCCAGGGGCGCAGGCAGTTCACAAGCGTCCTGCAGAAAGCGGAACTATCTGCCCGCAGATGCCCTTCTCTAGGGCAGGTGTCCGATCTGTTAAGAGGATTCTTGACAGATCGTAAATGCTGGTTTTCAGCGCATGTGCTTCGCTTGCCTGAAACCAGCATTTCCGATGTCCCTACGGGTGAAAATACGGGCCATAGGATTTACATCACAGAAACAGGCCATTCGGCCCAACTGGTCTGTGCCGGTGTTTATGCTCCACAAGAGCCTCCTCCCACCCTACTTCATCTCACCCTATCAGCATATCCTTCTATTGCTTTCTCCCTCATGTACTTATCTAGCTTCTCCTTAAATGCACCCATGCTATTCTCCTCAACTATTCCCTGTGGTAGCAAGTTCCACATTCTCACCACTCTTTGCTTAAAGAAGTTTCTCCTGAATTCCTTATTGCATTTATTAGTGAGGCCTAGAAATTCAGTGGCCTGCGCCACCAGTTTGCGCCCAAAGAGGGCTTTTGCGCCACTGTGCAAACCTACCGCGATATTTAGCGGGGCGCTAATGGCGGCGTTAGCCATTAGTGCTGCGCCGCCACCGATGACGTCATCGGTGTGCACAGCGCCCCGCTATCGCCCCGCTGGCCATATTTGGTTGCTGCCGCCTCCCCCGCGCCGGCCGCAAACAGCGACCGGTACACGGGGCCTACCTGTGCCGGTAGTGGGGCGAGTTAAGGTGGAGGTGCGGCCGGCCGCTTTTTCGGCAGCCGCCTGCCCGTACCTCCGTCCCCGGCCTCCTACACCCACCCCCCCCCGCGGCATGGCCGGCTGTTTCCAGAGAGCCCTGCACTTCTCCTTGGTGCCGGGCTCATTTGCCGGCACTCGCGAGCGGGGATCGCGCTGTTGCAGGCACCTCCCCCTTAAGAGTGAGAGGAAGGCCTGCAGTACCGCAGGCTGCCGTGCCGCAGCGGGTGGCACTGCGGCACTTTGCACGCCGATATTCAGTTTCAGCGCCCCAAGCGGGGCGCCGAAACCCTTGTTTAGCGGCCGGCTTCCACTTGGGGCGCTGAAACTGAATATCCCGCTGGCGCAAGTGGCTCCGCGCGCAGCGGTAATTCCGGCGTCCAGGCGAGCTGTGCGCCCCGAACTGAATTTCTAGGCCTGAATGTCTTATAGCTCTTTCAGGGAGCTAGCTGGGCATAATGGGTTGAATGGCCTTCTGTGTTGTGAAATTCCATGATTCCATCAACATCCGAATGGTCAGGACCAGCGACGTAACGTCATATGGCAAAGTGTCCACTTCCCAGGGAGCGGGAATGGTTATTACCGGCTGGTTTACTTGAAGAATAAGGACACTATTGAAGGGTGGCTTCTGGAAGGTGAAGGCTACCGTATGCAGTCTTGGCTGTCAGTCAGAATGTGAGCACAAATACAATGGAGCCCATGCAGTTACCAGGGTAATTCACAGATCTATTGGCATCTTGAAGCAGGGTGTCCAAAATAATTTTTTATCTCCAGTATGCTCCACAAATTTGCTATCCAAGGAGGCCTAACCATGGAAAATTGGGAAGAGGAGAAAACCTATCTGCAGCTAAGACTAGAGGATGACACTGACTATAATCCACAGGATGTTGCTTTAGAAAAACCTTTTTAGCCAGAGGAATAGTACGCCAGGCTGCCATAGAGGAATCATTTAGCTAAGTGTTTGAGCTGCCTATTTCAATAAGACTTTTATCTATATGTGCACTATGCAGTGGCCCTGCATTGTCCTCTACTCCATCTAACCACACTGGAAGCCCTTCTTGTGATTTTCTGATATCTGAGCAGAAAAGTTTGTGAAGCCCTGCATAATGCCTGCCTTGCTCTGATCTTCCAGCATGCTAACGCCATATAAGAATGCCGACTATACATTAGAGTTCAAGGCCTTCATACTTGCAACATGAGCTTTCATGAGAGATACTCCAACTCTATGAACTAACCGCCATCACTGTGGTCTTCACGACAGATGTCCCTGGATTTGTCATGTTTTCAACGGTGAAAGTCACTCCAATAAACCATGCTACTCCTCACAGTCGCTGCTAGATCTTGCGAGGTGCTCTGAAAAGTCTCAAAATGACTTCAGAAGATGACTGTGCTCAGCTAGCAACCTTTGTTTTATAAGCAGGTCCCGTGAGGTTTGAATCCCTGGGCTTCGCAGCTGAGGAAGGACATGAGTTGGCCTTCTGACCTGTAGGTTCCTGGTCTGCCATTTGCAACTTCTCATTCATGCTCATTGCTTCACCTAGGTCCTCTAAATTCCCAGGGATGGATGTACTGTACTGATGCTTGCAATAGGTGGAGTGAGTAATGCAGAGGGCTGTAAGCTGCTGGCTTCTTCTATGGTTTTGGGAGCTGTGACTGGTTCTTAAGAGAGACACCCATAGAAACAGAAGAGGAACATATATTAAAATGTTAGCCTCATGACGCCTTCAAATATTATGTACATAGCTCTATACAGTGTGCCATAGCGTTGTACTCGACTATATACCTGTGTGATAGTGAAAGTGAGTAAGGAAGCGGAGAACAAAGAATATAAGGATGAAGGTACAGCCCTGAGCTGGTAGAAGACCATTGAGTTCACTATGCTCTAGTCCTTCCATGCTCTTAATCTCAAGGATTTCCAAGCATTCAAGAGCTTATAATTGTGGGGTCCTCATACATTTTGGGCCTCCTCTTTTCTGATATGTTCCACCTTGTCCTGCAAACAGAATTAGTATTGAGGTGATGAGACCTGAACAGGAGAATGGCAGAGGGGCTGCCCTCCCACTGGCTGGGAACACATGGAAAATATACTCCATCTCCAACCATCCTTTCCTCTCCAAAGTCCTTGAACATGCTGTTGCCTCCCAAATCGAAGCCCATCTTTCCCGCAACTTCTTTATAGAATCCCTCCACAGTACCGAAACGGCTCTCATCAAAGTCGCAAATGACATCCTATGTGATTGTGACAAAGGTAAACTATCCCTCCTTGTCCTTCTTCGCCTGTCTGCAGCCTTTGACACGGTTCACCACTCCATTCTCCTCCAACGCCTCTCCACCGTAGTCCAGCTGGGTGAGACTGCACTCGCCTGGTTCCATTCTTATCTATCTATTCATAGCCAGAGAATCACCTGTAATGGGTTCTCTTCCCACTCCCGCACCGTTACGTCTGGTGTCCCCCCAAGGATCTATCCTTGGCCCACTCCTATTTCTTATCTACATGCTGCCCCTCGGCGACATCATCTGAAAATACAGAGTCAGTTTCCACGTGTACACTGACGACACCCAGCTCTACTTCACCACCACCTCTCATGACTCCTCCACTGTCTCTAAATTGTCAGACTGCTTGTACGACATTCAATACTGGATGAGCAGAAATTTCCTCCAACTAAACATTGGGAAGCCTGAAGCCATTGTCTTTGGTCCCCGCCACAAACTCCATTCCCAAGCCACCAGCGCCATCCATCTACTTGGCAACTGTCTGAGGCAGAACCAGACTGCTCGCAACCTTGGTGTTATATTTGACCCAAGATGGGCTTCTGACCACATATCCATGCTATCAATTAGACCGCCTATTTCCACTTCTGTAACACCACCCAACTCTCAGCCATGCCTTTGTTACCTCTAGACCTGGCTATTCCAATGCACTCCTGGCCGGCCTTCCACGTTCTAATTGCCGTAAACATGAGGTCATCCAAAACTCTGCTGCCCGTGTCCTAACTCGCACCAAGTCTCGTTCACCCATCACCCCTGTGCTCGCTGATCTACATTGGCCCCCGGTTAAACTACACCTTGATTTTAAAATCTCATCCATCTCAACCAGATTGAATGACAAGAATCGCGTGCAAATTTCCGGCCGGAGGTGCGCCTTTTGGTGAAGGGAAATAATTGTCGTAAAGTAACGAATTTCTACTCTGTGCTCACAAGTGCACAAACGTGTGGAAAAAGTTGTCCTGCATATGTTAAATGAACTGATGCAAATTTTATACTCACTTTTTTCATTCACTCTGAGTTTAGGCTGTTACGTTGGAGGCCTCTAAAATAAAGTGATTAGAAAGTATAGGAACATAGGAACAGGAGTAGTCCATTCAGCCCCTCGAGCCTGTTCCGCCATTCAATGAGATCATGGCTGATCTGTGACCTAACTCCATATACCCGTCTTGGGCCCCGTATCCCTTAATACCTTTGGTTAACAAAAACCTATCAATCTCAGATTTAAAATTAACAATTGACCCAGCATTAATTGCCGTTTGCGGAAGAGAGCTCCAAACTTCGACCACCCTTTGTGTGTAGAAGTGTTTCCTAATTTCACTCCTGAAATTTTTTTAGACTATGGTCCCTAGTCCTAGAATTCCCAACCAGCGGAAATAGTTTCTCTCTGTGTACCTTATCTGTTCCCCTTAATATCCTGAAAACTTAGCTCAGATCACTCCTTAACCTTCAAAATCCTAGGGAATACAACCCTAGTTTGTGTAATCTCTCCTCGTCACTTAACAGTCGCTGAAGGTAAGCATGCAGGTGCAGCAGGCGGTTAAGAAGGCAAATGGTATGTTGGCCTTTGTAGCAAGAGGGTTCGAGTACAGGAACAAGGATGTCTTGCTACAGTTGTACAGGGCCTTGGTGAGGCCGCACCTTGAGTATTGTGTGCAGTTTTGGTCACCTTACCTGAGGAAGGACGTTCTTGCCATGCAGGGAGTGCAGCGAAGATTCACCAGGCTGATACCTGGGATGGCAGGAATGATGTATGAGGAGAGATTGTGTCGATTGGGCTTATACTCACTGGAGTTTAGAAGATTGAGAGGGGATCTCATCGAAACCTATAAAATTCTGTCAGGTCTGGACAGACTAGATGCAGGAAGGATGTTTCTGATGGCGGGGGAGTCCAGAACCAGGGGTCATAATCTAAGGATAAGGGGTAAGCCATTTAGGACTGAAATGAGGAGGAATTTCTTCACCCAGAGAGTGGTGAACCTGTGGAATTCTCTACCACAGAGGGCGGTGGAGGCCAGTTCATTAAATATATTCAAGAAAGAGTTGGATATATTTCTTGAGGCTAAAGGGATCAAGGGATATGGGGAGAAGGCAGGGACAGGGTACTGAATTGAATGATCAGCCATGATCTCATTGAATGGTGGAGCAGGCTCGAAGGGCCAAATGGCCTACTCCTGCTCCTATCTTCTATGTTTCTATGTTTCTATGTTAACCCTTGGAGTCCGGGTATCATCCTGGTAAACCTGCGCTGCACTCCCTCCAAGGCCAATAGTATCAAGTTTGAACACTATAGAGATGAAGAGCAGGGTCTTATATATTCAGTCATGCCAATAACTCAAGGCGGATAAATCCCCTGGACCTGATGGCTTGCATCCCAGGGTCTTGAGGGAAGTAGCGGTAGGGATTGTGGATGCATTGGTAATAATTTTCCAAAACTCACTGGACTCAGCAAAGGTCCCGGCAGATTGGAAAACTGCTAATGTAACACCCTTATTTAAAAAGGGTAGTAGGCAGAAGGCTGGAAACTATAGACCTGTTAGCCTAACATCTGTGGTTGGTAAAATGTTAGAGTCCATTATTAAGGAGACAGTAACGGGACATTTGGATAAACATAATTTAATAGGGCAAACTCAGCATGGTTTCATGAAGGGGAAGTCATGTTTAACAAATTTGCTTGAGTTTTTTGAGGAAGTAACATACAGGGTGGATAAAGGGGAACCAGTGGACGTAGTGTATTTAGACTTCCAAAAGGCATTTGACAAGGTGCCACACAAAAGATTATTGCTCAAGATAAAAAATCACGGGATTGGGGGTAATATTCTGGCGTGGGTGGAGGATTGGCTCTCTAACAGAAAGCAGAGAGTTGGGATAAATGGTTCGTTCTCAGATTGGCAACCAGTAACTAGTGGTGTTCCGCAGGGGTCAGTGCTGGGTCCCCAACTCTTTACAATCTATATTAACGATTTGGAGGAGGGGACCGAGTGTAACATATCAAAGTTTGCAGATGATACAAAGATGGGAGGGAAAGTAGTGAGTGAGGAGGACATAAAAAACCTGCAAAGGGACATAGACAGGCTAAGTAAGTGGGCAGAGATTTGGCAGATGGAATACAATACTGGAAAGTGTGAGGTTATGCACTTTGGCAGGAAAAATCATAGAGCAAGTTATTATCTTAATGGCAAGAAACTGGAAAGTACTGTAGTACAAAGGGATCTGGGGGTCCTGGTGCACGAAACTCAAAAAGTTAGTATGCAGGTGCAGCAAGTGATTAAGAAGGCCAATGGAATGTTGGCTTTTATTGCTAGGGGGTTGGAATATAAAAACAGGGAGGTATTGCTGCAGTTGTACAAGGTATTGGTGAGGCCGCACCTGGAATACTGCATACAGTTTTGGTGTCCATACTTAAGAAAAGACATACTTGCTCTCGAGTCAGTACAAAGAAGGTTCACTCGGTTAATCCCGGGGATGAGGGGGTGGTCATATGAGGAGAGGTTGAGTAGATTGGGACTCTACTCATTGGAGTTCAGAAGAATGAGAGGCGATCTTATTGAAACATATAAGATTGTGAAGGGGCTTGATCGGGTGGATGCGGTGAGGATGTTCCCAATGATGGGTGAAACTAGAACTAGGGGGCATAATCTTAAAATAAGGGGCTGCTCATTCAAAACTGAGATGAGGAGAAACTTCTTCACTCAGAGGGTAGTAGGTTTGTGGAATTTGCTGCCCCAGAAAGCTGTGGAAGCTACATCATTAAATAAATTTAAAACAGAAATAGATAGTTTCCTAGAAGTAAAGGGAATAAAGGGTTACGGGGAGCGGGCAGGAAATTGGACATGAGTCTGGGTTCGGAATGGTCATGGCCCTGTGGGTAGTGGAGCGGGACCAGGGGCCGTGTAGCCTTGTTCTGCTCCTACTGTGTTCTAATTCTGTTAGATTTCAGGAGATGGTTTTATTCCTGTTCCTGGCTGGGGTGGAGATCGCCTTTACAGAAGGTAAGTACTGTAGAAAATATAGGGACAGAGTGATCTCCTGGAAGAATTTCGATCGCCTAGATGGGTCGGAGAGGAATTTCCCAGATTTTTTTCTCCCAAATTGGCCATTGGGTCTTTATCTGGTTTTTCGCCTCTCCCGGGAGATCACATGGGTTCGGGTGGATGCAGAGTGATAGAAGATTTGAGGTTAGGATCAGATCAGCCATGATCTTATTGAATGGTGGAGCAGGCTCGAGGGGCCGATTGGCCTACTCTTGCTCCTATTTCTTATGTTCTTATGTTCTTATGTTCTTATGTTCTTATAAGCTTGGTGCACCACAATGTCCAGTACAAATGCTTATTATCATGATAGAAAATTATTCTAGTTCGTTGTTTTGTTGCCGTGGCACTGATGTGTGATGGGCGGATGGTTTGGAAGGCAAACTAATCGATTAAAATTTAGCGCCATGCTAATTTGATATGCAGTTTTAAAAGTGACGGCGCTGGCACATCAAATTCCAGACATGCACACAAACGGCAAAAAAAAGCAGCTACTAAAACGACGCTGTTGATTAATGAGGTGCTGCACCACGTAAAATACAATGTTTGCGCTCGCGTGCAAGGAGCCAATGCGAATAACAGCTAGGAAGTCACGGCCGTAATGTTTGTAATAAGCGAATGTGTTGTCTGCAAGTAAAGTAAGAAGTACAGCAAAGGCAGCTGTAATTCTCCACAAATTTATTAGGATGAGTAATTGTTCTCCTCTCCTTTCATGAATAGGCATGATGAAGCTTATAATGAGGGGACTGATTGGAATTTTAAAGAATCCCTTCCATACAGTAAAGGTGTCTAGACCACACTGCTGTAACAAAAACCATAATTTATGTCCAAAACTCATTTTAGTGCTCGCCACTATTCAGCTCAAATAAACTTGCACTCTCCTGTGTCAAAGCCATTCTTCAGGAAACTATAGGAAAATGTTAAATCTTTCAAACTTGATGTAAAATAAATTGCATTATGATTTAAATGTCAGTGTATTACAGGGCTGGGCTAAAACAGATGGAGGCATGAATCATTCAGGAGACCAGTTTAACCCTAGATTGTACAAAATTGAAAACATCATTAAGGAAACATTGCCGCCGCGAAAACTGCACTTAAACCTCTAAATCAAAAGGTTTTTTGATTGAACCTAGAATCTGAAGGCAAAGCAAAGTCTAGAGGTTGCACTTTTTGTTCAAACTGCATTCTCATTCTAGACAGAAAACTTATGGATTCGCCAGTGCTGATCTTTCAGCCCCCCCGCCCGCCCAACGTTGGAGTGGCTCGCAGGTCAGTTTGAGGTCACTGTCCCTGCTGTTTCCAATGAATCCACTTCAAAATGCACGGCGATTCACAGCGACATCACCGCAGTGGCGCAGCAGTAAACGAGACCCCATCTCCATGGAGATTAAGTGTGTTTTAGTTCCTTTGGCCACAAAACGTTCCTCTTTTCTTTTCATTGCCTGCTAAATGGTCAATTTAACTGGCTCCTCAGTAGAGTCATTAATCATTTCCAACTAGATAGGTTGTGAGGGGACTCGGGGACATCAAGGAGGAATAAGGGCCCCAGTCAAGACTGAATGTAGAGCAGACCATAGTCAGCAAGTGTAGTACAGACGCAGAGAATCAGAGATACACGCGTGAACTAAAGACCAGGAGAAGGCATAAACTCAGGGCCATGAAAGGAGGCAGATCTACATTAAGATGCATAATTATGAATGCTAGAAGCAGTGGAAGCAGATTGCTGGATCTGGAGACTGTTATGGTAGCAGGGAACTATGATGTAGCAGGGATTTCAGAAAGGTGGTCAGCTCCAGAAGATTATGCCGGGAATTTTTCGGGGGGGTCAGCAGGTGCATTTGGTGGTGGGTTGCCTGGGAAAACTTTTTTTTTGACAGTGGGTAGGGAACCCGCTGTCAACCCACCTCCAGGCTAGTCTCCCAGATGTCGGGTCGGTCATCACAGAACAGACCTGACACCAAGCGGCGGGGGAGGCAATTTAGATCATTAGAGAGATTGTTAAGAGGCAATTAAATAGTATTTTAAGCTCGTCTTTAGAGTTTGCCAACGGCTTCCCCGCTGCTCGGGGATCACGTCAGGTAAGGAGGTCGGGTGTCGTGTCAGCATGGGATGATTTCTTAACTTGACAGCTGCAAATGGTCTATGAAAGCTCCCATTTCATAGGTGTTCACTTTCCAAGGTTAGAAGCTGTTGCTTACTGCATTTGGAAGACAGATTGCGCTTTATGCAGGTTGCAAATGTTTGGAGCAAACTTTCTATCCAGTGTCACTTCATTGGAACAACCTCTCTCACAATTGACAGGTCGCTTCTGTCATCTCAAATTCAGCTGCCATCTATTCCATCAGCATCGGTGCCATTGAAAAAATCTCACCGTGGTCCTCAGAATCCCACTGTGATCAGCCCCAACACCAGCAGCACCAGGCACACCAGCAACACCAACAAGAGCACCAACCTTCTCCCCAATCAACTGATGCTGCACAGGACGCAGGGCATCAGTGCCCGACCACATTGCTGCCTGGGACGCCAGGGTTCACCTCACCATGGCCAGATTTACTTCACTTGACGCTGTACACCCTGGCTGCCACATGATGCGCCAGGTTGGCACCACCCCACACCAACACCATAAAGCATCCCTACAATGCCCAAGCCATTCCTTTCACACTCATCACCATTGCGGGGGATACCGTTATGTCTCACCATTCACTGCAACTCACTAAGCCACTTCCAAATGTTCACACAAATCTGTCCAAGAACGCAAAGTGCTGAAAATAAAGGTTTCAATGTTTGACAGCACATTAACAGAAACTTTACATGAACATTGGCTAAAACACCCACGTGCCTACCCTTGTGTGTTGTTAATTGGTATGATTGGACTAGGATGAGGGTGAGTGTGAGGGATGGCTAGTGAGATGGGGAAGTGATAATGTAGATAGAGATGAATGGATTAGGTGCAAGGTAAGTTGGTGTGAGTAAGGATGTGCAGGAGTAGGGTAGAGAAGGTAGAGTGATGGGGATGTGATGAGTGGCACAGCAGGATGAGGTTGAGTGTGGGTTTGCAGTAACATTTTGTGATCTACTGAGATCATTGAAAGGTTTGCGCCACTGCATCCAGGGACTCCTGATGACATCCCTGCTTGTGTCCTCCTGTGGAATGTGCAACCAGGCTGCGTTGATCTCCTGGGGAGGTCCCTTCCGCCCATGGGAAGGGAAGAGGACCTCCTTGCGTGCTATGACTCCCTCCATAAGCATATGGAGGGAGTTATGGGAGAGCCTGGGTGCAGATTTGCACCTCTGTGCAGTGCTTGTCTGTGTTTGCAGCACCTCAATGCTGTAGAACACTGACAGCTCAAATGTCAAAATAATTTTGGTCATGGCCCCTTTAAAGAAACCGGCTGCTGACTCAGAGACAAGGGTCCTCAATTTAAATAAAGGAAACTACGATGGTCTGAGGAGCGAGTTGGGTAGGATTGATTGGGGAATGGCACTCAAAGGGTTGACAGTGGATAGGCAATGGCAAACATTCAAAGACCGAATGGATGAGCTACAGAATTTGTTCATCCCAGTTTGGCATAAAAATAAAACAAAAAAGGTGACTCAACCGTGGCTAACAAGGGAAATTAGGGATAGCATAAGATCCAAGGAGAGGACATATAAATTGGCTAGAAAAAGCAATAATCCTGAGGATTGGGAGCAGTTTAGGAGTCAACAAAGGAGGACAAAGGGATTAATTAAGAAAGGGAAAATAGAGTATGAGAGTAAGCTAGCAAGAAACATAAAAACTGACTGTAAAAGCTTTTATAGATATGTGAAGAGAAAAAGATTGGTGAAGTCAAGCGTAAGTCCCTTACAGTCAGAATCAGGGGAATTTATAATGGGAAACAAGGAAATGGCAGACCAAATAAATACATACTTTGGTTCTGTCTTCACAAAGGAGGACACAAATAACCTCCCAGAGATGTCGGGGAACACAGGGTCTGATGAAAGTGAGGAACTGAAAGAAATCAGTATTTGTAGGGAAATGGTGTTAGGAAAATTGATGGGACTGAAGGCCGATAAATCCCCAGGGCCTGATGGTCTACATCCCAGGGTACTTAAGGAAGTGGCCCTAGAGATAGTAGATGCATTGCTGGTCATCTTCCAGAACTCGATAGATTCTGCAACGGTACCCATGGATTAGAGGGTAGCTAATGTTACCCCACTATTCACAAAAGGTGGTAGAGAAAAAGCAGGAAATTATAGACCGGTAAGCCTGACATCGGTAGTGGGGAAAATGCTGGAGTCTATTATAAATTATGTAATAGCAGAGCACTTGGAAAGCAGTGACAGGATTGGACAAAGTCAACATGGATTTACGAAAGGTAAATCATGCTTGACTAATCTACTGGAATTTTTTGAGGATGTAACTGGTAAAATAGATGAGGGAGAACCAGTGGATGTGGTGTATTTGGACTTTCAGAAGGCTTTCGATAATGTCCCACATAAGAGATTAGCATGCAAAATTAAGGCACATGGGATTGGGGGCAAGGTATTGACTTGGATACAGAACTGGTTGGCGGACAGAAAGCAAAGAGTTGGAATAAACGGGTCGTTTTCCGAGTGGCAGGCAGTGACGAGTGGGGTACCGCAAGGATCGGTCCTAGGACCCCAGCTGTTCACAATATATATTAATGATCTGGACGAGGGAATTGGATGTAATATCTCCAAATTTGCAGATGACACAAAGCTGGGTGGGAGGGTGTAATGATATCAGCAAATAGTGATGATATTTGTCTGTGTTTGATTACTTATGCCTTACAGCATATTTGTCTGTGTTTTTGATTACTTGTGCCTGACCAGCAGAGGTCATGTGAGAGACAAGCAGTCCGGAGGAGTTTTACTTTCAGTTTCATTCTAGATGCATCACAGCATAGTGTGTTCTGTAAAAAGCTGTAGAAAGTCTTGAACAAGACTTTAGATTAAACAACATTCTCTTTCAGAAATGAGTCTTTATTGAACCCAAAAAGAAATCAAAACAGAGGGTAAGCTGTGAGGAGGATGTCGTGAAACTCCAGTATGATTTGGACAGGTTGGGTGATTGGGCAGAAACATGGCAAATGCACTATAATGTGGATAAATGTGAGGTTATCCACTTTGGTGGCAAAAACAGGAAGGCAGATTATTATTTGAATGGCAACAGATTGGGAGAAGGGGAAGTGCAAAGAGACCTGGGTGTTCTTGTGCACCAGTTGCTGAAGGTAAGCATGCAGGTGCAGCAGGCGATTAAGAAGGCAAATGGTATGTTGGCCTTCGTAGCAAGAGGGTTCGAGTACAGGAACAAGGATGTCTTGCTACAGTTGTACAGGGCCTTGGTGAGACCGCACCTTGAGTATTGTGTGCAGTTTTGATCACCTTACCTGAGGAAGGACGTTCTTGCCATGGAGGGAGTGCAGCGAAGATTCACCAGGCTGATACCTGGGATGGCAGGAATGACGTATGAGGAGAGATTGTGTTGATTGGGCTTGTACTCACTGGAGTTTAGAAGATTGAGAGGGGATCTCATCGAAACCTATAAAATTCTGTCAGGTCTGGACAGACTAGATGCAGGAAGGATGTTTCTGATGGCCGGGGAGTCCAGAACCAGGGGTCATAGTCTAAGGATAAGGGGTAAGCCATTTAGGACTGAAATGAGGAGGAACTTCTTCACCCAGAGAGTGGTGAACCTGTGGAATTCTCTGCCACAGAGGGTGGTGGAGGCCAGTTCATTAAATATATTCAAGAAAGAGTTGGATATATTTCTTGAGGCTAAAGGGATCATGGGATATGGGGAGAAGGCAGGGACAGGGTACTGAATTTGGATGATCAGCCATGATCGCATTGAATGGCGGAGCAGGCTCGAGGGGCCGAATGGCCTACTCCTGCTCCTATCTTCTATGTTTCTATGTGTCATCAAGTGACATCATCAGGCCCGCTTCCTTTAATTGGCTGGGAAACGCGCTGGGTGGGCTTAACAAGCCCAATCAGCGAAAAATTCATTTCACAGATCGGGATGGAGCCAGCAGCATGGTTGCACCCCACCACCGACCCCGGCTGCACAAGATCCACCTCGGTAGGTGAAATCGCGGCCTATAGCTCTTTGTCTAGCACCAGCAGCTTCACTTGTGCTTCAGCAAGGTATCACGTTAATATCCCTCCCCTGCTGTGTTGGGCACCCCAGTTGTATCAAAAAGGGATTGGGCTCCTGCCCAAAGTATGACAATGATCTTGACTCAAGAATTTGTACAGGGTCAGGGCTGTATCCTTGAGGCAGGTGAAAATTCCACTCCGCCCCAATCTGCTCCCAGTGCATTGCCCCCAGGAATCTTCAGGTTAAGAGCCCTCTCATCTCTGCTAGCCTGAATTTCCTTTGTTCTTTCCTATATTGTACTGTTTAAGCAATATAACCTACTTGAGCTTTTCATTACCTAGATTATTCTAGATCTAACTGTTTCCTTTAGAAGTGAGAGCAACATTAACACATTGATATGATGATAGCAAAATACTGCGGATGCTGGAAATCCGAATTAACAACAGAAAATGTTGGAAAAACTCAGCAGGCCAGGCAACATCCGTGGAGAGAGAAACAGAGTCAACGGTTCAGGTCGAAACTCTTCGTCAGGACTGAAAAAACACAGGAAATGAAACAGATAAAAAGGCCAGTTTGGGGGCTGGGAAATGGGGATGAAAGAACAAAAGAGAAGTGAAGAGACATTAAGAGGTTTTCAAAACCAGACGAGATGGTGATAGGACTAGTGGAGAGACAAAAGACGGCTCTAGATGAGGTGTGAAATACGCTGGCAGAATGAGAGACAGCTGCCATGTGGGAGAGAAGAAAAGGGGGAAGGGCACAAAACAAAGGTGTGGATAAAAAATATATATAAAAATGTAATAGGGGCCGAGGTTATGATCTGAAATTGTTGAACTCGATATTGAGTCCGGAAGGCTGTAAAGTGCCTAATCGGAAGATGAGGTGCTGTTGTTAGATTGGCTGATGATCCGCTCCATAAAAACAGTTTTTTTTTAGCCAAACAAGGCACAGAAAAGATTAAACACAGTCATGTCGTACATTATTAGCTCCAGTTGTTTGGGCCACTTAGGTCATCTTATTTCACTGGGATCGCATAGGTTCAAGTCCCATGCTAGATTTTGATGCATTCCTGAGGGAATTCTGCGTTGTTAGAATCTTTTGGATCAGATGTTAAGCTGAGGCCCCATTTGTCTGTTCCATTATGTTTGGAGATGTTTCTGACAGTTGTGATGGAGCACCATGTAACTAGTCTCTCTCTAGAGAATGGAGGAGAAATTTGGATGGTTAGCGCCTCCTGTTAGTGCCTGGCGGGGGCACTAATGGGGAACTAATGAAGTTGCGCCGGGGCGAGGTGAATTCAGTGCCGCACGCCAAATCCAGTCGCCCCTTAGTGCCGCCACTAACAGTTAGCATCTTGGGCTTTAGCGCCAGGCAGATCGTGATGTCAGTGAGTGTGCAACGTTCACTCAGCGACCAATATGCCAAATTGATTATTGCTGCCTGCCTTAACGCCTCGCCCCGACAACGCCAGGGAGAGGAGGCGTGAAGCAGGTGAATGGCGGCTCCAGGGGCGATATTTAAAGGGATGAGTCGCAGCTGTCAGGGTAGTGTTGTTTCACTGCTTCCTTGTCAGTTTGCGATTGTGAAAGATTTTAATTCAGTCATTTAAAGTTTCTTTAGTAACAGGAGCGTTGTGGCTACTAAAAATTTGTTACAATTATTGTGACAAAATTTCAAAGTGCTACACATCATTACATTAATGGGGGCTGTACTGGCAGTCGACCTGGCCCTCCAGGGTCTATGGCGGAGGGAGCAGAGGCAGCGAGAAAGATTGGAACATGTGCCCAGAGGGAGGAGGAGGGCCATCAGGGCTCTCAACAGGAGGCCTTACCCTCCGAGGGTATTCCGAGAGCACTTCTCCTACCTCCAATTAAGCGAGGAGCAGTGTATTAGGAGGCTCCGCTTCACCAAGGATGTGGTCACTGAACTCTGCCACTTCCTGCAACCAGAGCTCCAGCCTCAGATCAGGTCAACCACGACTCTCTCAGAGGCATTCAAGATCACCATCGCCCTCAATTTCTTCACCAGAAGTTCCTTCAAATCTGCAACAGAAGATATAGCTAATATCTTACAGTTCGCCATCCATTGCTGCATCTGGGAGGTCACAGAGGCTCTCTGCAGTAGGATAAGGGATTACATTTCCTTCCCCATCATCAGAGAGAAGCAGGAGGAACGTGCATGTGGTTTTGCCAGGATAGCGGGTTTCCCCATGGTGCAGGGAGCCATTGAATGCACCCACATGGCTTTGTGGGCACCTCATAACAATCCTGAGGTCTTCCATAACCGCAAATGCTACCACTCACTTAATGTGCAGTTGGTGTGCGACCGCAGACAGCGAATCCTCAATGTGAATGCCCGCTATCCTGGCAGCAGCCACAATGCCTTCATCCTGCACCAGACTGGTGTGCCAGCTGTGTTCCAGCCACCACATCAAGCTCACGGCTGGCTGCTCGGAGAAAATGGCTATCTGCTCTCCACTGGCTCATGACGCCCCTCTGCAACCCCAGTGCTCCGGCTCCGCAATCATATAATGAGAGTCATGCTGCCACCAGGAACATCACCGAGCAGACCACCAGGGTGCTCAAGCAACGTTTCTGCTGCCTTGACCGCTCAGGAGGAGCCCTCCAGTACTCACCGGAGCGGGTGTCCCATTTTGTCGTCGTCTGCTGCATGCTCAACAACATGGCTATCATGAGGGCCCAGCCCTTGCCACCAGGCATTGTGGACCATCACAGGAGGAGGAAGAGGGAGAGGAGAAGGAGGAGGAACAGGAGTGAGGGAAGAGGCAGCCACTTTATCGGCCTTCTGGAAGGGCGGTCCGTGACCACCTCATCAGAATGCGGTTCCAATAAATTAAACTCCAGATCCCTGTTGCTCACCACATCCACATCATTCCATTCCTGTCGCAGGCCATATCACAGCGCAAAGCTTAAATGAGAGACACCACAAAATAATCCAAAGCCAATTAATACATTTATCAATAATCAGTGAACACATATTTACAACAACAATATTAGCTATTCAAACTTGTACAATCCTTTAGTGCCCTCCTTACAGTGCCTTTGCCTACTCTAGTGCTCCTACGAGGTGTTGGCCCAGTGGCTGCAGCATGGCGGGTGGAAGGCTGGTGAATGTCAATGCGGGGGACTTCAGATGGCCTTGCAGGATGCCCTCGACCAGCTCTGGGCCTGGAAGGCTCGGCTGTAGACTGCACCACCTCAGCATGGGCGGTAGTAGTCTGGGCTGGCTGGATGACAGGCAGCGACAAGGGCAATGGTGGAGTGGCAGTGGTGGGAGCAGGAATGCTGTCATCCTGAGAGAGGAGCCATCATATTATGACCACTGCTCCCCAGAGGCTCCTTTACTACAAGATTATTAATTAACCCTGTCTTATTGCACAATACTGGATCCAAAATAACAAATTCCCCAGTAGGTTCCTCGACATACTGATCTAGAAAACTATCTTGAATGCATTCCATGAACTCTTCCTCTGCACTATTTCTGCAAGTTTGGTTTGCCCAGTCTATATGAAAGTTAAAGTCCCCCATGATTACTGTATTGCACCTATTACATGCATCTCTAACTTCCTGATTTATACACTGCCCAACACAACAACTATTGTTAGGGGGCCTATAAACTACTCCCACTAGTGTTTTCTGCCCCTTGTTGTTTCTTAGCTCCACCCAAACTAATTCTACATTTTGTTTTTCTGAGCCAAGAGCCTTTCTCTCTAATGTCTTTATCCCCTCCTTTATTATCAGGGCAACCCGCCTCCCTCCTTTTCCATTGTGCCTGTCCCTTCTAAAAGTCAAATATCCTGGAATATTCTGTAACTACGTCTCTGTAATGGCTATTAAATCAAACACATTTATTTCTATCTGCGCTATTCATTCATCCATTTTGTTTTGAATGCTCTGTGCATTCAGATATAATACTTTTAGCTTAAACTTTTTTCTACTTTTTCCCTGTTGTCACTTTAGTCACTGGTGTCCTATTATCTTTATTAATTTCTTTGGTCCTTCCTGACCCACTCTGCTTATCTTTACCCAGATCACTACACTTCTCTACAGCCTTGACATTTCTCTTACTGCTTTTGAATTTACCCTTTCCTGAATCTTCCTACCCCCCCCCTTCATTAGTTTAAAGCCTTATCTACCACCCTAGTTATTCAATTCACCAGGACACTGGTCCCAGCCTGGTTTAATTGGAGCCCGTCCTAACAGAACAGCTCCCTCTTTCCCCAGTACTGATGCCAGTGTCCCATGAATCGAAACGACCTCGTTCCACACCACTCTTTGAGCCACGCATTTAACTCTGTGATCTGTCTGTCCTTATGCCAATTTGCACGTGGCTCAGGTAACAATCCAGAGATTATTACCTTTGAGGTTCTGTATTTTAATTTGGACCCTAGCTGCTCAAACTCCCTCAGCAGAACCTCATTCCTAGTTCTATCTATATCGTTGGTTCCTATGTGGGCAACGACCACTGGATCTTCCCCCTCCCACTCCAAGTTCTTTTCCTTAACCCTGGGCACCGGGCAGGCAACACAACCTTCGGAACTCCTGGTCATGGCTGCAGAGAACAGTATCTATTCCCCTGACTATACTGTCCCCTACCACAGCTACATTCCTTTTTACTCCTTCCACTTGAATGGCCTCCTGCACCATGGTGCAGTGGTCAGTTTGCTCATCCACCTTGCAGTCCTTGTTCTCATCCAGACAGGTAGCAAGTACCTCATACATGTTGGTCAAAGACAAGGGCCGAGGCTCCTCCATCACGATATCCTGGGTCCCCATACCTTCCTGACTCGCAGTCACATGCTCCTGTCCCTGACCATTGACGAACTCTAAAGTACTACGTCACCTAAGGGGTGTGACTGCCTCCTGGAACAAAGTGTCCAGGTAACTCTCCCCCTCCCTGATGCCCCGCAATGTCTGTACCTCGTACCCCAGCTCAACAACTCTGAGCCGAAGTTCCTCGAGCTGCAGACACTTATTGCAGATGTGGTTGCTCGGGATCTCGCTGATCGCCACAAGCTCCCACATACTGCAGTTATGGCACACCGCCTGCCCTGCCATGTCTATCTAACCTTCTTTATTTTTTTGATTGGTTAATTCATAATTTTTTTCTCAATTATTTTAGTTATATTACTTAATTGATTTATCTAGTTTTAGTTACTAATGTGATAAAGTAAAGTTATAGCAATTTACAGTTTCTTAGCTATCTTAGAGACTAAAAAAAACTGTAATACTCACCAACCAATCACCTACACACTGCCCTGTGATGTCACTCCTTGATTTTTCTGTCTGAAGGCTCTTTATGGCATTGATCCCGCTCCTCTCATCGCTGCTCTCGCGCTCTTTATAGCGCCGCTGATCCTGCTCCTCTCGCTGTTCCTCTCACCACTGCACTCACGCTCTCCGCCTTTCTACCTCTCTCTCCTCCTTTAAGACGCTCCTTAAAACCTACCTCTTTGACCAATCTTTTAGTTACCTGTCTTAATATCTCCTTATGTGGCTCGGTGTCAAATTTTGTTTGATAATCGTTCCTGTGAAGCAGCTATATAAATGCAAGATGTTGCTGTTATTGTTGTAGTGCACATGTCACAACACAAATCTGCTCAAAATCCACACGTTACTAACGTTTGCTTTTAATTCCCACAGGTAATGGAGTGAACAACTGTGCAAAGCACACCATTTGTGGGCCCGCTCCATCAAAAATTGCCCCCAATAAGAAAGTGGAGGTGGCTACAGATAATGCCTAGCCACAAATGGGATGTATATCTCACAATTTGGAGCCTTGGCAACTAAGGCCACAAGGGGGTGCTTGTGTATTCCCAACAACCAGCCTCGCTAAAGGACTGAGGGGATTTAAACTTTGAAACATGCAGGAAGGATGTTCCCGATGGCGGGGAGTCCAGAACCAGGGGTCACATTCTAAGGATAAGGGGTAAGCCATTTAGGACTGAGATGAGGAGGAATTTCTTCACCCAGAGAGTGGTGAACCTGTGGAATTCTCTGCCACAGAAGGCCGTTGAGGTCAACTTATTAAATATATTCAAGGAGTTAGATATATTTCTTAAGGTTAAAGGGATCAAGGGATATGGGGAGAAAGCAGGGACAGGGTACTGAATTTGGATGATCAGCCATGATCTCATTAAATGGCGGAACAGGCTCGAGGGGCCGAATGGCCTACTCCTGCTCCTATCTTCTATGTTGTTTCTATGTTTCTATGGTCATTTGCTTTTGGAAGCAATCGCAGCAGCAATAATTGCTTTTATAGATCTTGGGCTGGCACCGCAGACGGACTTACACTGAAGTGGGGCTTCACAGCCGATCCAATGTCCCCCAGCTGAGGTAGGTGCCCACCTGCAATATGCAGCAACCTCGGATCCTTGGATTTGGATGGGCTCTGGGGCATATCCAGGAGAAATTCTGTGCCACTCTAAAATGTAGACACATTGGGGGGAATTTTAATCCCCCAAAACAGGTAGGTTTGGCTCGGGTCAGATGTTAAAATGTAAAAAATCTCAAACCCAAACCACCTCAAAACCACCCACTTTTGGTTTCAATGGAGGCGGGACAGGGGGGCTGACAACCAACCCGCTTCCAGGAGCTGGGTTGCTCATTTAAATAATTTAATAATTTTCTTTCTTAATGAGGCTCCGTGCCTCACATTTTAGCTCCATTTTAAAATTAACTCTGGCCGGTCGGGTTTCCTGGGCCTGGGGAAATCCAGCAGCAAAAGGGAGGCAAGGTCTGCTGGATCCAACAGGTAAGTGCCTTTACAGCACTGCTTGTGGGCCAGGAGGAGCAGGGGTGCTTCTCCCCGGCCCTCCAAGCTAACCTTCCACGATTGGCTGTTCCCTGCCTCGCAATCCGATCTCGCCTCTGAGCCACGATGTCCCCCTGAGCCACAATCTCCCTCCGACTCATCCTCTCTGATCTCCATACCACCGCCCCATCCCCCTCCCCACTCCGCTCCGTTCTTTCCGATCCCTCCCTCCTCTGTGCGCCACGATACCGACATCCGATCTCTTCCATTCCAACCTCCGATCTCACCCACCTCCGGCCTCCGATCTTCCCTTCCAGTCTCTGATCTCCCCAACACCGGCTTCTGATCTCCCCCTCTGGTCTCCAATCAGAATTGCCCCCCATCAGAAAGTGGAGGTGGCTACATAAAATGGCTAGCCACAAATGGGACGTATATCTCACAATTTGGAGCCTTGGCAACTAAGGCCACAAGGGGCACTTGCGTATTCCCAACAACCAGCCTCGCTAAAGGACTGAGAGGATTTAAACTTTGAAACACAAGAGTCCAATCTCCTCCCCTACCTTCCAGCCTCTGATCTCCCCCGACACCCCCCACCCCCCGTCCCCCTCCGGCCTCCAATCTCCCCTATGGCCTCCGATCTCCCCCCTCCCGCTTCCGATGACCACAAGAAATATCCAGAATGTTCACTTTTTATCTTATTCTGTCCCCCTCTCCCCATTATGACTTACAGCCATGCAAAATGAAAGGATCCTCACAAAAATGACTGGACAGGAATTCTTACCTTGGTTGTCGTACTACTGATATTTATGGCCCGGTAGAATAACCAGTTTTGGAGCTAATGGGCCGAGTTGATCTTTTTTTTCATTATAAGTGCTTGATATTTGCTAGCCTGCAGTACTTCTGCCTATAATGGCATCACTGTAACAAACGTATCACAAGAGATTGGTTGAAATGAAATTAAATGAATTTGCATTGTGAATCAAATGTACTTGACACAAAATTCCGTGGAGTGAGGGAAGTGTACAATCAGGAAGAGTCAAGAGACAGAAGAATGATCAGAAAGAGATAGAGAGATGTTCCTGGAGTTCAGAAAAATGTGAGGACACCATTAGCCACCGACAGGCAAATAATTCAGAGTATATAGTTTCTGTAAGAACTAAGTTCTCAACACCAGAAGTAAGGTTGGTTCTACCGAAAGAACAGACTTGGCGGGGTGCAGGGGGGGGGGGGGCAGTGGGTGGCGGAGAATTATGATGATAGCAGAATTATCCCACCCATGTCAAGGAAACGAGCCCAAGCACCTCAGAGGGAGATGAGACAATCACCCCTGCTGTACTGACTTAGAAGACAAGATTGTATTATCTCCTGAATCTTTGCTCAAGGTATGAGCTTACCAGCAACAAGCTGAATAAACTCAACTCTTAATATATCACTGGGTTGTTATTTAAGCCTGTTAACATGCCAGCCATACACAAATTCTAATCTAAACTCTCCTTGCTGACATTTTGTCAATATTGATGCTGAGTATGATGTCAAATTTAATAATTGGAGCCAGCTGAGGTTGTGTTGCAGTGATACACTTGAATTGCCTTTTTAACCTCAGATGGTAATTCTTGCGTACCATTATTGTTTAGCATTAAGATGCTACTAATTGTATTATCCTAAATGTGTTAACAATGAAATGTAAGTTCTTGATTTCCATGGCCTGATTTCCTCTTTGGCAAGAGGAGACTAACATTCACTCAGTATCTTAGAAATATCGAAAAAATAGGAGCAGGAATAGGCCATCCGGCCCTTTGAGCCTGCTCCGCCATTCAATATGATCATGGCTGATCCTCTATCTCAATACCATATTCCTGCTCTCTCCCTATACCCCTTGATGCCTTTTGTGTCTAGAAATCTATCTAGCTCCTTCTTAAATATATTCAGTGACTTGGCCTCCACAGCCTTCTGTGGTAGAGAATTCCACAGGTTCACCAACCTCTGAGTGAAGAAATTTCTCCTCATCTCAGTCCTAAATATCCTACCCCGTATCCTGAGACTGTGACCCCTCGTTCTAGACTCCCCTGCCAGGGAAAACATCCTCCCTGCATTCAATCTGTCTAGCCCTGTCAGAATTTTATACGTTTCAATGAGATCCCCTCTCATTCTTCTAAACTCTAGTGAAAACAGGCCTAGTTGACTCAATCTCTCCTCATACGACAGTCCTGCCCTCCCAGGAATCAGTCTGGTGAACCTTTGCTGCATTCCCTCTATGGCAAGTAAGGAGACCAAAACCGTACACAGTATTCCAGGTGTGGGCTCACCAAGGCCCTGTATAACTGTAGTAAGACATCCTTGCTCCTGTACTCAAATCCTCTTGCAATGAAGGCCAACATTCCATTTGCCTTCCTAACTGCTTGCTGCACCTGCATGTTTGCTTTCAGTGACTGGTGTACAAGGACACCCAGGTCCATTTGTACATCAGCATTTCCCAATCTATCCCCATTTAAATAATACTCTACCTTTCTGTTTTTCCTACTGAAGTGGATAACTTCACATTTATCCACGTTATACTGCATCTGCCATGTATTTTCCCACTCACTCAACTTGTCTAAATCGCCTTGAAGCCTCTTTGCATCCTCCTCACAGCTCACAATCCCACCTAGTTTCATGTAGTCAGCAAAATTGGAAATATTACATTTGGTTCCCTCAACCAAATCATTGATATATATTGTGAATAGCTGGGGTCCAAGCACTGATCCCTGCGGTACCCTACTAGTCACCGCCTGCCACCCCGAAAAAGACCCATTTATTCCCACTCTCTGTTTCCTGTCTGCTAACCAATTTTCAATCCATGCCAGTATATTACCCCCAATCCCATGTGCTTTCATTTTGCACACTAACCTCTTATGTGGGACTTTATCAAAGGTCTTCTGAAAATCCAAATACACCACATCCACTGGTTCTCCCTTATCTATTCAACCAGTTACATCCTCAAAAACTCCAGTAGGTTTTTCAAACACGATTTCCCTTTCATAAATCCATGTTCACTTTGTCTAATCATGTCGATATTTTCTAAGTGTCCTGTTATCACATCCTTTATAATAGACTCTAGCTTTTTCCATTCTACTGATGTTAGGCTACTGATGTAGTTCCCTGTTTTCTCTATCCCTCCTTTTTTAAATAGTGGTGTTACATTTGCCACCTTGCAATCTGCAGGAACTGTTCCATCTTATATGCATCCTAACAAGGGGGTTGGTGGTGAAAATCTTGTCATAACCTGAACTGGATGGTGTTAAACAGTTCAGCCATCTAGTATTTCCTTACATGAGAGAGGGTGAATTTCCAGACATTCCTTTGGCGAGGAATTAAGGTTTGTCTAGTGCTCTTTGATTAATATTCCTTACAAGGTTTATTAGAGAAAAAATGCCAGTGTTCTTACAAAATCCATGTCCACAAGAGCTCCCCAGTGTTTTGACCCCAGTGTTCCTGCAGCAGAATTTCCAACGTGTAAGAGAACACTGGCCTCTTCCACTGTGACCGCCACTCATGACATTTTACCTCGGAGGGTGTTGTTGAGCCTAATAATGGCACAGATTTTGTGCATGACAGCTATTAAGGTGGATAGTTGCTTGCACATGACCATTTCAGATATTTTGTGGGAATTTTCACTGCTCAACAGATAACAGGACTTTCATGAGAATCTCTCGCATTAAATATTGCTGGTAGAACCTTGTTCACAGGCAGGTGAGTGTTGTTACCAGGCAGATAGGTGTTTGGTAAATATTCAACAGAAGCTAAATGACAGTTTCAATTGATCCACATGTTGATGAGTAAATGACTGAGAGATGTTCCACACCTATATGCCTCCATATATGATGTGCCAAAAAATGTACTATTGTTCTGTTTCTTTGCCTTATTGCTTTTCCAAGGTCTACATCATCTTCCACCCTTCATCCCAGATGCTGTGGACCTTGAACACAACATTCACCATTCACATCCTCTGCTTTTTCCTGCCATGCCTGGCAAACTAAATGTGGCTTGAAGGTATCCCTCTAACTCAAAGTTAACATTTTTGTGTGGCTATCCCCTGTCAATTGGTGCCTGCAGCACATTGTTTTAAACAAGTGCTTGTCTCACCCTTTTTCTTCTTCCCATGCTTCTTCATTCACTAATACAGCACAACCTATACCTTCAAACTGCTATCTGTATTGTTTAAGCAGTCTGTTACTGTTGTTCTGGTGATTAAATGTCTAACAGCAGTTGTTTGCAATTGATTGTTTAAGTCTTGTAAGACGTTTCAATTCCCCCGGTCCTTTAACCCGTCCAACAGTTTCCTAAGTTCAGACCCGTGGAAAACACAAAACATAAGGGCTGTGATTTTATCAGCACTGAGAGGGCGGGTTTGGAGGTGGGTCAAAGGTCAAAATCATTTTGATTGACGGCGGGTTTCGATCCCGCTGTCAACCCACCTCCAAACAATTTTCCCAAGAGTCGGGTCCCCGATTTGCGCATGGACCCGACACCTAGCAGCGGGAAGAGGATTAAAGCCACTTACCTTCCTGTTAACAGGTACTTGATGGTTGTTAACAGGCTCTTTTACAATGTTGCCGCTTCTGCCTTGGGGTTTCCGATGTCCAGACACCACGCCAGGTAAGTGTGGTGTGTGAGTCTGCTGTAGTGTTTCTGCATTGAAGACAGCTGCAGGAGTGGGGTGAAGGATCCAACGGTGCACTGGTGATTTTCAGAGGTAAGGAAATGTTGGGAAAATCACTTTTGTGTAGGTAAAATTTTTTGAAATCGATGTCTAGTCCCACCTCATTGGGAGAACCGCTCTCACTAGTGACAGATCGCTTCTGTAACCTCATGTGCAGCTGCCATCTGTTCCAGCCTATGGAGGGAGTCACTGGAGAGCCTGGGTGCAAGAGCTCATGTTTGTATAGTGAGTGTCAGTGTTTGCAGCACCTCAATGCTGTCAAACACTGAGAAATGAGCTGTCAAAGAAAAATTGTGCGTGGTCCCTTTAAGAAAACCAGCAGATGACGCATCATCAAATGACATCATCTGACCGGCTTCCTCTTAATTGGCCGGCAAGCCGCAGGGCAGGCTGAACAAGGTCAATCAGCATAAAATCACATCCGTGGGCCGGATGTAGTTGGGGGCGGGACTGGAAGCCGGAAACCACCTGACCCGCACCCAACCCGCATCTATTTACAAAATTGCGGCCTTGGATTCCAGGGAAAAACTATTCTTTTACTTAAAAATCAACATGAGCTTACAAGCAAGTTCGCATACATATATTTGTTCATTCGCCTATTACAGGTAAGCATGCGTGTTTCTTCATCCACTTTAAACTCAAGCGATTATAAGTGAAACACATATGTACTAACATCCACGAGTGGTTGGTTCAGCGGTGACTAGCTGCTCTGTAACTAGCAACTGACCATGACTTACTGCAGCAGCCCCGAGTGTCTTTTAGCAGCATTTTTTATACCCCAAAACTTGGCAACCTGCCCACAGCATTCATGTCCCAAACTGTGTGAATAATGGTCAGTGGTTGTTTTTTTTCTCTCTCTCTCTTCCTTATCTGTTTTGTCAGTGAGTTAGTGGGCCACAAGGCCGGTTACTTCATTGTCTAAGGATGTTCCTGTTTTTGCAATGGCTCCACAGTTCAATAGCTTGTTTCTGCAGAACTCTCAAGGTCTGTTTTACTTAACTGTGAAGGACAGTTGGCAGCCTTCGCAGCTTGCAACTGCAACAGTATTATTTTTGCAAAAACTTCTCTCAGCAACCAGTCTCTTGGCCTCGCAAAGCATGCTGGTACATAAAATGTGGTCAACTTTTAAGTTCGGTCAAGTTACAGCAGAAGTTACAGCAAATGGCTTATTCTTACAGTTTGCATTCATTCAAATAAATGCAAGATCCAAGACAGGAACAGGCATGAATTTGGATGATGTTGTCAGTGCAAAACTTCATGTCTACAAAGAATTAAAATAATGCTTTGAACAAGATACACAAGACAAAGATTTGGGACACTTGTGACCTCACATTTCAATCTGGGTGGTGATTTTCAGTGATTGTTCCCAGTGTAAAAGTTGTAGTTTATTTATTCATGCATTGCAAGTAAACTAAATCTGTTTGTTGGTTTGAAGCCTCATCTTTATAATCGGCTTTCCCAGTCTCTTTCCTGTATAATAAAGTGTGTACATGAGATAGAGCATGTGACACTTTGATGCCAGTATATGGAGCAAGACTTTTCTGTTATGATCCCTAGGTCATGTTATTGCCCAACAATAGGCGCACTCCGAGTTGTAGGGATCAGAAGTTCTGTTTATGGGAGACACTGGCCCCGATTTTCTGCCAGCCGTCGGGCGGCTTTCCAGGCAGCCGGGGGCTGCAAATCGCCGAAAAAGCGGGTCGCGACCCCCCCCTGCCTGATTCCCCGCTCCATCCGACTTTCGGACCGCCGTTTCTCCGTGACCCGCTTCAGTCCCACCCGCCGCTGGCGGGACTGGCTGTCGGAACACAAATCACCAATTATTACCTTGTTTAAGTAGATTTTGAGGGGCCGTTGCGATTTTGGGGCTTTCCCCACGTGAAACACGCCTGCGGGGAACCCCGCTGATGAGACCTGGCGTGAAAATAGTTGGCTTGCTTGCTTGCAGCTGCAGGTCAATGAGGACTGAAGAGATTAAAACAGGCAGCATTTGCAGGCTGCAGGACCTTGTTGATGAAGGCTTGGGGGAACTTTTTGAAGGCTTAGGCACAGCTGTAGAAAGTTGGAGCCTCACACACTTCTCCAATGTGAGCTCCTAGGAAGCCCCTCTCACCACACTAACTCAGCGCCTCCTCAACGGAGGCATCTGCCAGAAGCATGGGAGGCCTTTGTTACCTTCCCTTCCTGGCATTAGAGGACCTCCAACAGCAGAGGAGGCTGGAGCAACTCCAGCAACAGCATCACCAGCAACACCAGCAGCACCAGCAGGAGCGGCAGGCTGCGGCTCACCTACCTGAGGCAGCATAGGCCAGAAGGGGTCAGCGGATGGAAGGCCGTCGGCGCAGGAGATACTCCCCAAACAAGGTGTACAGACACAGGGTCAGCTGCATCAACATGACTGAGCAGCAGTGCCAGAGGCGGCTCTGACTTTCACGAGAGGTTGTGACTGACATCTGCGCAATGCTGCGGCAAGACCTGGAGCCCAGAGCAACAGGTCCACACTACTTGCCAGTGGCCATCAAAGTCACCACTGCACTCAACTTTTATGCCTCAGGCTCCTTCCAGGGATCAGCAGCAGACATCAGCGGCATCTCCCAGGCTGCCGCACACACATGCGTCATGCAGGTAACCGATGCCCTCTTTGCCATCGCGCACAATCACATCCATTTCACCAGGGATCGCGCAAGTGTGAGGGCGCGAGCGCGTGGATTCGCTCAGCTGGCAGACTTTCCAAGGGTGCAGGGCATCATTGACTGCACACATGTGGCCCTTAGGGCACCCCACCGCAATCCAGGAGTTTTTGTCAACCGCAAGGGCTTCCACTCCCTTAACGTTCAGCTGGTGTGTGACCACAAGAAGGAGATTTTGCATGTTTGTGCCAAGTACCCTGGCAGCTGCCATGACTCCATCATACTGCGCCAGTCTACTGTGCCTCTGCTATTCAGGCCGCCAGACCAACTTCAGGGATGGCTACTTGGAGACAAGGGATATCCCCTGCGCTCTTGGCTAATGATGCCGTTGAGGAGACCAACCAACGAAGTTGAGGAGCGCTACAACTCCAGCCACATTACCACCAGATGGATTACCGAGCAAACCATCGGATTGCTGAAGATGCGCTTCAGATGCCTCGATAGATCAGGTGGAGCCCTACAGTACTCAGCAGCCAGGGTCTCCAAAATCGTTGTGGTATGCTGTGTGCTTCACAACATGGCACAGCGTCGTGGCTTGCCGATTCCGCAGGACCAAGAGGCTCCTCACAGAGCCGCCTCGGATGAGGATGATGCTGAGGATGATCCTGAGGAAGAGGAGGAGGAGGACAGAAACGAGCATCCTGCAGAGGCCCGCCAACCAGCGGCACCAGTGCGCGAGAACATTGCTGGGCGGAATGCAAGGAACGCACTCATCCTGGGCAGATTTGCGTAGCCTGGTACATCAAACACTGCAGCCTCACTGCTTCTGAACTGACCACGGACAGTGGCCCATGCCTGCACTTTCCAACAACTTTGACCAGTTTGCAGTCATCTGCAAGTTATCCTAAGGCCTCTATGTGACATCCCCATTCGCCAAATGAGAGACGCCATAACTGCAGCAGCTGGCACCAGATTTTTTATATACAGGAAAATGATGGCATTCAAACTATTTACAAGACTGGATGGTGGAATAGTTCTGTGAATGTGAGCATAGAGAGAGACGGCATGGGTAAGGCTGCATGGATGTGACTGTGAAGTGGGATGTGGAGGAAGAGATTGCTGAAGCTGAGTGCTGTTGGGGAAAGGCAATGGGGATGAGGTTGAGGGTGATGGAAACTTCATACTTGCTTTCCCTGTGCGGTGAAGGTCATGGAAGCGCTTCCTGCACTGCAGCCAGGTGCGACGGGTGACACCCAGAGAGTTTACCTCTGCTGCCACCTCCATCCAGGCAGCCCTGGACTCTTTGGGAGGCCTCTTCCTCCCTGAGCGAGGGTAGAGGACCTCCCTGTGGGCCCTTACCCCATCCACCAAGGTCTGCAATGACGTCTCATTGAATTTGGCCGCAGCTCGGCCTCTGCCGCTGGCAGCAGCTGGTGCAGGCTCCTCTGCCATTGTGCAAGAGTGGTTGAGAAGCCTGCAGAGGTGGAGAAGCTTGCTTGACACTTTGAAAGCACCACGAATGATGACATCATATTGTGGGGCTTTCTGACACGAATTGGACAATTAGCAAGGCTGCCCACATGCTGGGAATTAATTGGCCACTTGAGGGAAAATTGTGTGGAGCTGGCTGGCACATTTTTTTGTGTGTCAGAAACCCCACATTCGGAGAAACCCGACCATTTCCCACACAAGCCAAAAATCGGGCCACTATCCCTGAGAGATTACCTCGCACAAATGTTTTAAAAAAATTAGTGCAACTCATGAACAAACACAGAAGAGGAGAACTTGAAGAAAGACACAGTGATAAAGGTGCAATTCATGAAGCAGAACTAATTTTTGTTCTTTAAAGCTAATTAACATTTATCTCTCTTATTGATAGAAGCTTTTCAGTACACCCTCTATAAATACAAGAACACACATGGTGGCAAATGCGATAATACAGTCGCAGATATATGCAGGAAGGGTTCCATGTTACAAATCCCAGATCATGCTCTCATTTAACTAGAAAGTGGTGCACTCCAGATTGTAAGGGATGTGAGGTCTACTTAAAGGAATGACTAGTTGATGTACAAACCAAGAAAATATCTAGTGTAAAAACTGATCATTTGTGACAGTAATGCATACCCAAACTTCAGGAAATTGCATCCATGTCAAAATGATGCCTTCGGAACTTCATTTAAATATTAAAATTAAGTTCCCATCTATTTTGGGAGGGGGTGATTGCTTCATCTAGCAAAATCCCCACCAGAAATCCATGTGATGCATAAAATGGGCTGTGATCTGGAACAACTGATCCTCACCCCATTTTCCAAGTGGTGACTCCCACTTTGCAGCAGATAATTAGGCGCAAATAATTCAAAAATCTACCCTAGAATCTCATCAACTGGATGGGAATGGTTGTCACTGAGTTAACAGGGGGAGAAATTCAACGCACGGCTGTCCCGTTTGGCACCTGAGGACAATGGACAGCCGGCAGTTGAGAATTCGAGTGGCCCCCCTCGGTGGTCCCTATGATGCCCAAGGCCCACCTGATGTACTATTCAGGCAGGCCTGCCGACGGACGAGCAGCTCGCCCACCTGAAACAGGCCCAAGGCCGCTTAACTATGCAAACTGGCATCCTTCGCAGGTTGTGGGCCTCCGACTGCAAGATTTAGCTACAAATGGGTGGAGCGTGCATCCTGCAGACTCAGCCTAGTTATGGCCAGACATTAAGCGGGCTAACCAGTTGTTCTTGAAGAAATACTGCTGAAAAAAAAGGGAATTCTGAGGGTTTTTTTTTAGTGAGCCACGGAGACGCAGGAGTGCTTTTCTTGGGTACACAGATAAACTCCGGCCCATCGCTGGCCCATTTGAGGATCATCCCCACACCCACCCCGAACCCCCCCACGAGATTGCCTTGCCTTTCACAAGACCCAACCTGCTAGTGGGCTCAAGGTGAGAGCCGGACGATTCCCGGCCCTCCCACAGGAAGTGCCCGCAGCACATCAGCTGCACGTTCGTGAGGCCTGAACTCGAATTTGGTTGGGGGACACACACTGGCTTGAACCTCCAGGCAGAGCAACTGCTCCACTGACTTTTTGGCCATTATGGGTGGAATTCGAATTTCTCTGTCAATACTATCTGTTTACCCCAGTAAACATAAAGGAGGAGTAATGATTAATCTTGCAGTCTTCTCGGATTCCAAAGCATAATTTGTTTTGCTCAAGTTCAACTGAATGACACAGTTGACTCAAGGGAATATATATATGGCCTTAATAATGATAGATCTTTATTCTGTGGCACTTAATGTCTTTTAAACTATGAGAAATGTTCCAATGATCTTCGGGGGATCTTAAATCAGGTCCAGGACCATGTCTGAGATAAATCATCTTGCAAGAGAACAGTGAACAAGGGAACTTAACAAATTAAAGATGTATTTATGGAAGTTATTTTTAGTATCTCTAACAGTGGTCTCATCTGTATGGGCATTTGGTCTTTTACTCAATTGCTGATTGGAATACCAATACGAGGAAAATATTTCTGTGGGATGTTTTCTACACTCATGGAAACTATGACAATGGCCAGTGACAGTCAACAAGATTCTCAGAAAATGCATAATCATGTATATTTTCTCCAAGAACCTTGAAAAACCTCCATCAATTACTAACTGCAGGATTGGGACGCCTGGGTGCAATGACACAAAACAGGAAAAAGTGGGGAGAGAGAAAGAACAAAAGGGAAAGGTCTGTGACAGGGTGGAGGATCAAACACAAGAATGGAAGTAGATAGCAACGAAGCTGATAGGCCTCCATCCTATCACATACACCCTATCACAGGCCTCCACCCTATCACAGGACTCCACCCGATCACATCCACCCTATCATAGGACTCCACCCTATCACAGGACTCCATCCTATCACATCCACCCTATCACAGGACTCCATCACAGGACTCCACCCTATCACAGGACTCCACCCGATCACATCCACCCTATCACAGGACTCCACCCTATCACAGGACTCCACCCTATCACATCCACCCTATCACAGGACTCCACCCTATCACAGGACTCCACCCTATCACATCCACCCTATCACAGGACTCCACCCTATCACAGGACTCCACCCTATCACATCCACCCTATCACAGGACTCCACCCTATCACAGGACTCCACCCTATCACAGGAATCCATCCTATCACAGGCCTCCACCCTATCACAGGACTCCACCCTATCACATCCACCCTATCACAGGACTCCACCCTATCACATCCACCCTATCACAGGACTCCACCCTATCACATCCACCCTATCACAGGACTCCACCCTATCACATCCACCCTATCACAGGACTCCACCCTATCACATCCACCCTATCACAGGACTCCACCCTATCACAGGACTCCACCCTATCACATCCATCCTATCACAGGACTCCACCCTATCACAGGCCTTTTACTTTTGTTCTTTCCCGGCCTGCCCAGTCCTATTCCTGGCTCTGCAATTGCTTGAAATCTGTTCATCTCTAACATCTTCCAGTTCTGACGAAAGGTCATCGATCTGAAACGTTAACTCTGTGTCTCTCTCCACAGATGCTCCCTGACCTGCTGAGCGTTTTCCAGCATTTTATGTTTTTATTTCAAATCCTATCTTCTTGACCTGGCTTTCAGTCACTTCTCCTCACTCTTTCAGCATAGTTCGTTGTCGGTTCCTTTATTCATTTTGTCTATTATTTCTCAAGGAATAAAAGATGCTGCAGAAATGCAAGTTTTTATTGTTCAATTGTGGCTTATACCTTAAGGCCTAGAAATTCAGTATCGCCACGTTTGGGGCGCTACAGCCGGGCGTCACTAAATTTAGCGCCTGGCGCAACTTAGCGCCACCTTCGCCGAAATTGAGTTGCATCGCCCCAAGAGGTTGCTGCTGCGCTAAAGCAGGCGATGCACGACTATCATAAGGCGCTAAGCCGGAGAGCCGAGGCGCTAACACCGAGGGCGGGCGCAGCGCAGGTGCGGCGAGTTGCTGATTGAAGGCAGACATGCTGGCGCCGGTCAGCTCTTAAAGGGGGAGGGTCGATTTGTTTGGCTGCCACGCCCTGCACACTGCATAGAAACATAGAAACATAGAAGATAGGAGCAGGAGTAGGCCATTTGGCCCCACGAGCCTGCTCCGCCATTCAATGAGATCATGGCTGATCATCCAAATTCAGTACCCTGTCCCTGTCTTCTCCCCATATCCCTTGATCCCTTTAGCCTTAAGAAATATATCCAACTCCTTCTTGAATATATTTAATGAACTGGCCTCCAACGCCCTCTGTGGCAGAGAATTCCACAGGTTCACCACTCTCTGGGTGAAGAAATTCCTCCTCATCTCTGTCCTAAATGGCTTACCCCTTATCCTCAGACTATGGCCCCTGGTTCTGGACTCCCTGGCCATCGGAAACATCCTTCCTGCATCTAGTCTGTCCAGGCCTGACAGAATTTTATAGGTTTTGATGAGATCCCCTCTCAATCTTCTAAACTCCAGTGAGTATAAGCCCAGTCGACACAATCTCTCCTCATACGTCATTCCTGCCATCCCAGGTATCAGCCTGGTGAATCTTCGCTGCACTCCTTCCATGGCAAGCACGTCCTTCCTCAGATAAGGCGACCAAAACTGCACACAATACTCAAGGTGCGGTTTCACCAAGGCCCTGTACAATTGCAGCAAGACATCCTTGTTCCTGTACTCGAACCCTCTTGCTACGAAGGCCAACATACCATTTGCCTTCTTAACCATCTGCTGCACCTGCATGCTTACCTTCAGCGACTGGTGCACAAGAACACCCAGGTCTCTTTGCACTTCCCCTTCTCCCAATCTATTGCTATTCAAATAATAATCTGCCTTCCTGTTTTTGTCACCATAGTGGATAAGCTCACATTTATCCACATTATAGTGCATTTGCCATGTTTCTGCCCAATCACCCAACCTGTCCAAATCGTACTGGAGTTTCACGACATCCTCCTCACAGCATACCCACCCACCCAGCTTTGTGTTGTCTGCAAATTTGGAGATATTACATTCAATTCCCTCGTCCAGATCATTAATATATATTGGCCCAGTAATTCCGTTCCAAACGCGTGAGTACGGTTGGGGTACTCACGCGTCTGGCCGGAGGAAATGCCGGTTTTCAGCATGCACAGCGCATGCGGAGAAAACCGGCATTTCCTGTCCTCTGAACGAAGGGGTTCAGAGGCACAGCACGTGTGACTGCACAGGCAGCGCGTGCGCAGTGAACTTCGTCGATTTCATTCATGGATTCAGTGAGGTTAAGTCCTTACAACTTACACATGAAAAAAGCATGTGTAAAGTTGCTCCAGAGGCTGCGGAGGAAGATATATTTTATTGTGGAGCTTCTGAAAGGCAATATTTTTGGTTGGGAAAGGGAGGAAAGTTATTTTAAGAAATGATGAGGTAAGTTTTAAGGTTTAATTTTTTTTTTTTAAACGGGTTTTCAGTACTGTAGGTAGAAGGAGCAATTGTGGCTGTGTGAATTGAATTTGCTGTGTTTATTAAATGTGAAAATGACTGTTCTAAAATGAATAATGTAACATTTCCAACATTTTTAAGAAAGAAACTGTTCATCAGTAATATATTCTTTTAAGTAATTATGTATGTATGTCCGTATATATTCCTTTACGTATATGTATATATTCCTTTACTTATGTGTATGAATGTATGTATTTAATTATGATTTTCCAATAAGTTACTTTCTCTGAAAGTCATAATTAAATACATACATTCATACACATAATAAAGGAATATATACATACATATACGCAAAGGAATATATACAGACATACATACATAATTACTTAAAAGAATATATTACTGATGAAAAGTTTCTTTCTTAAAAATGTTGGAGTCATTTTCACATTTAATAAACACAGCAAATTCAGTTCACATAGCCACAATTGCTCCTTCTACCTACAGTACTGAAAACCCATTTTAAAAAACAAAAATAAACTTTAAAACTTACCTCAGCATTTCTTAAAATAACTTTCCTCCCTTTCCCAAACAAAAATATTGCCTTTCAGAAGCTCCACGATAAAATATATTTTCCTCCGCAGCCTCTGGAGCAACTGTACTCATGCTTTTTTCATGTGTAAGTTGTAAGGACTTAACCTCACTGAAAGCATGAATGAAACCAGCGAATTTTACTGCACACGCGCTGCCTGTGCAGTCGCACGCGTTCTGCCTCTGAACCCCTTCGTTCAGAGGACAGGAAGTGCCGGTTTTCCCCGCATGCGCTGTGCATGCTGAAAACCGGCATTTCCTCTGGCCAGACGCGTGAGTACCCCAACCGTACTCACACGTTTGGAACGGAATTACTGGGCCAACATTTTACATGTCAATAAAATGAAAAATTTAACAATTGCACGATTTGCCCCCTCGCATCTGCGACTGAGGGTCCAAGGAGGTGCATTGCGCAAGAGGTCATCGTCGTATGT
This sequence comes from Somniosus microcephalus, assembly GCF_052327205.1. Taxonomy (NCBI): domain Eukaryota; kingdom Metazoa; phylum Chordata; class Chondrichthyes; order Squaliformes; family Somniosidae; genus Somniosus; species Somniosus microcephalus. The sequence goes on from NC_140996.1 coordinate 19,029,003, forward strand.
ATCCTCACACTGTTCCCTTTCGGGAACTGTATGAAGTGGTGGAAGGATTTCTGGCCACGTTAACGCTCCTTCCGTGACCATAACCATCTTCATACCAGCCATTAGGGGGGTTAGTCCTATGGCGTGAGGGTTTTACGGGCTCCCACAACCCATCTGAGTGGGGGGGGCCACCCACACCCGCGGACGCAAGTATCCCGCTGGATGTCCACCCAGAATTTATAGTTGGAGCTCCGACTCCACTTGCCGGGACTGTCTAGAGCAGGGCTCGAAACCCTACTCCTTCTGGCCCAGCGGCGGGGATGCTTACCGCTACGCAAAAGGCCCACTCCGCGCAAAAAGTGACACCCATACGTTTCCTGCGCCTTTTCCCTCCCCGTGACTGGAGCCCTCTGCTGCCACTTGAAAGACCAAGCTATCGTCTGTCCTTTTTGCGGCGCCTTGGACTTCTCATTACCAATGATGAGCAGGCGCTGCGCCTCCACCTCGTTGAGGAGATTGCTGAGGTCATCATCAGTTCAATTGTGAGTTCTTTTAATGCCGTGAATTGTGCTCATTCCAGCCATTTCACGTTGCTAATCTGAGTGGGCCTTTGGCGTAGCGGTAGCATCCCCGCCGCTGGGCCACACAGCGTAGGGTTTCTAACCCCGCTCCAGACAGTCCCGGCAAGTGGAGTCGGAGCTCTGGCTCTAAATTCTGGGTAGACATCCAGTGGGATATTTGCGTCCGTGGGTGTGGGTGGCCCCCGCCCTCATATAGGTTGTGGGAGCCCGTAAAACCCTCCCGCCATAGGACTAACCACCCTAATGGCTGGTACAAAGATGGTTACGGTCACGGAAGGAGCGTTAATCACGGCCAGAAATCCTTCCACCACTTCATACAGTTCCCCAAAGGGAACAGTGTGAAGACACGTATGACGACGACGTTGCTAATTAAATAAATGGAATGAAAAAAATGCTTTCAGGGCTTTTAAAAGTCTTTAATTCTGTTTAAAACTACTTCAGATTCTTCAAAATAATGTTAACGTTTTTAAAAGTTTATAAAAGTTACCAAAAGCTTCATAAAAATACCAAAAACCTATTTAAAATGCTGCTCTACATGTAAAAATGCTTTGCAGCTTGTGAGAAACATTGGGGGCGTGTCCTATTAAACTGAGACCTCAAGGGGCGTGTCTCACTTGCACTGCGCGCTCCAGGCTTCGCACTGGCTGCACTCCTGGGCGGCGTGACGTCAGACGCTGCCCGGGAGTCAACATTTTAAAACAGGAATTCCAGGCGTCCCTGAAGCTCAACGGCCGGCGCGTCGGGTAAGTGCAGATCGGGGGCTTGCACGCGCGGCAAGCCCCCGACCCGAATTTCTGCCCCATTGTGAAAAGCTGGGGTCCTAGGACCGATCCTTGCGGTACCCCACTAGTCACTGCCTGGCACTCGGAAAAAGACCCGTTTATTCCAACCCTTTGCTTTCTATCTGCCAACCAGTTCTCTATCCAAGTCAATACCTTGCCCCCAATCCCATGTGCCTTAATTTTGCACGCTAACCTCTTATGCGGGACTTTATCGAAAGCCTTCTGAAAGTCCAAGTACACCACATCCACTGGTTCTCCCTTATCTATTTTACCAGTTACATCCTCAAAAAGTTCCAGTAGATTAGTCAAGCACGATTTACCTTTTGTAAATCCATGTTGACTTTGTTCGATCCTGTCACTGCTTTCCAAGTGCTCTGCTATTACATCTTTTATAATGGACTCTAGCATTTTCCCCACTACTGATGTCAGGCTTACCGGTCTATAATTCCCCGCTTTTTCTCTACCACCTTTTTTGAATAGTGAGGTATCATTACCTACCCTTCAATCCATGGGTACTGTTCCAGAGTCTATCGAGTTCTGGAAGATGACCAGCAATGCATCTACTATTTCTAGGGCCACTTCCTTAAGTACCCTAGGATGTAGATTATCAGGCCCTGGGGATTTATCGGCCTTCAGTCCCATCAATTTTCCTAACACCATTTCCCTACAAATACTGATTTCTTTCAGTTCCACCCTTTCATCAGACCCAATGTTCCCCGGCATCTCTGGGAGGCTATTTGTGTCCTTCTTTGTGAAGACAGAACCAAAATATGTATTTAGTTGGTCTGCCATTTCTTTGTTCCCCATTATAAATTCCCCTGATTCTGACTGCAAGGGACCTACGCTTGACTTCACCAATCTTTTTCTCTTCACATATCTATAAAAGCTTTTACAGTCAGTTTTTATGTTCCCTGCAAGCTTACTTTCATATTCTATTTTCCCCTTCTTAATTAATCCCTTTGTCCTCCTTTGTTGAATCCTAAACTGCTCCCAATCCTCAGGATTATTGCTTTTTCTGGCCAATTTATATGTCCTCTCCTTGGATCTTATGCTATCCCTAATTTCCCTTGTTAGCCATGGTTGAGTCACCTTTTTTTGTTTTATTTTTATGCCAAACTGGGATGAACAAATTCTGTAGTTCATCCATTCGGTCTTTGAATGTTTGCCATTGCCTATCCACCATCAACCCTTTGAGTGCCATTCCCCAATCAATCCTACCCAACTCGTGCCTCAGACCATCGTAATTTCCTTTATTTAAATTTAGGACCCTAGTCTCTGAGTCAACTACTTCATTCTCCATCTTAATGAAGAGTTCGATCATATTATTATCGCTCTGACCCAGGGGCCTTGTACAAGATTGCTAATTAATCCTTTCTCGTTACATAATACCCAGTCTAAGATGGCCTGATCTCTGGTCGGTTCCTCGACATATTGGTCCAGGAAGCCATCCCGTAAACACTCCAGGAATTCCTCCTCCACAATATTATTAATAATTTGGTTAGTCCAATCTATATGTAGATTAAAGTCACCCATGATGACTGCTGTGCCCTTATTGCACGCTTCTTTAATTTCCCTTTTAATGCCATCCCCAACCTCTGCATTACTGTTTGGAGGTCTATATACCACTCCCACTAATGTTTTCTGCCCCTTAGTATTTCTCAATTCTTCCCATACAGATTCCATATCATTAGAGCTAATATCCTTCCTTACAATTATGTTAATCTCTTCTTTAACCAGTAATGCTACCCCACCTCCCTTTCCTTTTTGCCTATCTTTCCTGAATATCGAATACCCCTGGATGGTGAGTTCCCAGCCTTGGCCATCCTTGAGCCACGTTTCCGTAATCCCAACCAAATCATATTCGTTTACCTCTATTTGCGCAGCCAATTCATCCACCTTATTACGAATGCTCCTCGCATTAAGACACAAAGCCTTCAGGCATGTCTTTTTAACGCTCGTAGACCTATTAGAATTATCATTTACTGTGGCCACATTTGATTTAAACCGTTGATTTCTCTGACTGTCACTTTTGCTTTTCTCCTTCCTATCTTTTGCTTTTATCCTTGTTTCCCTTTCCTCTGTCTCCCTGCTCAGGTTCCCAACCCCCTGCCATTTTAGTTTAAACCCTCCCCCAGACCACTAGCAAACACTCCCCCTAGGACAGCAGCCCTGAAGCAAGGCCTGACCATTGCTGGTTCAACAGTTCAACGCCCAGGACAATGGAGCAGGCTAGGGAGCGAGCGGAGCGCTTCAGCGAGGGTGCCCTGAGGCTACTGGTTGGCGCAGTGGAGCGCAGGCAACCTGACCTTTTCCCTGACAGTGGGAAGAGGCCGCTTCCCAGCGAGTACCGAAAAGCCTGGAGGAAGGTGGCAAACAGGGTGACCACCAACAGCATGGTTGCCAGGACTCCAGTTCAATGCAGAAAAAAGTTCAAAGACCTCACTCGGGTTGTCAGGGTGAATACCCTTTCCACTATCCTCTTCATCCCTGCATGTGCACCTAAGCTTCTGGCCAAACGGACCTGAAAGTCCCAATGCCCAGCCCTCATCCAAGAGCTATGGGACTCTCATGAAAACCACTTGCACATTCAGCACTTTACACACTGTCAGGGCTATTCCACCATGGGAGGCAGTGCAGGCAAGATGAGGGCTTGACACTGTCAGGGCTATTCCACCATGGGAAACAGTGCAGGCAAGATGAGGGCTTGACACTGTCAGGGCTATTCCACCATGGGAGGCAGTGCAGGCAAGATGAGGGCTTGATACTGTCAGGGCCATTCCACCATGGGAGGCAGTGCAGGCAAGATGAGGGCTTGACACTGTCAGGGCTATTCCACCATGGGAGGCAGTGCAGGCAAGATGAGGGCTTGATACTGTCAGGGCCATTCCACCATGGGAGGCAGTGCAAGCAAGATGAGGGCTTGACACTGTCAGGGCTATTCCACCATGGGAAGCAGTGCAGGCAAGATGAGGGCTTGATACTGTCAGGGCCATTCCACCATGGGAGGCAGTGCAGGCAAGATGAGGGCTTGACACTGTCAGGGCTATTCCACCATGGGAGGCAGTACAGGCAAGATCAGGGCTTGACACTGTCAGGGCTATTCCACCATGGGAGGCAGTGCAGGCAAGATGAGGGCTTGACACTGTCAGGGCTATTCCACCATGGGAGGCAGTACAGGCAAGATCAGGGCTTGACACTGTCAGGGCTATTCCACCATGGGAGGCAGTGCAGGCAAGATGAGGGCTTGAAACTGTCAGGGCTATTCGACCATGGGAGGCAGTGCAGGCAGGATGAGGGCTTGACACTGTCAGGGCTATTCCACCATGGGAGGCAGTGCAGGCAAGATGAGGGCTTGACATTGTCAGGGTTATTCAACCATGGGAGGCAGTGCAGGCAAGATGAGGGCTTGACACTGTCAGGGCTATTCCACCATGGGAGGCAGTGCAGGTAAGATCTGGGCTTGACACTCTCAGGGCTATTCCACCATGGGAGGCAGTGCAGGCAAGATCAGGGCTTGACACTGTACTTAGAGGCCGTCCTTTCTCTTGCAGAGCAAGCTGGCCCACAATCGCAGGCAGCAGCTACGGACCAGGGGAGGCCATCCTGACCTGAAAAAGCTCAGCGACCTGGAGCAGCGTGTGGAGCGCATTATGGCAGGCCGGCTGATTGGCCCCGTCACCACTGGAGATGCCGACCCTTTTCTGGACAGCAATGGTAAGGTCATCACCTGTTTGACCTCTCTCTTTCCACTTGTGCCAGCATCCTTTGCCACTATCGAACCAATGCAGTGCATAGCAGCACTCATGCCTCCCTCGCTGCCGCCCTGCCCTCACTGTAAAGCAACTCTTGTGCCTCCCTGCTTTCAGATGCTGATTCGCCAGGTGAGGAGGCGGCCCCTCAAGCTGCCACTCTCAGTGATTCTGAATTCGAGGAGGAGGAAGAGGAAGCTGGCCCATCAGTGCCACCCTCAGCCGAGGCAGCCCATGGCCATGATGGGGACACGTCTTCCCTGGAGGGGAGCAGGGGGGAGGGTCTGAGGAGAGTGAAGCTCCGTGGCCCAGCGGGCTGCAGCAATGCGGGAGGGGTGGGGAAGCTCGGCGGCCTTCTCCCCGGAGGGTGAGTGCAGCCGCCAGTCCTGCTACGGTGAGCGCAGAGGAGGTGTGGCTTCTTGGTGAAATGGGCGCCCAGGCTGAGCGCAGGCACACTGAGCTCATGGCTGCAGTGGCAAGGATGCCTGACTCCATAGAGTCACTGGCAAGGAGTGTTCAGGAATTCGGGGCAGCACAGGCCAGGAGTCAGCAGGAATTCGGGGCAGCACAGGCCAGGAGTCTGCAGGAATTCAGGGCAGCACAGGCTAGGAGTCAGCAGGACTTCGCTGCATCACAGGCGGCTTCCAGCCAAGTGCTCAGTCGTGCCGTACATTCACTGGCTGGTCTGATGCAGACACAGATCAGGGCCACATGGGCAATAACTGCTGCCACCCTCGCTGGATTGGCCAGGCATCACCGGGGCCCTCGCCACGCCGCAGCAGCCCAGCAGTCTGTGCTTCAGCAGATTGCTGCGCATGCTGCAGTGCTGGCCCCTGCGAGTGCCAGTGTATCAGCCGACCAGGGAGTGCCTGTGCTCTGTCAGGTTGGCAGCATTCCTCCTGCCAACACTGTCACTCCTCCACTGCAGCTGCCACCACCCATAGGACAGACTGCTGCCGCCCAAGCAGTGTTGGAGCAGTCAGCAGCCGGGCCCTCCAGGCCCAGAGCTGGTCCAGGTCGTCCCCCAAGGGCATCTGCCGTCTCACCATCAGACCCTCAGCAGCCTTCCCCCAGCCTTGCTGCAGCCACTGGGGTCCCATTGAGGAGGAGCTGCAGGGCGGGAAGGGGCCACTCGCGGAAGCGAGGCGGATCACCCTCGCAGGGTAAAAAGTAGAAGGTGTGGCCAAATGTTGTGTTTATATATGAAGGCCGAGAATGTTTTTCTTATATATGAAGGCCGAGACTGTTGTGTTTGTTTTTTATATGAAGGCCGAGGATCATGGTCATTTTTAGTTAACTGTTTTTTTCATTTTCTGAAGGTTGTGAGAGCCAGTTATGACTCTGACTATTTTTTGGGGGGTTTATCTGAATTAGTTTGTCATGCGGGAAGGGCACAGAGTTTGCACAATAAAAAATGTTCTTTATTCACATTGTCCACGTTTGCACTTTGAACTATTTGTTGCCTTGACCGGCTGAGGGTTTGCGGAGCAGCTCCATTCATGTTCTTTCATTGGCACAAGCCATTCCCTGAGAGGGGGCCTAGAACCGAGTTGCAATAAGCCGCCGACGGACGGCCCTTGCTCTTTGTGCCTCCCTCCCGTCTTGGTGCTCCTCCTCCTCCTCCTGCTCTGGCAGTGGCTGAGTCCTGAGGATAGCCAGGTTGTGCAGCATGCAGCACACTACAACGAAATGGGAGACTCACTCAGGCAAGTACTGTAGGGCTCCTCCGGAACGGTCCAGACAGCGGAACCATTGCTTGAGCACGCCGATTGTGTGCTCAATGATGTTCCTGGTAGCTTGATGGCTGTCATTGTATTACTCTTCAGCAGGGGTGCTGGGCGCACGGAGCGGGGTCATCAGCCAGGTGCACAAAGGATAGCCCTTGTCCCCGAGAAGCCATCCTCGTGGGTGAGCCTGGGCTTTGAAAATGTCTGCCACAGAAGTCTGGCGCAGGATAAAGGCCTCGTGGCTGCTGCTTGGAAAGCGGGCATTGACAGCTAGTATGAGCTGCCTGTGGTCACACACCAACTGGACGTTGAGCGAATGGTAGCCCTTCCGGTTGCGGTAATCCTCGGCATTCTCTAGAGGTGCCCGCAAAGCCACATGCATGCAGTCAATGGCGCCCTGGACCATGGGGAAGCCCGCTATTCTTCCAAATCCCATTGCACGCTCTTGCTGCTTGTCCAGGGTCATGGGGAAGGAGATGTACTGACGTCTCCCTCTGAAAAGGGCATTGGTCACCTGGCGGATGCAGCATTGTACCGCGAACTGGGAGATGTTGGCAATGTCCCCAGTAGCGGATTGGAAGGAGCCGGTGGCATAGAAGTTGAGAGCCACCGTCACCTTCACTGCCACCGACAGAGACGTCCTGCTCCTCAGCTGTGGCTGCAGATCTCTGCGAAGCAGGTGGCAGATCTCAGTGACCACCTCCCTTCTGAATCACAGCCTCCGAACACACTGCTCCTCAGACATGTTCAGATATGAGAACTGCTGGCGGTATACCCTGGGTGGGTAAGGCCTCCTGTGCCGACGCCTGTTGGCCCTTCTCCGTCTGGCCATGATTGGCACTCTCTCACGGCATCTCTGAGCCCTTTGAATGCAATGCAGAAAGCCAAAGTTTCCACCCATTGCAGCCCCCATTATATGTGGTGACTCTAGGCTATGGCACTGAAAGTTAAATCCAAGTGCAAAGCTCTGGCCTGAAGCCAGAAGTACCTGTGCAAGCGCTGAGTCAAAGCAGAAAGCTCTCTCCCTTTGTCTCTCTCCAAATATCTGTCTCTTACACAGAAGGATTGGCACAAAATGGCTGTCACTTATAATGTAGGCGGTGTCCCCTTTAAATAGCGCCCCCCGTGCCCTGCAGTGACTGGGAACCGTTCCCCTCTACCAGTCGCTGGGGGCGCCAGGCGCACAGAAGGGGGGGCGCCACTGAAGTTCCGGGATCGGGGCGCACCAAGTGCATTGCAGCATGAAATGATGTCAGGATCTGCGCGCGCAGCTGAGCGGGTGCTGCGGTTTTGCGCCGCTGCTAAATCTTGACTGACGTTCGCGAGAGGCGCAGATCGCGCCGCGCCCAGGCGCTTGCCGCTTAGCGCCCCACTTCTCCTCCTCCTAGCGGCTGGCGCTAACAACTGAATTTCTAGGCCTAAATGTTTTCTTTGGCCTTGAAGTTACACCATGGGTACTAGCATGCAAATGTTTGCTACATTCATCTAAAATTCCTTCCGAGACTATTTGAATGGAGAGGTTAACCTGCTTATTTAAAATGGGTTAATACATTTGCTTAAATAGTGACTGATTGAATTTCATACAAAGATATTCTTGTAATGGATTTTCTGTGGCGTTGCCCACAATAAGTAAGATGTTACATTTTTATTGCAATGACAGGTGTCATTCTACCTCTGCTGCCTCCTCCAGCCCTACAACCCTCCACGATCTCTGTGCCCTTCCAATTCTGGCCTCTTGTGCATCCCCAATTGTCATCACTCCCCCATTGCGTCTGTGCCTTCAGCTGTCTAGGCCCCTAAACTCTGAAACGTCCTCCCTAAACATCTCCACCTCTCTCTCCTTTAAGACGCTCCTTAAAACCTACCTCTTTGACCAAGCTGTTTGTCAACTGTCCTAATAGATCCTTATGTGGCTCGGTGTCAAATTTTGTCTGATAACGCTCCTGTGAAGTGCCTTGGGAAGTTTTACTATGTTAAAGGCGCTGTATAAATGCAAATTGTTGGTGTTATACCATGTAGTACACAATGTATTATTCTGCTGCTCAGTTAGAGCTGTGCTAAATGTGGGCTATCCATTGAAGGCAACAAATTCCAACGGCTGTACATAAGCACACACCTGAGGTCAATTAGAGTTGAATTACTGGTAGTCAGATCCATTAGGGAAGCAGATCCGAAATTACTTATGAAATGCTTGGCACCGAACCATCAGGTAGAAGGAAAGAATAGCAGCTGCCTGACCTTCTGCATTTTATTTTGGATGTTTTTAAAATTTGGATTAAAAAGGGAGGTTACAAAAATGTTTACATTATAATAGCTAATATTTAATCATTGTAATAAAAAGCCCTGACTGTTTGTGTCTTCTGCATAATTTTTAAATATCCTGGGCTATGAATTGCATTGTTTTAAGATTAAGATGGCAAATGTATTAACCCATTTTAAATAAGCAGGTTAACCTCTCCATTCAAATAGTCTCGGAAGGAATTTTATATGAATGTAGCAAACATTTGCATGCTAGTACCCATGGTGTAACTTCAAGGCCAAAGAAAACATTTAGGCCTAGAAATTCAGTTATTAGCGCCAGCCGCTAACACCTTAGGAGGAGGAGAAGTGGGGCGCTAAGCGGCTAGCACCTGGGCGCGGCGCGATCTGCGCCTCCTGCGAACTTCAGTCACGATTTAGTGGCGGCGCTAAACCGCAGCGCCCGCTCAGCTGCGCGCGCAGATCCTTACGTCATTTCGTGGTGCAACGCCCTTGGTGCGCCCCGATCCCGGAACTACAGTGGCGCCCCCCTTCTGTGCGCCTGGCGCCCCCAGCGACTGGTAGAGGGGAACGGTTCCCATTTGCTGCAGGGCACGGGGGGCGCTATTTAAAGGGGACACCTCCTACATTATAAGTGGCAGCCATTTTGTGCCAATCCTTCTGTGTGCATGGTAAGTGCAAGCTAAGAATACTTCATTCAACAAAACAACGCTTCTCTCTCCAATATTGTCACAACTCACATTGATCAACATGCACAGAAAGATATTATGATACTGAGTACAAAGCAGTTTCTCATTCTTATTGTCATATTCATATATAAGATGCAAGCAGATAGCAAAGAGAATGATTTATGTTCGACCACCTGGAAGATCGCTTAAGGTGTCACTTAAGGCTTGTCTGCAACCATGAGTGTGTTTGCTAGTGTTTTTGCATCTTATGTACACGAGGAGCTGGCCCATCACCGTAATACAGGATATTTACTGAAACAACGCCCAGCCCCAATTCTAACTCCAGGTGGATTCCCCGCTCAGGCCTGGGTTAAAATTACAGTCTGGTCTCAGTGATGTCATCGGGCCGTAACATGCCTGTGTAAAGAAGGACACGCGTCCTGGCTGCCTGCTCGGGAGAGCAGGTTAAAATTGCAGATATTATAGAGTCATAGAGTTATACAGCACAGAAAGAGGCCCTTCGGCCCATCGTGTCCGCACCAGCCAACAAGCCCTGTCTATTCTAATCCCATTTTCCAGCACTTGGTCCGTAGCCTTGTATGCTATGGCGTTTCAAGTGCTCATCTAAATGCTTCTTGAATGTTGTGAGGGTTCCTGCCTCTTCCACCCTTTCAGGCCGTGAGTTCCAGATTCCAACCACTCTTTGGGTGAAAAAGTTTTTCCTCAAATCCCCTCTAAACCTCCTGCCCCTTACCTTGAAACTATGCCCCCTGGTAATTGACCCCTCTACTAAGAGGAAAAGTTCCTTTCTATCTACCCTGGGCCAGAAATTCGCGGCCAAAGGCGTGAGTGCGCTCGGGGTACTCACGCATCTGGCCGTTGGAAATGCCGGCGTTCAGCATGAACAGCGCATGCGGGGAACGCCGGCATTTCCAGACCTCGAGCGCGTGCGACTGCACAGGCAGCGCTTGCGCAGTGAACTTCGTAGATTTCATTCATGAAATCCGTGAGGGTAAGTCCTCAGAAGTTACACTTGAAAAAAGCAAGTGTAAAGTGGTTCATTGGCTGCGGAGGAAGAAACATTTTATCGTGGAGCTTCTGAAATGCAATATTTTTGTTTGGGAAAGGGAGGGAAGTTATTTTAAGAAATTTTAAGTAAGTTTTAAAGTTAAATTTTTTTTTTTTTTAAAAGGGTTTTCAGAACGGTAGGTAGAAGGAGCAACTGTGGCTGTGTGAATGGAATGTGAGAATGAGTTATGTATGTATGTCCACATATATTCCTTTACGTATATGTATGTATGTTTTATATTCCTTTACTAATGTGTATGAATGTATGTTTTTAATTATGATTTTCCAATAAGTTGCTTTCTCTGAAAGTCATAATTAAATAATACATTCATACACATAAGTAAAGGAATATATACATAACACGCAAAGGAATATATACAGACATGCATACTTTCAGAAGCTCCACGATAAGAAATATCTTCCTCCGCAGCCTCTGGAGCAACTGTACCCATGCTTTTTTCATGTGTAAGTTGTAAGGACTTGACCTCACTGAAAGCAGTAATGAAAGCGGCGAATTATACTGCGCACGCGCTGCCTGTGCAGTCGCACGCGTTCTGCCTCTGAACCCCTTCGTTCAGAGGACAGGAAATGCCGGTTTTCCCCAAAAGCACTGTGCATGCTGAAAACCGGCATTTCATCCGGCCAGATGCGTAAGTACCCCGACCGTACTCGCGCAGTTGGAAGGGAATTACTGGGCCAACATTTTACATGTCAATAAAATGAAAAATTTAACAATTGCACGACTTGCCCCCTCGCATCTGCGACTGAGGGTCCAAGGAGGTGCATTGCGCAAGAGGTCATCATCGTACGTATCCTCACACTGTTCCCTTTGGGGAACTGTATGAAGTGGTGGAAGGATTTATGGCCGTGATTAACGCTCATTCCGTGACCGTAACCATCTTTGAACCAGCCATTAGGGTGGTTAGTCCTATGGCGGGAGGGTTTTACGGGCTCCCACAACCCATCTGAGGGGGGGGGCCACCAACACCCACGGACGCAAGTATCCCGCTGGATGTCCACCCAGAATTTAAAGTTGGAGCTCTGACTCCACTTGCCGGGACTGTCTGGAGTGGGGTTCAAAACCCTACTCCTTCTGGCCCAGCGGCGGGGATGCTTACCGCTACGCAAAAGGCCCACTCCGCACAAAAGGTGACACCCATACGTTTCCTGCGCCTTTTCCCTCCCCGTGACTGGAGCCCTATGCTGCCATTTCACGTTGCTAATCGGATTGGGCCTTTGTCATAGCGGTAGGATCCCCGCCGCTGGGCCAGATCAGGGTAGGGTTTCGAACCCCGCTCCAGACAGTCCCGGCAAGTGGAGTCGGAGCTCCGGCTCTAAATTCTGGGTTGACATCCAGTGGGATATTTGCGTCCGTGGGTGTGGGTGGCCCCCCCTCCTTGTATAGCTTGTGGGAGCCCGTAAAACCCTCCCGCCATAGGACTAACCGCCCTAATGTCTGGTTCAAAGATGGTTACGATCACGGAATGAGCGTTAATCACGGCCATAAATCATTCCACCACTTCATACAGTTCCCCAAAGGGAACAGTGTGAAGACACGTATGACGACGACATTGCTAAATAAATAAATGGAATTAAAAAAATTATTTTAGGGCTTTTAAAAGTCTTTAAATTGCTTTAATTCTCTTTAAAACTACTTCAGATTACTCAAAATAATGTAAACTTTTTAAAAAGTTTATAAAAGTTACCAAAATCTTCAAAAAACTTCCAAAAACCTATTTAAACTGCTGCTTTGCATGTAGAAATGCTTAGCAGCTGGACAGAAACATTGGGGGCGTGTCCAGTGAAACTGAGACCTCAAGGGGCGTGTCTCACTTACACTGCACGCTCCTGGCTTCGCGCTGGCTGCACTCCTGGGCGGCGTGACGTCATACGCTGCCCGGGATTCTTCTTTTTCATTCACCAAGTCCAGGCGTCCCTGGAGCTGATCGTCAGTAGCGCGGGGTAAGTGTAAATACGGGGCTTGCACGCGCTGCAAGCCCCGTTCTGGAATTTCTGGGCCCCTATCTATGCCCCTCATAATTTTGTACACCTCAATCAGGTCCCCCCTCAGCCTTCTCTGCTCTAAGGAAAACAACCCCAGCCTGTCCAGTCTCTCTTCATAGCTGAAGCGCTCCAGCCCAGGTAACATCCTGGTGAATCTCCTCTGCACCCTCGCCAATGCAATCACATCCTTCCTGTAGTGTGGTGACCAGAACTGCACATAGTATTCCAGCTGTGGCCTACCTAGCGTTTTGTACAGCTCCATCATAACCTCCCTGCTCTTATATTCTATGCCTCAGCTCATGAAGGCAAGTATCCCATATGCCTTTTTAACCACCTTATCTACCTGTCCTGCTGCCTTCAGGGATCTATGTACATGCACACCAAGATGTTGCCATCATGGGCGGCTTTCGGGCAGGAAAGAGCCAGAGCGATTTTAACTGCCCGCCCGCCAGATTTCTGCTGAGTGAGTAGGGTTGAAATCGCCCCCATATCACATGACTGACAAGTGCTAAAAACATTACACATTATTAATAATGAAAGATACCTCCCAGATATCATATATCACAGATCTAATATTGCTAATGCCATTTATCTAGCATTTTAGCAAACCTGCTTGAGATTCAAATAACTTAATTTGTCATCTATCCACAAGATGTTTCGTTTTCAGTTATTTATATCATTCTTTATCAATGGATTAATATATTAAAAATAATATGTTAACCTTCATACACATCCGAAGCCTGAAACTGACAAGTACATTCCAATTAACAAAAGTTTTTGGGGGAAACAGCAATTACACTCTGAATAACCACAGGCTATTTTTACTTACAGCAAGACTTTCTGGCCAATAGAAACACAGCTCCACTTAACCGGCAGAAAAGTCCATTGTGCAATTTATAATACGCCTGTCATAAAATAGTCTGCAAGCAGCTCCAGAGAATATCAGCTAATAACAGCATCATCATCATCATTTTGTATTGTGTCAACTGTTGCTCAGTTGGTAGCATCCTAGCCTCTGAGTCAGAAGGTTGTGTTATACCCGTGTATCTTAATGTTGTGTCCTTCAATAATCAGACACAGACTGCAGGGAACGATCAACAGGTGTTTACTGAATGAGGGTTCAAACTGCAACTGACTGTACAGAGCAACGACATAGGTAAAAAGAGGGATGAGGTCCTGCAGCAAGAATTTAGGGAGCTAGGGGCAAGATTAAGGAGCAGGACCTCAAAGGTTGTAATCTCTGGATTACTCCCGGTGCCACGTGCTAGTGAGTATAGGAATAGGAGGATAGAACAGAATGCGTGGCTAAAGGGATGGTGCAGGAGGGAGGGCTTTAGTTTCCTGGATCACTGGGTCTGCTTCTGGGAAAGGTGGGACTTGTACAAGTCGGACGGTTTACACCTGAACCAGAGGGGAACCAATATCCTTGCGGGGAGGTTTGCTAGCACTGCTGGGGGGGGTTTAAACTAACTCGGCAGGGGGATGGGATACAGAGTGGAGCTATAGTAGGGGGTGATGTACAGCCAAATACGGAGGAAAAAACAAGTCAGCAGGGAAGGCAGAGCAAATATGTGAAGGCAAAAGGGAATATGGCAGGGCTGGAAGGCATTTATTTTAATGCAAGGAGTCTTGCAAATAAGGTGGATGAACTGAAGTTGTTGTTGAACACATGGGAGTACGATATTGTTGCTATCACGGAGACATGGTTGAGGAAGGGTCAGGACTGGCAGCTCAATATTCCGGGGTATAGAATCTTCAGGCGAGGCAGAGGGGGGTGTAAAAGGGGAGGGGGTGTTGCAATATTAATTAAGGAGTCAATTACTGCTGTAAGGAGGGATGATATATTAGCGGGTTCCTCTAATGAGGCCATATGGGTAGAACTTAAAAACAAAAAGGGGGCAAGCACTTTCCTGGGAGTGTACTATAGGCCCCCAAACAGTCAGGGGGAGATAGAGGATCAGATATGTAGGCAAATCTCAGAAAAGTGTGAAAATAATAGGGTAATAATAGTGGGGGATTTCAACTTCCCCAATATAAATTGGGATAGTCAGAGTGTGAAAGGCTTAGAGGGTGCAAAATTCTTAAAGTGCATCCAGGAGAGCTTTTTGAGCCAACATGTAGAAAGTCCTACAAGAGAGGGGGCGGTACTGGACCTAATTCTAGGGAATGTAGCCGGGCAGGTGGTGGAAGTGTCTGTAGGAGAGCATTTTGGCGATAGTGACCATAATTCGTTGAGATTTAAGGTGGCCATGGAAAAAGACAAAGACGGCCCGGAAATAAGGGTTCTAAATTGGGGGAAGGCCGATTTTAATAAGATAAGGCAGGATCTGGCCAAAGTGGACTGGGAGCAGCTACTTATAGGAAAATCCACATCAAAACAGTGGGAGGCTTTCAGAAGGGAAATAGAAAGAGTACAACACCAACATGTTCCTGTAAAGGTCAAGGGTGGGACCAACAAGCAAAGGGAACCTTGGATGACAAGGGATATACAAAAATGCATTAGGAAAAAAAGGGGGGCTTTTGGCAGTTACAAAAGACAAAAGACGGAGGAAGCCCTAGAGGAGTATAAAAGGTGCAGGGGCATACTTAAAAAGGAAATTAGGAGGGCGAGGAGGGGCCATGAAATAACACTGGCGAGCAAAATAAAGGAAAATCCTAAGATGTTTTATAAGTATATTAAGGGCAAGAGGATAACCAGGGAAAGGGTAGGGCCCATTAGGGACCAAAGTGGCAAGCTGTGTGTAGAGCCAGATGAAGTAGGTGGGGTTTTAAATGAATTTTTTGCCTCTGTGTTCACTATGGAGAAAGACGATGTAAACATAGAAGTCGGGCAAGGGGACTGTGACATACTTGAACATATTAGCATTGAGAGGGAGGAGGTACTAGCGGTTTTAGCAGGCCAAAAAGTGGATAAATCCCCAGGCCCGGACGAGATGTATCCCAGGCTGTTGTGTGAGGCAAAGGAGGAGATTGCAGGGGCTCTGACACAAATTTTCAGAACCTCTCTGGCCACAGGGGATGTACCAGAGGACTGGAGAACAGCTAACGTAGTACCATTATTCAAGAAGGGTAGCAGGGATAAACCAGGGAATTACAGGCCAGTGAGCCTAACATCTGTGGTAGGGAAATTATTGGAAAAAATTCTGAGGGACAAAATTAGTCTCCACTTGGAGAGGCAAGGATTAATCGGGGATAGTCAGCACTTTGTCAAGGGTAAATCATGTCTGACCAATCTGATTGAATTTTTCGAGGGGGTGACTAGGTGTGTGGATGAGGGAAATGCTGTGGATGTGGTTTACATGGACTTCAGTAAAGCTTTTGACAAAGTCCCGCATAGGAGACTGGTCAAGAAGGTAAGAGCCCATGGGATCCAGGGGGCCTTGGTGCGTTGGATCCTAAACTGGCTGAGTGGCAGGAGGCAGAGGGTGATGGTCGAAGGTTGCTTTTGTGACTGGAAGCCTGTGTCCAGTGGGATACCTCAGGGATCGGTGCTGGGTCCCTTGCTGTTTGTGATCTACATTAATGATTTGGATGAGAATGTAAAAGGTATGATCAGTAAGTTCGCGGATGACACGAAAATTGGTGGGGTGGTAAATTGCGAGGAGGAAAGCCTCAGGCTACAGGACGATATTAACGGGTTGGTCAGATGGGCGGAAAAGTGGCAAATGGAATTTAACCCTGAAAAGTGCGAGGTGATGCATTTTGGACGGACAAATAAGGCAAGGGAATACACAATGAGTGGTAGGACCCTAGGAAGTACAGAGGGTCAGAGGGACCTTGGTGTACATGTACATAGGTCCCTGAAGGCAGCGGAACAGGTAGATAAGGTGGTTAAAAAGACATATGGGATACTTGCCTTCATTAGCAGAGGCATTGAATATAAGAGCAGGGAGGTTATGATGGAGCTGTACAAAACGCTGGTGAGGCCACAGCTGGAGTACTGTGTGCAGTTCTGGTCGCCTCACTATAGGAAGGATGTGATTGCTTTGGAGAGGGTGCAGAGAAGATTCACCAGGATGTTACCTGGGATGGAGCGCCTCAGCTATGAAGAAAGACTAAACAGGCTGGGGTTGTTTTCCTTGGAGCAAAGGAGGCTGAGGGGGGACCTGATTGAGGTGTACAAAATGATGAGGGGCATAGATAGGGTAGATAAAGAGGAACTTTTCCCCTTAGTAGGGGGGTCAATAACAAGGGGGCATAGATTCAGGGTAAGGGGCAGGAGATTTAGAGGGGATTTGAGGAGGAACTTTTTCACCCAGAGGGTGGTTGGAAGCTGGAACTCACTGCCTGAAAGGATGGTAGAGGCAGGAACCCTCACAACATTGAAGAAGCATTTGGATGGGCACTTGAAATGCCATTGCATACAAGGCTATGGACCAAATGCTGGAAAATGGGATTAGACTGGACAGGGATTGATGGACGGCGCAGACACGATGGGCCGAAGGGCCTCTTTCTGCGCTGTAAAACTCTATGACTCCATGACACTACTCAGGGTTTATATACAGGTGTGGTCACTGCCGGTAATACAGGATACAGGAGCTGTAAAAAGTAGTTCTCCCCATTAAAGGTATATACATTACAATTCCTCCCCTTTTAGATTAACAGTACCATAACACTCATTTAACAATTAAATATCAAACTAATTACAATTAACACTTTTAACATGCAACATTAACTGAAAACAGTCTATTTATAAATTCAGTCTTTGGGGAGGCTTCCTGATTCTTTCTGGATAACGCCTTTCCCGAGTGTCTCACTCTTGGTGCGGAGGCGATTCTAACACCCTGCCGTCAGTTGATGCATCAGCTTCCAATGCTATTGTTTCTGAGGTAGATGTGACCTGTATGTTGGGTTCCTCACCAGGTACGTATGGCCGAGACATGGGGTTGACTCGTTCCTGTGACTCTAGGATCTGGTCAGCATGGCATCTCACAATGTTCTCCCCAACATCCACTGTGTACATTAGTGGCCCCTGCCGTGTGCATATCGTTCCTGGTTGCCATTTCTCTGTTCGGTAGTTGCGGGCCAAGACTGGTTGCCCTACATTGGAGCTCCTTGTCGGCTTCTCATTGATGTGCTGGAATTGCTTACTCTCAACATCTCTTCGTACATTTGGTCTGAGCAAATCCAGACGAGATCTCAACCTTCGGTTAAAGAACATCATGGCCGGGGCCTGGTTGGTGACTGCATGTGTCGCATTTCTGTAGGCTAACAGGAAATTGTCCACCTTATGCTGCAGTGGAATGTCGTCATCGCTCATGGCCTTTGCTGCTTTTTTAAAGGTTTGTACGAACCTCTCAGCCAATCCATTTGTGGCTGGATGATACGGGGCGGATGTGTAATGCCTTACCCCATTCCTTTTCATAAATCTTCGAAACTCTTCGGACACAAACTGTGGTCTGTTATCAGAGCAAATCTGCTCTGGCAAGCCGTTCCTGGCAAAAATGGTCCGTAGGACTGCAATAGTTTTCTCCGTGGTGGTGGAGGACATTTTGATGACCTCAGGCCATTTCGAGTGCGCATCCACGGCTATTAAAAACATTGAGTCCATGAATGGACCAGCAAAATCAATATGCACCCGTTGCCATGGAGATGAGGGCCAGTCCCATGGGTGTAGAGGGGCATGTGGTGGTGCATTTTGGACCTTCTGGCATCCTGAGCAGCTCTTTGTCAGGTCCTCGATTTGCTGATCGATCCTCGGCCACCACACATAAGCCCTAGCAAGGCTTTTCATTTTCACCCCTCCCAGGTGACCTTCGTGAAGCTCATTGAGCACTCTCTCCCTTAACTTGGGTGGAATTACCACTCGGGATCCACACATCAAGGTCCCCTGGCATACTGACAGTTGTTCTCTTCTGGATGAGAATGCTGGCAACAGTGAGTCACCATGTGCTGGCCATCCCTTCACCGTCAAATCATATACCCGAGACAGTGTCGGGTCATTTCGGGTCTCCTTCTCTATACCAGCATTAGTTACTGGCAAGCATTCAATTATAGCCGAATGAAATATTTCGACAGGATCCACTGCTGGTGCTTCCTCCGCAGTAGGCAGTGGCAGGTGTGATAGCCCATCAGCGTTTCCATGCTGTTTCATGCCCTTATACTCGATTTCATATTAGTGCGCCCCTAGAAAAAGGGATCATCTATGTTGCCGTTGCGCAGTCATCACTGGAACGCCCTTCTTTGGATTAAAGATGGAGACAAGTGGTTGGTGGTCAGTCAGCAAGGTGAACTTCTGCCCGTGCAGATAGTGATTGAACTTTTTCACTCCCCACTCTAGGCTGAGGGCCTCCCTGTCAATCTGGGCATAGTTACGCTCGGCTGAGGTTAGTGACCGAGACGCAAAGGCAACTGGCCTCTCCGATCCATCCGGGAATTTGTGCGACAGCACCGCTCCAATGCCATAGGGTGATGCATCACACGCCAACCGAATTGGTAGTACTGGGTTGAAATGAGCCAACACCTCTTTTGATGTGATCAATGCTTTGCTCTTCTGGAAAGCTCGTTTATATTCGTCACTCCACTTCCATGGTACCCCCGTTTGCAGTAGAGTGTTCAGTGGTTGTAGTACGGTAGACAAATTCGGCAAGAACTTATGGTAGTAGTTCACCAGCCCGAGGAACGACCTCAGTTGTGACACATTTTCCGGTGCTGGAGCCTTGACTACTGCCTCAATCTTCTCTGGGGACTTATGTAACCCCTCTTTATCAATAACGTGGCCACAATATGAGATATGCTTCTGGAAAAACTCGCATTTGTGGCGATTAGCTCGGAGCCCATATTCCTTCAATCTAGTGAGCACCTGCTCCAGGTTGGCGAGGTGATCACTGTCATTTTCGCCTGTGACCAGGATGTCGTCCAAATAACACTGGGTCCCTGGAATCCCTTGCCGGAATTGTTCCATTGCCCTTTGCCAAATAGCCGGAGCTGATGCTACCCCGAACACCAGCCGGTTGTATTGGTAGAGACCTTTATGAGTGTTGATCGTGAGGTACTGTTTCGAGGCTTCTTCTACCTCCATTTGCAGGTACGCCTGGGCCAGATCAATCTTAGTGAAGCATTTCCCTCCAGATAGCGAGGCGAAAATATCTTCAATCCGCGGAAGCGGATATTGTACAGTGTGAAGGATTGGGTTCACTGTCACCTTAAAGTCCCCACAGATGCGAACCTTCTTTGGTTCCCCAGGCGTATTACTCAACGACCTCTTCATTACAGGAATGATGGGTGTAGCCCACTCGCTCCAGTCCACTTTGGACAGTACTCCTGAACGTTCCAAACCTTCCAGCTCTGCTTCGACGGCTGGGCGGATCTCATAAGGTATCGGTCTGGCCTTAAAAAACTTTGGGCTTGCATTTTCCTCTATTTTGATCATCGCTGTTATGCCTTTTAGTGTTCCGAGTCCCTGCTGGAACACTTCTTGTGCATCAGTTAGCATTTTTGACAGTCGTTCAGGTGTGACGTCGTCATCCTTTTTGGCATCTACAGTCAGTGCTTGTATGGAATGCCAATCTAGCTGTATCTTCCGGATCCATTCACGTCCTAGTAGTGGTGGTCCTCCATCTGGCAATACATATAGGTCCATTTTTGGTGTTTCCTTGCCGTTGTATATCACGTTCACCCTTATTTTTCCTTTGGGGTAGAATTTTTGCCCCATGTACATCTTCAAGACAATCTTTGTATCTCTCAAGGGTATATGTGAGAGTAGCCACTTGTAGTCCCTTCGGTTTATGACTGTTAGGGCTGATCCTGTGTCCAATTCCACTTTCACTTGGGCTCCTGCTATCTTGAGCGTGACCCAGACAGTTTGGTGATCCTCCATTTTGATCACATTATGTAGTTTCAGACAACCCAGCTCCTTGCTTCCGGAGTCTGTATCACTCTTCTGTTCGTCTGAACTACTCTCCGTTACCTTATGTACCTTCTTGTACTTCTCCTGTGGAGATTTCTTGCTGCTGGTTTTCTTTCCCGACCTGCAGACTCTTGCTATGTGTCCTACTTTTCCACACTGTCTGCACACTTTGTCCTTGAACCAGCAATCATTATGGTCATGTGTTGTTCTGCCGCAGTGATAACACTTCACTGTTCCGTATGACATTTCATTTGTGCCATATTCTTGCGGTCTCCGTTGTATCTCTGCAGCGCCCCGTGCTGCTGCTTCATGTGATACTGCAATGCTGAAAGCCTTGTCCAGCGTAAGATCCTTTTCTGATAGAAGCCGTTTCTGTGTTCCTTCACTTTGAAGCCCACACACAAACTTGTCCCTTAAAGTATCTGCTAGTCCCGTTCCAAACTGACAGTGTTTCGATAGCTTGCGCAGTTCCGTTAAATACTCAGCATTACTTTCATCTTTATGCTGGTTCTTTTTGTGAAACTTAAATCTTTCTGCTATCAGCAGCGGTGTGGGGTTTAAGTGGTCCTGTAGGATTGACACTATGTTTTCAAAATCCTTTTCTACTGGCTTCTCTGGGGTTACTAGGTTTCGTAGTAAGCCATACGTTTTTGCACCCATTGACTTCAACAATACCAGCACTTTCTTGTCATCTGGCACTTCATTCGCCTTGCAGTATACTTCTAAGCGTTCGACATATGTCATCCAATCTTCGACTTCATTGTTGAACACTGTGATACTGCCACTCTTCGGCATTTTTGGGTGTGGTTAGACTGGCTTAAAATGTCATCTCCCGCACTTTCCTTTCTTCCCCGCTGCAGCTTAAAATGGTGTCTCCCGCGCTTTCCTTTCTTCCCCGCTGCGGCTTAAAATGGCGTCCCCTGCGCTGCTGCCAATGCCGCTCTCGGCGGTCCTCGTGGCAAATGGCGATGCCCTGTGGGTTTTGTGCGCTGCTCCTGCGCTGCTGCCAATGCCGCTCTCTGCGGTCCTCATCGCAATGGCAGCGCCTCATGTTTTCCTGCACGCCTCTCTCCCCCGTTGATGCTGCTCGGCCCTTGAACACTGGCTGTGCTCTGCTCTCTCTCGTCTCTCTCCCCGTTGACGCCGCTCGGTCCTGAACACCGGCTGCGCCCTGTGCGCTCTGCCCTCTCTCTCTCCCCCGTCGACGCTGCTCGGCCTTTATCTGTGCCGCTCGGTCGGCTCTAGCCGCCGCTGTCCGGGAAGGGTCTGCGCAGTACCTGTTGCCAGCCCATTTCGCTGGACCACTGTGACTGGAAAGCCAAGCCTGGCTCTCGACAGCCTCCCCTGCGATGCTCAAATCTCCGCTGGATGACTGGGCGGTTGCCCGTGGTCGACGCCCGTGTTTCTGGACTTGACCTCCTTCCACTGTTCTCCAGGAGCGAATCCCTGGGAGGTGATGCAGAGTTGCAGGTAGGTTCGAATCTGCGTCGTCGCCAATGTTATATCCGTGTATCTTAATGTTGTGTCCTTCAATAATCAGACACAGACTGCAGGGAATGATCAACAGGTGTTTACTGAATGAGGGTTCAAACTGCAACTGACTGTACAGATCACGACTCATGGTTTATGTACAGGTGTGGTCACTGCCGGTACTACAGGATACAGGAGCTGTAAAAAGTAGTTCTCCCCCTTAAAGATACATACATTACAGGTTGTAGGTTCAAATCCCACTCCATAAGACTTGAGCGCAAAAATCTAAGCTTGCAGTGCTGAGGGAGTGTCGGAGATGCTGTCTTTCGGATGAGGTGTGAGGCTGTGGACGTAAAAGACCCCAGGACACTATTTTGAAGAAGAGTAGGGGAGTTATCCCCGGTGTCCTGGCCAATATTTATCCTCAATCAACATCACTAAAACAGATTATCTGGTCATTATCACATTGCTGTTTGTGGGAGCTTGCTGTGCGCAAATTGGCAGCTGCCGTTCCTACATTACAACAGTGACTACACTTCAAAAAGTAATTCATTGGCTGCAAAGTGCTTTGCGACATCCGGTGGTCATGAAAGGTGCTATATAAATGCAAGTCTTTCTTTTTTCTTCCCTTGGAGAGCAGTGTGAAGTGGTGGAAGGATTTGCAGGCTGATTAACAGTCTAACAGGCTGCACATGAACACTGCTTTCATGGCTGTAACCATCTTTATACCAGCTGATAGGGTGGTTAGTCCTAGACAGTGGGAGGGTTTTATGAGCTCCCACAACCCGTACAATGAGGGGGGAAACCACCCACACCCACCGGCCGTGAGTATCCCGCTGGATGTCAACTCAGAATTCAGAACCACAGCTCCGACTCCAATGGCCGGGACGATCTGGAGTGGGGTTCGGACTCTGCACCTTCTGGCCCAGAGGTGGGAATGTTACCACTGCATCAAAGGCTCGCTCCTATAAACAGTATGACAGTGCACAGTTCCTTTTCTTCACAATTCAAGTATCACACTCTTCCTCGCTAACACAGGTGTGACTGTCAGGATTTATGCCCTTTCTAATTGGCTGAAATTTGAATTTACAAAACAGTATCACATCAGAACTGTATAACAACAGCAGTAACACAAATCTACCAGTAAAAATGTTTAACTTGAATTAATCCAATTGCTCAAAATATTTTTTGCATTTTTCTCTTCTCTTACAGGTACCATTTATTTTTCTAAACCTCCTGACAGCACACACGAACAATTCCAGTTTACAACATACCATGTAAAATCCTAAACTACTTTTCAAAACTATTTCCGTTCACCTATAAAATGACCCAACTTCTATCAGAGTTTTGCAGTGAGGCCTAACCTTTGTCAGGAGCCTGGGGCATAGTTTGGTTCCAAGGCCATGGTCTATGCTCTGGTGCAGATGCTTTCTGGCACTCCTTTATGAATACAATTGGGGCTGGGGCTAACAGCAGGCAAAGGATGGCAATGGTAATAGTATGAACAGCCTGTAAAGTCTGTGAGTTGTTTAGTTAATTAATACACAGACTACCAGAGTAACTTAAAACAGGACTTTACTATTCGAAGGTCAGGGCGAATCTGCCAAATAAATCCTGACACAGCACTTATATACCGGTGTGGTCACCGTCGGTATTACAGTATACAGAAGCCAACAAAGTAGTGCCACACCTAAAATAGTTCTCTTAAAGGTGATCGGTTACATACAATGGTTTTCTTAAAGGTAGACGGATACATACACTACAATCCTCCCTTTTTAGCTTACAACATACTTAGTCCCCCATTAAACATAACATATATTCAACTTCATGTAAAACAATTCACAGGTATAATCTATGCGGGGAACAGTTTACAGATTCAGTCTCTGCGGGAACAGTTCACAGATTCAGTCTCTGGTCTTGACTCGGTCCGAACAACATCTCTGTGGTGTAGCCGGTTCACATTGCTAGCGTGACTCATCCAATAGTATTTCCCTTGACTTAACAGCTTGAATTTCCATCCTGCTGAACCAGCAGTGCTGACTTTTACAAACAGCTGGACTGCCTTGGTAATTTTTCCTACTTGCCAACTGATTTGGCTCCCTTCGTAGGGTCCAGTACATGATCTGGTAGAAGCGATAATGATTTAGATGGTTATCACCTTCTGCTTCGTCTTTTTCTTTTCTGCTTCTTGGAGACTCTCGGGGCTCCCTTATCAGCTGCCAGCTGTAGCGCCACCATCTCCCTATGTTCCTTAGACTTTAAGTGCTTCATCCTGATTTCTGCACTTTGGGAGTTTTCATCACAAGCTGGGCAGACCAAGTCCTCGTAATATTCCGTGTCACTCAACAGGTCATGGTAATATTCGGTGTCGTCCTGAACTAGTCTAGCGAGAGGGCCTGCTACTTCTTCCTTACCCAACTGGACGTTAGCCGACTGTTGTTCCCTCCCTAGACATCTTTCCTGAAGAGACTTCTTCATGCGTTCATATTCATCCCGCTCTTCCTGGGTTTCCTGCAAATCCTTCACTAATGACCTCATTTGTGATTTCAACACTTCCCCTTCCATCGGGGATTGATTGATCGGGCTATTCAATCCTTCTACTGGAGCAGCTGTTTCAACATTCTGTTGTTCACATAGACGTGATTCAGCGTACTTTTGGCATCCCAGTAAAATCTGTGTTGCAACCTCAGCTATTTCCATAACTTTTGAGAGCTCCGAACTCCTTCCCTTTGAAGATTGAAGCTCGTGTTCAGATTGTTCCCATTGCAGAGTCTTGTCCCTCAGCATATGAAGGAGTTGGCTGACCGTTAACTCTTCCACGGGAACACTGTGGATCAGAGTCTTCTCCATTTCATCCACCTTTTCCTCCAATGTTTTCACCTTCTTTTCCTCTTGTACTTTGGCTTTCAGCGCTCGGAGAAGTTGCGCCTTGATGCTCTCTAGCTCATGTTCAGGGGCCATTCTTACAGTCTCTGTGTTTCTTACAGTTTCCTTTTCTTCCACTGAAAGGATACCCAGTTGAATCTGTTCTTCAAGTTGTTGAACCTCGGTCATTGCCGCCTCATATTTGTCTTGGGTTTCCTTCAATATTTTTATGAGTTCTTGGACATCTTGTCTTTCATGTTCTGCCATGTCTTTCACCTCTAATTTCTCATCTATGGATGGAACTTCTACCGATGAGTCTGTCTTGGCCTTGAGCTCATCAAGAATTTCCTGCAGCCTTTGGACTTCTTGCTCATGTTCAACCTTTAGTTGCTCATATGCTTCTACTGAAACTAGCTTTTCGGAGGTTGCCGAGTTAATCCCCTCCAGGATTGTAGCCTGGGCCTGTTCATACTGTTCCTTCAACTTCTCAAACTCTGCTTGTAAGGAGTCGTAGAGAAGAATGGGAATAAAATCCTGGCTTCCTGAAGATTCCTCTTCATTTGCTCCTTCCTGCAAATATTCTAACTCCTGAACAGCATAAGGGAGATGTGATCGGTAATTGGTCACAATGGCTCTATGGTTGCTCTCTGCTTGAGCTAGCTGCTTCTGTTGTCTTTCCAGATTCTCCCATTCGGTGTCATAGAACTTTTTCATTGTTTTCATCTCTTGTTCGAGACGGTAACTCACTTGTTCTACTTGCTGTCGTAATTTGAAATAAAGTTGAGTCCGAGCTCAGTGTTCGGCAGTCATGGATATGTCCGTAAACTGAACAGACTCAGAATTCTCTGTCAAACTATGTTGTCGTTGTTCGGTGGAGTTCTGTTCTGAAACTTTGTTCTTCTCTGGAGCATAAGCCTTTATGCATGCCTTCGTTCTTCCAACCTTAGTCGGCAAGTCCATTTTAGCCTTGTCTTTCATATTTGGGTTGGTCTTATCGTCATCCGTTTCAGAATCTGAGCTGATTGTCTGCACCGAGTCCTCCCTCGTTATGGCTTTTAGATAGTGCCATTCCATGTCTATTTTCTTGATCCACTCCCGTCCCAGAAGTGGTGGTCCTCCCTCAGGTAGTACGTATAAGTTCATTCTTGGGCGTTCTTTACCCCCATCTCTCACCTTGACTCTTATCTTCCCCATGGGGTATACTTTATGCCCCGTGTATGTCTGCAATACGAACTTGGTATCTCTTAAGGGTATATGTGAGAATAGCCGGTGGTAATCCCTTCGATTTATGACTGATAGAGCTGATCCAGTGTCCAACTCCATTTTCACTTGGACTCCAGCTATTTTTAGCATGACCCAGATAGTTTGTCGGTCAGCTTCCTTACTCACATTGTGAATTCTCAGACTGCCCAGCTCCTGGCCGTTTGGGTCTGTGTCCGAATTCTGTTCGTCTGAACTCTTCTCAGCCACCTTGTGTACCTTGTTGTACTTTTCCTGTGATGGCTTCCTTTGGTTGTTGGTCTTCTTCCCTGACCGGCATACCTTAGCTATGTGACCCAGTTTGCCACATTTCCTACATTCCTGGTTCTTAAACCAGCATTGGTTCTGGTCGTGTGTTGTCTTCCCACAACGATAGCATTTTGTTGTACTCGAGGTAATTTGATCCACACTGAGTGCCGCTGCCTTTAGCTGCATTTCCGCAGTTCCCTTCGCTGCGGCTTCGTGCGATGCTGCAATAAGGACAGCCCTGTCAAGTGTAAGGTCGTTCTCTTCGAGTAGTCGCTTTTGCGTTCCTTCCTTTGACAACCCGCACACGAACTTGTCTCGCAATGCCTCTGTCAGATTCCCTCCAAACTGGCAGTGTTTCGCTAGTCTACGCGGTTCGACCAAGTATTCTGCGTTGCTTTCGTCTTTCCTTTGCGTTCTCGCATAGAATTTGAATCGTTCCGCCAACATCAACGGTGTGGGGTTCAAGTGATCCTTCAGAACAGTCACAATATCATCGAAAGTCTGATCCGCCGGTTTAGCTGGTGCTAGTAGATGCTTCAAGAGCCTGTATGTCTTCGCGCCCATCGAGTTTAGCAAGGTTATAGCTTTGTCATCGTCTTCTATTTTATTGGCCTCACAATAGATCTCAATGCGTTCCACATACGTGGCCCAGTCTTCTACCTCGGAATTAAAATCGTTGATGTTACCACGCTTAGGCATCTTCCTCTCTTCCTGATAACACCACGAATTATTTCTTTAAATTTTCTTTAATTTTTTTTTTCCCCAAGATGGTGGTTCCCGCGAAAATGGCGGTTTCCCGCGCTTATCTTCTCTCCCCGCCCACTTCAATGGCGGTTTCCCGCTTCTGTCTTCTTCCCCGCCTAATGGCGGCTTCCCGCGTTTCTTCCCTAGCGGGAGGGGTACACTTTCCCCACGGGCGACGGCCGCTGGCTTTCAGGTTCACAGCCTGCGCGTCAGCTTCAGGGCTTTCCCTTTTCTCGGCAGGGCAACTGGCGCTGGGTACACCCCGTTGATGGCGAACAGTTTCAGCCGCTGGGCTGGCTCTCGCTCAGTTCCCCTTGCTCGGGCTCTGTCTCTCTCCCGCTCGCTCGGCTCTACCGGCGCTGGGTACACCCCGTTGACGGAGAACAGTTTCAGCCGCTGGACTGGCTCTCGCTCAGTTCCCCCTTGGTCGGCTCTGCCTCTCCCGCTCACTCGGCTCCCAATCACGCCTCCCAGCCCTCTCGCAGTCTGGTGCTTCCCTCCCCGGCTGCGGCTGAGTTTATCTCTTCCCGCGCCTACGCTCCCGGTCGCAGCGCTTCGTGGCTTCGGTCGCTGCCCGGCCTTTTTCGCCGGTCGCGGTCTAGCTGTCTCACGACGCCGTTGCGTCCCCCAGCCTGTCTGTACCGCGGCTTCCTTGCTCCACGCTGCCCCAGTCTCAGCGCCTCTGGACCCGACTTCTGTCCGGCTCCTTTCCCCCTCGACCGTGGCCGAGTGCACCGCCCTTATCCTCCGGTTATTCTTTTTACTTTCCCTTACTCACAGTCACCGTGGCCGCCTTGCTTCTCGTGCTGATCGGCTCACTCCTCACCGTGGCAGAAGGGACAGTCAGTGCCTGTTGCTGATGGAAGTCTTTGTCTCTAACTTCTTCTTCCTTTCTAGTTCTGCAGCCTCGAATTTTCTCCCAGCAGAACGACGAGGGCGGTTGCCTCTTCTCGACGCTCGTTAACTGCTTCGGAAGTATTGTTGCCGCAGGGTACGATCGGACTCGTCGCCACTGTAAAGTCTGTGAGTTGTTTAGTTAATTAATACACAGACTACCAGAGTAACTTAAAACAGGACTTTACTATTCGAAGGTCAGGGCGAATCTGCCAAATAAATCCTGACACAGCACTTATATACCGGTGTGGTCACCGTCGGTATTACAGTATACAGAAGCCAACAAAGTAGTGCCACACCTAAAATAGTTCTCTTAAAGGTGAACGGTTACATACAATGGTTTTCTTAAAGGTAGACGGATACATACACTACACAGCCAGTCTCCCAAACACCTCTCCCAATGCCCTGGAGCGCTTCAGCTATGAAGAGAGACTGGACAGGCTGGGGTTGTTTTACTTAGAGCAGAGAAGGCTGAGGGGGGACCTGATTGAGGTGTACAAAATTATGAGGGGCATTGATAGGGTAGATAGAAAGGAACTTTTCCCCTTAGTAGAAGGGTCAATAACCAGGGGCATAGTTTCAAGGTAAGGGGCAGGAGGTTTAGAGGGGCACCCAGAGGGTGGTTGGAATCTGGAACTCTCTGCCTGAAAGGGTGGTAGAGGCAGGAACCCTCACAATATTCACGAAGCATTTAGATGAGCACTTGAAACGC
Organism: Somniosus microcephalus; assembly: GCF_052327205.1. Classification (NCBI taxonomy): domain Eukaryota; kingdom Metazoa; phylum Chordata; class Chondrichthyes; order Squaliformes; family Somniosidae; genus Somniosus; species Somniosus microcephalus. Next base: position 19,057,863 of record NC_140996.1, read on the forward strand.
CATAGCATACAAGGCTACGGACCAAGTGCTGGAAAATGTGATTAGAATAGATAAGGCTTGATGGCCGGTGCGGACACGATGGGCCGAAGGGCCTCTTTCTGTGCTGTATAACTCTATGACTCTACGACTCTATGCAGATCTCTTCCTATGTGTGCTGCCAGATCTTATTGCCTCAATGAAGACAAACTGCAGGACCTTCTCAATGCTGCCAGACCGAAAGGCCTTTCCTCCCCAGTACTGCCAGACTGCAGTGATCCCAGATCCCAGTGATCCTCCAGTGTTTCCCAGACCGTGCCCATGCACCACCAGCCCCTCCACACCCCCAGATAATGCTACAAGACCCCACATTCCTCCTTAATCCCATCACAGTACCGCCCGATCCAGAGATTTCACCCACGGGTGTCAAACCCCTTCCACCCTGCAGTGCTGCCAGACCCAAGGAGCTCCCCCCAGTTACTCAAACCTCACATTCTACCCTCAGTTCTGACTAACCTCACATTTTTCTTCCACCGTATCTGAACCACCAGGATCGTCCTCGCTGCCAGTTGCCTCGCGCTGTCACGGGGTCCTTCTCAGTGCGGCCAAAGCCCAACGTCATCCCTTAAATGCCACCAAATCTCAGGTCTTCCTGTCCCCATGCTGTAAAACTTCAGGTTCTCACGCAATGCAACCAAACCCCTGGAGAACTTCCTCAGTGCTACCAAATCCCTGGACCCTCCTGTGCTGTGAATTCTAGGATGTCCTCTCTGTGCGGCAAAAGCTCAGGCCACCCACTGAGGAACTGACAAATTTCAAGACCCCCATCTCAGTCGTGCGAAAGCCGAGAACCACCAACCCCAGCACCCAAAGTGCTGGACCTCCAAAGTGCTATTGAACCTCATTATGTCCCTCAGTGCTGTAAATCTTTGGATACCTTCTGCAAACTTGCTACATCTTGCGTACATGTGATAGGAATAAGAATTTTGTAATAAAATAGACAAAAGACTGCAGTCCTAGGCCCAACCATCTTCAGCTGCTTCATCAATGACCTTCCCTTCATCATAAGGTCAGAAGTGGGGATGTTCGCATGCAGCAAGATCTGGACAAATTTCAGGCTTGAGCTGATAAGTGGCAAGTAACATTCGTGCCATACAATTGCCAGGGAATGATTATCTCCAACAAGAGAAAGTCTAACTACCTCCCCTTGACATTTAATGCCATTATCATCATTGAATCCCTCATCATCAATATCCTGGGGTCACCAGAAACTTAACTGGATCAACCACATAAATACTGAGGCTATAAGAGCAGGTCAGAGGCTGGGTGTTCTGTGGTGAGTGTTAGTAGGTAGAGATTGTTGGTGGGTGAGAGCTGGGGTTGTGGTGCTTTGGACAGTGTGTGAAGCTTGTGGTACAGATGGTGGTATGTAGCATTTGTTGAAGCATTCAATCACCCTGACCACCTGACTGAGGTGGATCTGCCATGAGCCCAGCTGCTTCAGTCCTCCGGCTCCTTCTCCTTGTTGTGCTTCTCCTTGCTGAGGCAGCTGCACAGCCAGCAATGCTGAGAATGAGGTGCTGCAGTATCAATGAACCTCCCCTTTAAGTACTGAGAAAACCCTGTGGCAATGATGAGTTGAGAGTAATCTGCACACAATATTGGTCCACCCTTTGAGTGTAACGCTAGGCCTTTAAGACTTGATTTAGTGCCCCAATTATTTCTTTGTGCAGTGAGAATGAATTTTGCATGCAGTCTAAAGCATTAGTGCCTGGCGCTAATTCTTAAACTTTTCCAAAGATTTATTAAATATATTCAAGAAGGAGTTAGATGTATTTCTTAAGGCTAAAGGGATCAAGGGATATGGGGAGAAAGCAGGGACAGGGTACTGAATTTGGATGATCAGCCATGATCTCATTAAATGTCAGAACAGGCTCGAGGGGCCGAATGGCCTACTCCTGCTCCTATCTTCTATGTTTCTATGTTAATATCTTCCTGCAGTCTACAGCTATCTTCCTCACTATCAATCACATGGCCAATTTTTGCATCAATTTTGTATCGTGGAAACCCTGCTGGAAATAGCCTTCAAGTCACAAAAATACCTGTCGACCATTACCCTTTGCTTCTTGCCACTGTGCCAATTTTGGATCCAACTTTCCACTTTCCCTTGGATCCTATGGGTTTTTAATTTTTTGACCACTCTGCCATGTGGGACCTTGTCAAAGGCCTTGCTAAATTCCATATAGACTGCATCAAATGCACTACCCTCATTGACCCTCCTCGTTACCTCCTCAAAAAATTCAATCAAGTTAGTCAGACACGACCTTCCCTAAACAAATCCATACTGACTGTCCTTGGTTAATCCGTGCCTTTCTAAATGACGATTAATACTGTCACTCAGAATATTTTCCAATAATTTGCCCATCACCGAGGCTAGGCTCAATCTACCCCTTTCACCCTTTTTAAACAATGGCACAACGTTAGCAGTCCTCCATTCCTCTGGTACCACGCCTGTAGTCAGAGAAGATTGGAAAATGATGGTCAGTGCCTTCGTTATTTCCTCTCTTGCTTCTCTTAACATTTCATCCGGGCCTGGTGATTTATCTACTTCAGAATGCCTCTTCTACAGATATTGTACCATCAGTTGCGATTGCAGTCATTAATTCTAAGATTAAACTACAGAATATATAATAAAACCTAACATATGTGTTCAGCATAATGAGGGGTTTTTGATAGAGTAAATAGGGAAAAACTGTTTCCAGTGGCAGGAGGGTCGGTAACTAGAGGACACAGATTTAATGTCATTGGCAAAAGAACCAAAGCGGAGATTGTTGCGTCCGTGTATAATAAGACACAGACTGCAGGAGAACGGTACAACAGGTGTTTACTCAACGTGGCTCACACTGCAACTGATCTGTACAGATTACTACTCAGTGCTATATACAGGTGTGGTCACTGCCGGTACTACAGTATACATGAACTGTAAAAAGTAGTTCCCCCATTAAAGGTATATACATTACAATTCCTCCCCTTTTAGATTAACAGTACCATAACACACATTTAACAATTAAATATCAAACTAATTACAATTAACACTTTTAACATGCAACATTAGCTGAAAATAGTCTATTTATATATTCAGTCTTTGGGGAGGCTTCCTGATCCTTTCTGGATAGCGCCTTTCCCGAGTGTCTTGCTCTTGGTGCGGAGGTGATTCTGGCCCCCTGTCGTCGGTTGGTTCATCAGCTTCCGATGCTACTGTTTCTGGGGTAGATGCGACCTGTACGTTGGGTTCGCCACCAGGTACGTATGGGCAAGGCATGGGGTTGACTTGTTCCTGTGACTCTAGGATCTGGTCAGCATGGCGTCTCACGATGCTCTCCCCAACGTCCACTGTGTACATTAGTGGGCCCTGCCGTGTGCATATCGTTCCTGGCTGCCATTTTTCTTTTCGGTAGTCGCGGGCCAAGGCTGGTTGCCCTACATTGAAGCTCCTTGTTGGCTTCTCATGGGTGTGCTGGAATTGCTTACTCTCAACATCTCTTTGTATGTTTGGTCTGAGCAAATCCAGGCGAGATCTTAACCTTCGGTTAAAGAACATCATGGCTGGGGCCTGGTTGGTGACTGCATGTGTCGCATTCCGGTAGGCGAACAGGAAATTATCCACCTTGTGCTGCAGCGGAATGTTGTCATTGTACATAGCCTTTATTGCCGCCTTAAAGGTTTGTACGAACCTCTCAGCCAATCCATTTGTGGCTGGATGATACGGGGCGGATGTGTAATGCCTTACCCCATTCTTTTTCAAGAACCTCCGGAACTCTTCGGACACAAACTGTGGTCCGTTGTCGGAGCAAATCTGTTCTGGCAAGCCATTCCTGGCAAAAATGGTCCGTAGGACTGCAATAGTTTTCTCCATGGTGGTGGAGGACATTTTGATGACCTCAGGCCATTTCGAGTGCGCATCCACGGCTATTAAAAACATTGAGTCCATGAATGGACCAGCAAAATCAATATGCACCCGTTGCCATGGAGATGAGGGCCACTCCCATGGGTGTAGAGGGGCCTGTGGTGGTGCATTTTGGACTTTCTGGCATCCTGAGCAGCTCTTGGTCAGGTCCTCGATTTGTTTATCGAATCCCGGCCACCACATATAAGCCCTGGCTAGGCTTTTCATTTTTACCCCTCCCAGATGACCCTCATGAAGCTCATTGAGCACTCTATCCCTTAACTTGGGTGGAATTACCACTCGGGATCCACACATCAAGGTCCCCCGGCACACTGACAGCTGTTCTCTCCTTGTCGAGAATGCTGGCAACAGTGAGTCGCCATGTGCTGGCCATCCCTTCACCGTCAAATCATATACCCGAGACAGTGTCGGGTCATTTCGGGTTTCCTTTTCGATACAAGCGTTAGTTACCGGTAGGTATTCAACTATAGTCGAATGGAATATTTCGACAGGATCCACTGCTGGTGCTTCCTCCGCAGTAGGCAGTGGCAGGCGTGATAGCCCATCAGCATTTCCATGCTGTTTCGTGCCCTTATATTCAATCTCATATTGGTGCGCCCCTAGAAAAAGTGACGATCTTTGTAGTCGTTGCGCAGTCATCACTGGAACGCCCTTCTTCGGATTAAAAATGGAGACAAGAGGCTGGTGATCAGTCAGCAAGGTGAATTTCTGCCCGTGCAGATAGTGATTGAACTTTTTCACTCCCCACACTAGGCTGAGGACCTCCCTGTCAATCTGGGCGTAGTTACGCTCAGCTTAGGTTGTGATCGTGACGCAAAGGCTATTGGCCTCTCTGAGCCGTCCGAGAATTTGTGCGACAGTACCGCTCCAATGCCGTAGGGTGACACATCACATGTCAACCGAATTGGTAATGCTGGGTTGTAATGGGCCAATACCTCTTTCGATGTGATTCGTGTTTTGCTCTTCTGGAAAGCTCGTCTACATTCGTCACTCCACTTCCATGGCACCCCAGTTTGCAGTAGGGTGTTCAGTGGGTGTAGTATTATAGACAAATTTGGCAAGAACTTATGGTAGTAGTTTACCAGCCCGAGGAACGACCTCAGTTGTGACACATTTTCCGGTGCTGGAGCCTTGACTACTGCCTCAATCTTCTCTGGGGACTTATGTAACCCCTCTTTATCGATAACGTGGCCACAATACGAGATCTGTTTTCTAAAAAACTCGCGTTTGGGGTGGTTATCTCGGAGCCCATGTTCCTGCAATCTAGTGAACACCTGCTCCAGGCTGGCAAGGTGATCACTTTCATTTTCGCCCGTGACCAGGATGTCGTCCAAATAACACTGGGTCCCTGGGATCCCTTGCAGGACTTGTTCCATTGCCCTCTGCCAAATAGCCGGAGCTGATGCTACCCCGAATAGCAGTCGGTTGTATTGATAGAGACCTTTATGGGTGTTGATTGTGAGGTATTTTTTTGATGCTTCTTCTACCTCCATTTGCAGATACGCCTGGGCCAGATCAATCTTAGTGAAGCGTTTCCCTCCAGATAGCGAGGCGAAAATATCTTCAATCCGCGGAAGTGGATATTGTACGGTGTGAAGGATCGGGTTCACTGTTACCTTAAAGTCCCCACAGATGCGAACCTTCCTTGGTTCCCCAGGCGTGCTGCTCAACGACTTTTTCATCACAGGGACGATGGGTGTAGCCCACTCGCTCCAGTCTACCTTGGACAGTACACCTGAACGTTCCAAACTCTCCAGCTCTGCTTCGACGGCTGGGCGGATCGCATAAGGTACCGGTCTGGCCTTAAAAAATTTTGGGCTTGCGTTTTCTTCAATTTTAATCGTCGCTGTCATGCCTTTTAGTGTTCCGAGTCCTTGCTGGAACACTTCTTTTGCGTCAGTTAGGATCTTTGACAGTCGCCCAGGTGTGACATCGTCATCCTTTTTGTCAGCCACAGTCAGTGCCTGTATGGAATGCCAATCCAGTTGTATTTTCCGGATCCATTAATGTCCCAGTATTGGTGGTCCTCCATCTTGCAATACATACAGGTCTAGTTTTGGTGTTTCCTTACCGTTATATATAATGGTCACCCTTATTTTTCCTTTGGGGTAGACTTTTTGCCTCGTGTACATCTTCAAAATAATTTTTGTGTCTCTCAAGGGTATGTGTGAGAATAGCTGCTCGTAGTCCCGTCGGCTTATGACTGTTAGGGCTGATCCTGTGTCCAATTCCATCTTTACCTGGACTCCTGCTATCTTGAGAGTGACCCAAATGGTTCAGTAATCCTCCGTTGTGATCACATTATGTAGTTTCAGACAACTCAGTTCCCTGCTTTCAGGGTCGTTATCACTCTTTTGTTCGTCTGAACTATTCTCCGTCATCTTATGTACCTTCTGGTACTTTCCTTTGGTAGGTTTCTTATTGCTGGTTTTCTTTCCCGACCTGCAGACTCGTGCTATGTGTCCTACTTTTCCACACTGTCTGCACACTTTGTCTTTGAACCAGCAATCATTCTGGTCGTGTGTTGTTCTGCCGCAGCGATAGCACTTCTCTGTTCCATATGACATTTCATTTGTGCCATATTTTTGTGGTCTCTGTTGTATCTCTGCAGCACCCTGTGCTGCTGCTTCATATGATACCGCAATGCTGAAAGCCTTTTCCAGCATAAGGTCCTTTTCAGATAAAAGCCGTTTCTGGGTTCCTTCACTTTGAAGCTCACACACAAACTTGTCCCTTAAGGTATCTGCCAGTCCCGCTCCAAACTGGCAGTGTTTTGATAGTTTGCGCAGTTCTGTTAAATAATCAGCATTGTTTCATCCTTATGCTGGTTCCGTTTGTGAAACTTGAATCTTTCTGCTATCAGCAGCGGTGTGGGGTTTAAATGTTCCTTTAGTATCGTTACTGTGTCTTCAAAACTCTTTTCCATTGGCTTTGTTGGGGTTACTAGATTTCGTAATAAACCATGGCCTAGAAATTCAGTTTGCACAGTTTTGGGGCGCTAAAGTCGGGCGTTCGGTAAATTTAGCGCCCGCCGGAAACTGCAGGCAACCGCGCCGAAATTCAGTGGATTTGGCCAAGAGTTTTGGCGAGCGCTGAAACCGGCGTTGCAATGCTCGGTTCCGGCGCTAAACCGGCGCTGCGGCCTGATAACGCCGATGCCGGGCGCAGCGCAGGTGCGGTCATGTGTTGCTTGACAGCAGACACCCTGACGCCGGCCTGCTCTTAAAGGGGGAAGGGTCAACTTTGACTGCTGCCACGCCCTGCACACTGGAGCCCTGCTGCTAGGCCTCAACAGTGCTGGTGGGACAAAATAGCGCCAGAACAGATGGAGATGGCCCGTGAAAGAGCCCAGCGCTTCTCAGACCATGCACTGAGGGTGCTGATTGATGCTGTCCAGGAGAGAAGACCCATCTTGTGCCCGGACAATGGCAGAAAGGCTCCCAGGAGAGAGTTCAGGAAAGCCTGGAGGAGCATCGCACGCAGGGTCTCCTCAAACTCAGATGTGCCCAGGACTGCGGACCAGTGCCGCAAAAAGTTCAATGACCTCTGTCGGCTGGTGAAGGTGAGTACCCTTTCCACTGTCCTCCTCATCCTTGCATGTGAGCCTCACACTATGGGCAAAGGGACCTCAAAGGCATAATGGGCAGCCCTCCTCACGCAGCAATGCCACTGGCATGATCATCAGCAGCACTTTCTGCACTGACCACACTGGCCAGGCTATTCCACCATGGGAGGCAGTACACACAGCAACAGGGCACCACGCTGTACTTAGAGTCCGTCCTTTCTCTTGCAGGCCAAGCTGGCAAGAAATGCGCGCAGCCGGCTGGAGACCGGTGGTGGACGGCCCCACTACCAGGCTCTAAGTGCTCTGGAGGAGAGCGTCGCTGGACTCCTGCGTCCCCGGGTGACTGGCCCTGTAGCCATCGGGGATGCGGACCCTGTGCTGGAAGCCACTGGTAAGGAGATGACCGCTTGCAGCTCTCTCGTTGCCCTAGTGCTTCCGATCTAAATCCTTTCCCACTGACGGACAAATGCGCATAATGCCACCGCTCAGGCGTCCCTCGCTGACGCCCTGTCCTCACTTTAAAGCTACTCTTGTGCCTTCCTGCTTTCAGCTGCTGAGGAGGAGGTGGTCCCTGAGGCGCCGGGTGCCAGGCCCTTGGAGGAGGAGGACGTCCAGGACGAGGAGGAAGCCGGGCCATCGGGCGAGCCCTCAGCCATGCCAGGGGATGGCAATGAAGGGGGGACGTCTGGCATGCAGGAGAGCCAGGGGGAGGTGTTGCAGGGGAGGGCAGATCCTGCTTGCAGTGGGGTCCAGGCAGGCGGCAGGGGTCGGCCAGCTCGGCCGGCTTCTCCCCAGCTGCAGAGTCCTCTCTCCAGTCTGGAGAGTGGCCTCGGCCAGGAGGTGCGCCTCCTGCAAGAGATCTCGGTGGCGTCTGACCGGCGCCACCATGAGTTCATGGGGGTTGTGCAGCAGATGCCGCACGCCATCGAGTCCCTGGCTCAGAGTGTGGCAGCATTCGGCCAATCACAGGCCAGGGGGGTGGAGCAACTGGCCGCAGCGCACGCCAGGGGGGTCGAACTACTCGCGGCACTGCAGGAGGAGAGTCGCCAGAGAGGTGGTTCCTTCGACACACTGTCACAGCAGCTGGAGGCACATACCCGGGCAGTGCGGTCACTGACTTCTGCCACACTCGCTTTGACGCAGAGGCGTCGCACCCGCACCCGCCGCCCTGCTGCAACACAGCAGGCTGGCCTCCAGCACATAGCTGCGCCAGCTGAACTGCCAGGCCGGACGACTGCCACTGTGTCTGCTGAGCCTCGCGCGCCTGGCAGCAGCCAGCTTGCCCCCCTTGGAGCATCCGACACTGCCACTCCCCCAGCCAGGGTGCGAGGAGCTGCTGCTGCCACTGATGCTGGCCAGCCACAGCCGAAGCAGTCAGCAGCCGGCCCCTCCCGGGACGTGCGTCGTGTTGGCCGACCCCCAAGGGCATCTGTCGCGACGCATGGGGGCCCTCATGAGCCTTCCCCCAGCCTTGAGGCCGCCACAGGGCCCACGTTGAGGCGGAGCAGCAGGCCGGGCAGGGGCCGGGGAAGGCTCTCTAAGGACTCGCCCTCTCGGCACAGCCGCTAGAGTGTGGTCTCTGCGGCATTGTATATATGGGGGGGATTGTGTTTTGGGGGCTGATTTTTGTGGATGGCCGAAATTGAAGGCATTTTTTGTTTTTATGGGGGTCTTTCTGTTGGCGAGGGGGGCCCTTTTTTTGTTACGGCCAATGTTGAAGGCCATGTGGATGGCCAACTTTTGTTAGTCCTCCCCAGGTTGGGGGAGTGACATATGTTTGTGACTGTTTTTTGGGTGTGTTCTGTGTTTTTGAGTTTCATGTGGGAAGGGGCCTCAGTTTGTTAAATAAAGGTTTTTATTTATTCAGCTTGTCCAGGTGTCATGTTTCAAGTGTTTGCTGCGTTAACCGGCTGACGGCTTCCGGAGCGGCTGCCTTCAGGTGCGCTCATTCCCACAGGCCATTCCCTCACAGCGGGCCTAGAAGTGTCGAGCAATAAGCTCCCGGCATACGGCCCTTGGGGCTTCTGGCCCCCTCCTGGCCTGCTCCTCCTCCTCCTCCCCCTCCTCCTCCTGATGGTCCTCCTGCTCGTCCTCCTCAGGTGGTGGTGCAATGTCAGGTGGCAGTGCCTGCGTCCGGCGGATAGCCAGGTTGTGCAGCATGCAGCACACGACGACGAACTGGGACACTCTATCCGGCGAATACTGTAGAGAGCCGCCGGAGCGATCCAGGCAGCGGAAGCGTTGCTTGAGGACGCCTATGGTTTGCTCTATGACGTTCCTTGTTGCTTGATGGCTTTTGTTGTATGAGTCCTCCGCTGGGGTCCTGGGCGCGCGGAGCGGGGTCATGAGCCATGTGCACAAAGGGTAGCCCTTGTCCCCGATAAGCCATCCCCTTGGTGGAGGCTGTGCCTGGAACATGTCAGCCACAGTAGTCTGGCGCAGGATAAAAGCATCGTGGCTGCTTCCTGGGAAGCGGGCATTTACAGCTAGGATGCGCTGCCTGTGGTCACACACCAGCTGCACATTGAGGGAATGGTAGCCCTTGCGGTTGCGGTAAACCTCGGGATTGTCTATAGGTGCCCGCATAGCCACATGCGTGCAGTCAATGGCGCCCTGCACCATGGGGAAGCCCGCGATCCTGCCAAATCCCACTGCACGCTGCTGCTGCCTCTTTTGGGTCATGGGGAAGGAGATGAACTGGTGTCTCCTCGCGAACAGTGCATCGGTGACCTGCCGGATGCAGCGATGTACGGCGAACTGGGAGATGTTCGCGATGTCCCCAGCAGCGGCTTGGAATGAGCCGCTTGCATAAAAGCTGAGAGCCACCGTGACCTTCACTTCCACCGAGAGAGATGTCCTGGACATGAGCTGTGGCTGCAAATCTGCGTGAAGCAGCTGGCAGATCTCTCCAACCACCTCCCTTCTGAAGTGCAGCCTCTTTACACAAAGTGCCGCAGACATGGTGACATAGGACACCTGCTGCCGGTATTGCCTGGGTGCGTAAGGCCTACGTTGGCGACGCCTGATGGCCCTTCTGTGTCTACGCATGGCTGCCCGTCTCTCACAGCGTCTGCGAGCCCTCCACACATAATGCTGCAACTCAATGTTGGCCCCCCATGCAGCCCCCATAATCAAGGTCGCAACAGTGAAATCAGCAAGAGTCAAAAGTCAAAGCACTGGCCAGAAGCCAGAAAGACCTCTGCTATCTTGTCCCAAATCTGGAATCTCTGTCCCTTGGTCTCTGTGTAGAAATCCAAAGCAGTGAAGTCATTGCAGCAAAATGGCTGGGCTTTATAGGTCAGTGGAGGTGCCCTTTAATTTGCGCTCCCCGAGGCCCACAGGGCCTCTGCAACGTTCCATTTTACAATTCCTAATAGCGCCACGCCCACATTGGGCGGGCGCCACTCAATTTCCGGGTTGGGGCGTTAAAACAGCGTTGCGCGAGGATATGACGTCATAAGCTGCGCGCGCACCCGAGCGGGTGCTAACACTTTGCGCCGGCGCTAAATCTCAAATGAATTTGGGCGTCGGCGCAGATCGGTCTGCATTCCGGCGCTAAGGCTTTATCGACGGAAATATAGCCCTTTTTTGGCGTTAGCGCCTGGCGCAGCCAACTGAATTTCTAGGCCCATATGTCTTTGCACCCATTAAATTTAACAATACCGATGCTTTCTTGTCATCTGACACCTCATTTGCCTTGCAGTACACCTCTATTTGTTCGACATATGTCGTCCAATCTTTGACTTCATTGTCAAATGCGGTGATACTGCCACTCTTCGGCATTTTGGGTGTGGTTTAAAATGGCGTCTCCCAATGGCTTAAAATGGCATCTCCTGCACTTTCCTTTCTCCCCCGCTGCTGCCAACGCCGCTCCCGGCAGTTCTCGTGGCAATGGCGGCGCCCTGTAGGTTTCACGCGCTTCTCCTGCACTGCTGCCAACGCCGCTCTCGGCGGTCCTCGTGGCAATGGCGGCGCCTCGCGGGTTTCTGCGCATCTCTCTCTCCCTCTCTCCGATGCTGCTCGGCCCCTGATCACCGACTGCGCCCTGTGCGCTCTACCCTCTCTCTCTCCCCCATCGACGCTGCTCGGCCCTTTGCTGTGCCGCTCGGTTGGGCTCTAGCCCGCCGCTGTCCGGGAAGGGTCTGCGCACCACCTGTTGCCAGCCCGTTTCGCTGGACCACCTCGACTGGAAAGTCAAGCCTGGCTCTCGACAGCCTCCCCCGCAATTGTCGAGTCTCTGGCCTTGACCTCCAATCCACTGATCTCCAGGAACGAATCCCCGGGAGGTGATGCAGAGTTGCAGGTAGGTTCGAACCTGCCTCGTCGCCAATGTTGCGTCCGTGTATAATAAGACACAGACTGCGGAGAACGGTACAACAGGTGTTAGTTCAACGTGGCTCACACTGCAACTGATCTGTACAGATTACTACTCAGTGCTATATACAGGTGTGGTCACTTCCGGTACTACTGTATACATGAGCTGTAAAAAGTAGTTCCCCCCTTAAAGGTATATAAATTACAGAGATGAGGAGAGTTTTCTTTACGCAGCGAGTTGTTACAATCTGGAATGCATAGAAACATAGAAACATGGAAGATAGGAGCAGGAGTAGGCCATTCGGTCCCTCGAGCCTGTTCCGCCATTTAATGAGATCATGGTTGATCATCCAAATTCAGTACCCTGTTCCTGCTTTCTCCCCATATTCCTTGATCCCTTTAGCCTTAAGAAGTATATCTAACTCCTTCTTGAATATATTTAATGAATTGGCCTCAACGGCCTTCTGTGGTAGAGAATTCCACAGGTTCACCACTCTCTGGGTGAAGAAATTCCTCCTCATCTCTGTCCTAAATGGCTTACCCCTTATCCTTAGACTGTGACCACCCGAAAGGGTGATGGAAGCTATCTTTCAAAAGGGAATTCGATATATACTTGCAGGGGAAAAATTTGCAGGGCTACGGGGAAAAAGCAGGGGTGTGGGTCTTATTGGATGGCTCTTTCAAAGAGCCGAATGGCCTCCTTCTGTGGTGTGTGTGATTCTATGAAGTGACTCTTTCACATAAAATGGTTTCTCTTACCTTAAGAAAGACTTGCATTGATATAGCGCCTTTCACGACCACCGGAGGTCTCAAAGCACTTTACAGCCAATGAAGTACTTTTTGAAGTGGAGTCACTGTTGTAATGTAGGAAACGCGGCAGCCAATTTGCGCACAGCAAGCTCCCACAAACAGCAATGTGACAATGGCCAGACAATCTGTTTTTGTTAATGTTGATTGAGGGATAAATATTGGCCCCAGGACACCAGGGATATCTTCCCTATTCTTCTTCGAAATAGTGCCATGGGATCTTTTACATCCACCTGAGAGGGCAGACGGGGCCTCGGTTTAACGTCTCATCCGAAACACCAGTACAGTTTTTTTAAAGTAACAGGTAAAAATTGAGTACATAGATAAAAGGAAAATACAGCATTAATCAAGGCCACTTAATTACAGTTTTCATAGTAAAATGGACAGAATTATGGAATTGGATCCCCAAAACACGAGGAAAAATCTGCGATAACCATGTATTAAAAAGGCAACTGACTTATTCAGTCACCATAAAGAAGTGGACCTGAAATGGATACATCGCGTGTTTGATGGTATTACACTCCTGTTTTTATAAAATCACTATCAATGCTACAGAGGATCCGTTATCAATAAAAGTCCTTCATCAAGGGCATGTGTACGGCAATACACTTGTCGCACTTCACGTGCCTCATGCCCAAAGGACAACAATATCACGATTGGCTCAAATAACCACTTAACTGTTAGCAATCAAATATTTAATTTTCAACAAATCAACGTTAGCAAAAATGAGGAATGAGTAACTAGGGGAAAGCTCACTAACCAAACCTCTCATTTTATTTTTTGAAACTTCATTTATAAACCAGCAAATACTAGAAAAATATGTCAATCAAATTGCTCAAATCATTGCTTCATCTTGTTTTCAGCTACCATTTTTCAGCTTATTGCAGACAGCTTTAAATTACATTTATAACATAATAAACATATAAAAGATTATACAATTCTGAAAATAAGTTAATAAGTATAGGCATAAAATACAAAATTGGTTATTTAATATTAGAAATGTGAGCAGAAAGTTTTGGCTATTTATGTCTGCTCTTCTATGGAGCCTAGGGTTGAGTTGAAATTCTCACCTAGGCCTCAGGGGTTGGTTTCTGCCTGCAATATGTGTGAGGGCGAAAGGAGCATCATTGGAATGATAGTTTTGACCCTGCTCCTATGAAACTACAATACCCAGAATACACTATGATGGCCTGTGTCACCTGACAATCAGACAGACAATTCACAAATGTCAGAGACTTGAGCACAAAAATCTAGGCTGACACTCCAGTGCAGTGCTGAGGGAGTGCTGCACTGTCGGAGGTGCCGTCTTTCAGATGAGACGTTAAACCGAGGCCCCGTCTGCTCTCTCAGGTGGACGTAAAAGATCCCATGGCACTATTTCGAAGAAGAGCAGGGGAGTTATCTCCGGTGTCCTGGCCAATATTTATTCCTCAATCAACAAAACAAAAAGAGATTATCTGGTCATTATCACATTGCTGTTTATGGGAGCTTGTTGTGTGCAAATTGGCTGCCATGTTCCCCACATTGCAACATTGACTACACTTCAAAAGTGCTTCATTGACTGTAAAGCACTTTGGGATGTCCGGTGGTTGTGAAAGGCGCTATATACAACAACAACAACTACAACTTGTATTTATAGAAATGCAAGTCTTTCTTTTTCTTTTTCACATTAGCTATTGTGGCAGTGTCAGTCAATCGATCAGGACTGGGCCACGCTGCTGGCTATTAAAACCATTAACTTTTCTTCACTGACGAAATGGGTTTACCAAAGATAAACCAACACTACAGGTATTGAATAAGAAAACTGCTTTGAAAATTGGCATTTCCTCAACCAAACCACAAGTCACAGACATATTAGATAATGTGAAAATTTATATCTAATTGACATCTATTGCAAAAATTAGAGGGCGCGAGTTAATTGTAGCCTCCTTCTTTATCATAATTTTTCTTTCAATTCTAGTTACAGCTTTAAACAATAATCTGCCTCATAGTTCTTACTATGCGTCCTTCATGGCTGGAAGCACAATGCAGAATGTTCTCATCCAAGTTAATACAAATTATAATACCGTTCAAAGGTTAACACGGCAATAGACTGAATACATCAGCTTAAAATACAGATCATTGGGCGAGGACCTAAAAACAGAAGCTTAAGAAAAGATTGAACTTGCACCTCTTCTTTCTTCACCAAAAATCTCTGCAACAGTACTTAGAAACATAGGCCTAGAAATTCACTTTGGGCCCGCCAGCTAGCGTGCGCCCAAAAGTTAGCGCTGAGCGCGGAGCCAGTTGCGACCGTCAGATATTCAGTTTTTGCGCCCCAAGTCGGAACCGGGCGCTATTCCAGGGTGTGCCCGCCCCCGCTTGGGGCGCGGTACTGCAGGCCTCCTCCTTCTCTTAAGGGGGAGGTGCCTGCAACGGGGAGATCGCCGCTGGATAGTGCCGGCAAATGTGCCCGGCACCACGGAGAAGTGCCGGGTTCGCGGAAAGCAGCCGGCAATGCCACGGGGGGGGGTTGGAGGAGGCCGGGGAAGGAGGTGCGGGCAGGGGGCCACCGAAAAAGCGGCCGGCCGCACCTCCACCTTAAAGCGCCCCACTAAGGCTACAGTACGGCCCCATTTTCTGATCGCTGTTTGCGGCCGCTGCGGAAGAGGCGGCCGCAACTCAATATGGGGGTCGGGCCGGTAGCGGGGCGGTAGCGGGGCACTGCGCACACTGATGACGTCATCGGTGCCGGTGCAGCGCTAACGGCTACCGCCGCCATTACCGCTGCGCTGAATATCAGCGCAAACTCCTCTATTGGCGCAGAAGCCCTCATTGGGCGGTAACTGGCCACAAAGCTGGCAGCGCCTTACTGAATTTCTAGGCCATAGAAACATAGAAAAATAGGAGCAGGGGTAGGCCATTCGGTCCTTCGAGCCTGCACCGCCATTCAATATGATCATGGCTGATCCTCTATCTCAATACCATATTCCCGCTCTCTCCCCACACCCCTTGGTGCCTTTTGTGTCTAGAAATCTATCTATCTCCTTCTTAAATATATTCAGTGACTTGGCCTCCACAGCCTTCTGTGGTAGAGAATTCCACAGGTTCACCACCCTCTGACTGAAGAAATTTCTCCTCATCTCAGTCCTAAATGTCCTACCCCATATCCTGAGACTGTGACCCCTTGTTCTAGACCCCCCCCAGCCAGGGGAAACATCCTCCCTGCATCCAGTCTGTCTAGCCCTGTCAGAATTGTATACGTTTCAATGAGATCCTCTCTCATTCTTCTAAACTCTAGTGAATACAGGCCTAGTCGACCCAATCTCTCCTCATACGACAGTCCTGCCATCCCAGGAAGCAGTCTGGTGAACTTTCGCTGCACTCCCTCTATGGCAAGTATATCCTTGCTTAGGTAAGGAGACCAAAACTGCACACAGTACTCCAGGTGTGGTCTCACCAAGGCCCTGTACAACTGTAGTAAGACATCCTTGCTCCTGTACTCAAATCCTCTTGCAATGAAGGCCAACATACCATTTGCCTTAAAAGAAAAAAAGAAAGACTTGCATTTATGTAGCACCTTTAATGACCTCAGGAGGTCCCACAGCTCTTTACAAACAACGATGTACTTTTGAAGTGTAGTCATTGATATAATGTAGGAAACGCGGCAGCCAATTTGCGCACACCCAGGTCCCACACACAGCAATGTGATAATGACCATATCATCTCTTTTAGTGATTTTGGCTGAGGGATAAATATTCATTGTGATTATCTACAGGAATGTTTTTGCAGCCTTCTGCGCATGCGCGCGGTATCCTAGAGCCCTACAGTTGTGGCCTGCAGTAGGACACGCTTTCCTCAGCTCCGTAAGAAGGTCACTGGATCCGTTGGTGGCCGGGGGGGTTGGGAAGAGCGAGGATCAAAAGGAGAGAGAGGGGGAATCGGAGGGGAAAGAGAGAGAGAAGAGGGGAGAGAGAGAGAAAATCGGAGGGGGAGAGAGAAAGGGATTCGGAGGGGGAGAGAGGGAATTGGCGGGAGAGAGAGAGGATCGAAGGGGAGAGGGGGAATTGGAGGGGAAAGAGAGAGAGGATTGAAGAGGGGAGAGAAAGAGGATCGAAGGGGAGAGAGAGAGGGAATTCGAGAGGGGAGAGGGGGGATTGGAGGGAGAGAGAGAGGATCGAAGGGGAGGGGAAATTGGAGGGGGGAGCAAGAAAGGATCGAAGGGGAGAGAGAAAGAGAGGATCAAAGGGGAGAGAGAGACAGGATCCGAGGGGGGAGAGAGAGGGAATCAGAGTGGGAGAGAGAGGCAATCGGAGGGGGCAGAGAGAGAGGATCAAAAGGGAGAGAGAAAGAGAGGATCAAAGGGGAGAGAGAGAGAGGGGATTGGAGGGGGGAGAGAGAGAAAATCAGAGAGGGGAGAGGGAGAGGGGATTGGAGGGGGAGAGAGAGGGAATCGGAGGGGGAGAGAGGCAATCAGAGAGGGGAGAGAATCAAAAGGGAGAGAGAAAGAGAGGATCAAAGGGGAGAGAGAGAGAGAGAGGGAATCAGAGGGGGGAGAGGATCAGAGGGGAGAGAAAGAGGGAATCGGAGAGGGGAGGGAGAGGGGGATCTGAGGGGGGAGAGAGGGAATCGGCGGGGGAGAGAAAGGGAATCGGGGGGAGAGAGAGGAGGGAAGAGAGAGAGAAAGAGGAGGAGAGAGGAGGGGGAAGAGAGAAAGGAGGGGGAAAGAGGATCAGAGGGGAGGGGAGGGGAGGTCAGGAACTCGGGGAGAGAAGGTCAAAACTCAGGGGGGTGCATAAAGAGCACGGAGAGCACAGTGGGGATGGGGGAAGAATGTGAGCCAGGTCTAAAGCGGGGGGGACGAGAATGAGAAACTAAACCAGATGGTAAGACAGATCACGTTCCAACACCACCCCCTTTACACCCACGCCATGCTCTCCCTCTCCTCCCCCGGACCTGGTTGATATCTCAGAAAGCTCAGTGCGTGTGTGGCAAATGACTGGACAAAATCCGCAAGTCATGACACTGTCACTATTCACTTCATACCCAATAAACCTGTTAACAATCCGTGACCCACACACAATGCCCCATCCATGGGGGGGTGGGGGGAGGGAAGGTCAGGAACTTGTTGGGGGAAAAAGGTCATGAACCTGGGGGGGGAGGAACTTGGGTGGGGGGAGAAGGTCAGGAACCCAGGGGGGTGGGGGGGGAAGAAGGTCAGGAACTTGGGCAGGGGGAGAAGGCCAGGAACTTGGTGGGGGGAGGTTAGAAGCTTGTTGGAGAGGGAAAAGGTCAGAAACTCGGGGGTGTGAGGAAGGTTAGGAACTTGTTGGGGGGCAGGAACTTGTTTGGGGGGTAGGAAAAGGTTTTAACCCGCGAGGGTGAACCCTGTCTGTTCTATGTGAGCTCTGTTCTGTCTGGAACCTGGCAGTCAGAATGGCTCGAATTACACATTGCAAACTAATTGATTACTTAGGCAAGCAGGATCTAATTACACATTCCAGATAAACTGCTGGATGTGTCTTGTTCTCCAAGGGGACCAATCAGGAATCAGGTGTTGCCTTCAAGGTGACCAATCAGAGATCTGGTGTTGGAAATAAACGTGACAATAAATATTGGCCATAACACCGGGGAGAACTCCCCTGCTCTTCTTCGAAATAGTGCCTTGGGATCTTTTGCGTCCACCTGAGGGAACAGACGGGGCCACGGTTCAACATCTCATCCAAAAGAGGGCACCTCCGACAGTGCAGCACTCCCTCAGTACTGCACTGGAGTTAGTGTTATCCTCAAGAGGTCCTGCTTATGTAGCATGCTTCAATTCAAAACTTTTAAATCTAGAATTTTTCCCTCCTTACCTGAATAAAAGTCAGATTCCTGGTGGCCCTTTGCAATGTTTCTGGCCAGGCTGATTGAGTGAGTGACTGACTTCAGCCTTAATGTCCAAACTCAGCATCAAAGCACCTCATGACCTTCTTAACCCCAGTGTAAATATAGCCCTACTCAGCGAAGCATAAAAACATCTCATCCAACACAACTCACAATTACCATGTGATTGATAGGACTGTATAAGTTGCTGAACAAAATCAAATCATTTGACTTTTAATTTTTTTCATGACATGTACCTTAGCACTGCAACTTGCAAATTTTCTGCTTGGTTGCCATATGAAACGAGCCTCTGCTGGGGAAATGTCTTGAAGCGACTTTCAATATTAAATTATTAAATTTATGCACCAGTTTAATGATTTTAGTATGAATTATTTAATTTCTTAATGAGTTTTTTAAGTTGTCTAAATATTATTTGGAAGGTTGTTTATTCATTTGGGTTAGAAATCAGACTGCAACTGGAAACAGCTTGAAAGAAAAAAATAAGAAATGTGTTTGGTTCAAATTGCAATGTTTAGATTGGTTGCTTTTCAGCGGGATGTTGCCTGACATTTATTTCAGTGATTCAGTATGGTTGTTCATTATTTCAGTCAATCAGAAATGCATGACATTTGTTTTCTTTCTTCAATGTGACACCTCAAACCTTTAATGTATGAGCCGTCTATGTGCAATACATTTTATCAACATAAATATTGCATCTGGTGCATGTCTGTGTTACTTCTTTTGTCACGCTTCAAAGTGTCAAAGGCATTAAAAACAGAAAGATAGCCAACCCTTCCTGCTGGTTTTCCTAACATTGATAACATGACCTCTCCCCAAGGGCAGGAGCAGCCATCAATCTGTAGAGAGCTCTTCAACTATTTGCCTCTAATTGGTCTCAGCTTGTGTTTGTTTAGATCACTTCCCAACACGCAGTACCTGAGCCTGGTCACAAAGGTGCAAGACGGGTTCAACACAGCTCCATCACTGGGGCCGAATTTCCTCGAAGCTTCTCCCACTTCACCGCCGTGACTTTGGAGGAAATCCCGTACACTCACGTCGATGGAGTTTCTGCGGAAGTCACAGTGGCGGAGCTGGAGCAGCTCGGACTAAATTTACCCTTTTGAAACCTAGAAAAAGAGCATTGCATTTCTATAGCGCCTTTCATGACCTCAGGACATCTCAAAGCACTTTACAGCCAATGAAGTACTTTTGAAACATAGTCACCGTTTTAATGTAGGAAACGCGGCAGCCAATTTGCGAACAGCAAGCTCCCACAAACAGCAAAGTGACAATGACCAGATCAACTGTTTTTAGGTGCTGGCTTAGCCAGGGCACTGGGGAGAACTCCCCTGCTCTTCATCAAAATAGTGCCCTGGGGTCTTTCACATCCACCTGAGAGGGAATTTTGCATCACAACTCTGCTCCAAAGCCCCAACTACTCATGGCAAATACCACAGAGGTCAGATAGATAGATAGTGTAAGACATTTTAGATTGTGCTGCTTTATGCCACGTTAATGCTTTATTGCTTAAGCTGTCTATGAAGCTATTATTTCTAATTTTGCTTTATAGTAATTACCTTGCTATACAGTTGCAATACATATTTAATGTGGACAGTTATTTTTACACTCCAGTGCACTTTTTTCCTGCCCTTGACTATATTTCAACTGAAATCATATCAGATAAAATATTTTTCTATAAAAAATGTAGTAAACTAAGGGCTAAAAATTCAGTTGGGCGCAGTTTGGGGCGCCAAGCTCGCCTGGGCGCCGGAATTACCGCTGCGAGCGGAGCCACTTGCGCCATCCGGATATTCAGCTTCTGCGCCCCAAATGGAAGCGGGCCGCTAATCGAGGCTTCCCGCGCCCCGCTTGGGGCGCTGAAACTGAATATCGGCGCGCTAAGGGCCGCAGCGCCACACGCTGCGGCACGGCACGCTGCGGTACTGCAGGCCTTCCTCCCACTGTTAAGGGGGAGGTGCCTGCAACAGCGCGAGCCCCGCTCGCGAGTGCCGGCAAATGAGCCCGGCACCAAGGAGAAGTGCCGGGCTCTCGGGAAACAGCCGGCAATGCCGCGGGGGGGTGGTGTAGGAGGCCGGGGATGGAGGTGCTGGCAGGCGGCCGCCGAAAAAGCGGCCGGCCGCACCTCCACCTTAACTAGCGCCACTACCGCCACAGGTAGGCCCCTGTGTACCGGTCGCTATTTGCGGCCGGCGCTGAAGAGGCGGGCGCGACCAAATATGGTCATCGGGGTGGGAGCGGGGCGCTGCGCACACCGATGACGTCATCGGTGGCGGCGCAGCGCTACAGGCTAACGCCGCCATTAGCGCCCCGCTAAATATCGTGGTAGGTGTGGCCAGTGGCGCTAAAGCCACTGAGTGCCCTCTTTGGGTGCAAACTGGTGGCACAGGCCACTGAATTTCTAGGCCTAAGTCTCTAATATTTACCACAATGGTTAATCTGAAACTTGATAGTGCCAATTATTTTTTAATCCTTGCAGCACACTGACATTAATCCCCGAACAATGTATGCTTTCTGTTAAATAAAAAGAACCTTGAATGGTAATTTCCACTGGAGAATGAGTAGGACTATGAAACAGACCAATAATGAGAAAATCGTACCTCTGATCCCCTTAGATTTGAGCTGCAGAGGATAAAGCTGAAACAGCCTTTGTAGATGATGGCCCAGAAATTCGGGACTCCACGGGTGAGTACGCACGGGGTACTCACCCATAGGCCCAATGGAAGTGCCGGTTTCCTGCATGCACTGTGCATGCGTGGGAAACCGGCACTTCCGTTCCTCTGAACGAAGGGGTTCAGAGGTTGAACGCGTGCGCAGGAGAGGCTGCGCGTGTGCATCGAACTTTGGGGGAGAAATTCGGTGGAGCCGCAAATGGGGCGGCAAGCTCGCCTGAGCGCCGGAATTAGCGCAGTGATTGGAGCAGTTGCGACCGCCGGAAATTCAGCTTGAACGCCCCAAGAGGGACACGGGGTGAGGCTCGAGGTGCTCCGCGTCCCTCTTAGGGCGCTGAAACTGAATATCGCAGCGCAACGTGCCACAGCGCCACACGCTGCGGCACGGTGCGCTGCGGTACTGCAGGCCTTCCTCCCATTCTTAAGGGGGAGGGGCCTGCACCAGCGCGATCGGAGGTCGCGAGTGCCGGCAAAAGAGCCCGGCACCGAGGAGAAGTGCCGGGCTCTCGGAAAACAGCCGGCACTGCCGCGGGGGGAGATCAGGAGGCCGGGGACGGAGGTGCTGGCAGGCGGCTGCCGAAAAAAACGGCCGCCCCGCACCTCCACCTTAATTTGCGCCACTGCCGCCACAGGTAGGCCCCGTGAACCGGACGCGAGTTGCGAACGGCGCTACAGAGGCGGGCGCTACCGAATATCGAGTTCGGGGCGGTAGCGGGGCACTGCGCACACCGATGACGTCATCGGTGGCAGGCCCGCACAACAGGCTAACGCTGCCATTAACGCCCCAGCTAAATATCGCGGGAGGCGTGGCCAGTGACGCTAAAGCCACTGAGTGCCCTCTTTAGGCGCTAACTGGTGGCGCAGCCCACCGAATTTCTAGGCCTTTGTTTTATTTTACAGGTTTTCCCAAGAGGGTAAGTCTCCAGAAGTTAGAAATGTAAAAAGCAGGCGTAAGGCCTGCTTTTTACAAGGTAAGTGGTGAATTAATTAAAAATAAAACATTTTTTCCACAGGTTTATTATTTTTAAATACTTTAAAGCAAGGTAAGTTTATTTTTAGCCCCGTTAGAAAATGAAATTATTTTTTTCAAAAATTTAAATTATTGTTTAAAATAGTTGTTTCATGTAATTTATAGTTTATTTAAAAAATGTGTTTTAAAAAAAGAATTGATTTGAAGATTTAGTGCTGTTTTGGGGCCGTAGTATTTATAAGTCTTGACAGCACTTCCTGTCAGACTTATGAATGGAGCATTCCCTGCTCCGATGGCTCTCCATGGCCCACGTGATCCCAGGGGACGCATCGAACTAACTGCACCGCTAGGATACGCAAGCACTGCGCGCCGGCAGCTGGACCAGGCCCCAGATCGGAATTCCACGGGGGCCCACAGCTCAATGGCCGGCGCGCAAGGTAAGTGCAGATCGGGGGCTTACACCCGTGGGCGTATATTGCCTTATGCCCTGTATGTATTAATAGCAGATATTTTTCAAAATATGCCTAGGAATATCAATAGAAGATCAGAACTCAATATTAGAATTATGAGTGTTTTTAATAATTATTTGCATTTATACAGATTCTATTTATACATAAGAACATAAGACGTAGGAGCAGGAGTAGGTCATTTGGCCCCTTGAGCCTGCTCCGCCATTCAATAAGATCATGGCTGATCTGATCTTGGCCTCAACTCCATTTCCCTGCCCACTCCCCATAACCCTTGACTCCCTTATCATTCAAAAATCCATCTATCTCCACCTTAAATATATTCAATGACCCAGCCTCCACAGCTCTCTGGGGAAGAGAAGTCCAAAGATTCATGACCCTCTGAGAGAAAAAATTCCTCCTCCTATTTGGTCATGTTAACTGATACAAATGGGTTTGGTAATGTTGTGATTGATCCTATTCCTCTGTTCTGTTTTGAGGCCTTTTAAGGGAAAATCTAACAACCCTTGATATCTTAAATGACAACCAAGAACTTCCATGGGTGTTATGTATCACCTTGCAGGTTTAATTTCTTGCGGACATTCTGGCAGAAACGAATATGTAATCATTGAGCGAAGTTGGGAAGCGTGTGTGTGTGTGTGTGTGAACATTAATCTTTGGAGCCCTGGAGCAGCTATCCTTCTTTGGTGCCTGAATGAAGAATCAGCTGTGTTACAGAACGACCATATTCAGAGTCTAAAGTTAAAGTAAAGATTAGCTGAGCCAAGGAACATCCATCTTCAGGGTCTTGAGTGAGCGTTGTCTGACCATGGATGATATATAAAGGGCTTAAAGTGAGGACTTGTCAAGGGGGCCTTAAAGTATTTATCTTTGGACTGCAAGAAGAAGATTGTCAGAGCCTGTGGAGGAATTACTTACTGAAAGAACTCACCTGTAGTGAGTTAACAAATTCTAATGGTGGTACTCAATACAGTGCTAAATGTTTGTCTTAGGGCTATGAGTTTTTTTTTAAACTCATTATTTCTAACTCCCGGACAGGACACAAGAAAAATGCTTGTTATCAGATAATTGATCTTTCTCTCACCTCTGACCTCCAACCTCTCTCTACATTGCAGCTTTTCATCCTCTCTATTAGGTGTCAGCGTGACTCAGTGGGAGTGTTGCACTGTCAGAGGCGCCGTCTTTCAGATGAGCTGTTAAACCGAGGCCCCGTCTGCCCTCTCAGGTGCATGTAAAAGATCCCATAACACTATTCAAAGAAGAGCTGGGGAGCTTATCCCGGTGTCCTGGCTAACATTTATCCCTCAACCAAAATCACCAAAAAAAATGATCTGGTCATTATCACATTGCTATTTGTGGGAGCTTGCTATGCGCAAATTGGCTGCCACATTTCATACATTACAACAGTGACTGCACTTCAAAAGGAATTCATTGGCTGTAATGCGCTTTGGCACATTCTGAATATGGGAAAGGCGTTGTATAAATGTGTTCTCTTTTCTTTCATTAATACATGTGCTATAGTTGCTAATCTGAACATTCCTCTATTGTTCTTCTTAAGGTCCAGATATATACCAAAATATTGCACACAGGTCAAAAAGATGTGGGTCATAAATAAACAATAAATCAAACTGAATTAACACATTTCAAAAAAGGCCTGGAAATGAAAGCTGATACATCATTATCACTGTCGAAATATTGTGGAGAAACAATTATAAAAAAACAAATAGATTACTAGAATTTATATCCAGGACTGTAGCATAGAAGTCTATAGAAGTTATGCCAAGGCATTACAAAGCACTGATCAGATCACACTTAGACTATTATGTTCAGCTTTGATCAACATGCCACAAAATAAGATATATTTGCACTGGCATGGGTAAAGGGAAGGGCAAAAAGATTAATGAGCTAAGAGAAAAGATTAGAGACACTTAAATTTTACAGTCTAGAAATAAAGCTGTTATGGAGGAACTTCATATTTAATAACAAAATAGGCTACAAACATGCCTACAAATGATAATGCACACCTGTATTCCATAATGATTAACAAAGAAGAAATCTCAAATAGATATAACTTATCAAAGACATCTACAGGATTTTGTCAGTAATTTGAGCAACTATTAAATATTATAAAACACAGTGAAGTGTGTAGAATTTGCAAAATTAATATTGTATTATAAGGGTCCTCTGGCAGAAGAGGCCATGATTTTTAAAAGACTGTTTTAAAAGATGCCCAGAAAAGGGACACACAAAATGGCCGCCAGGCCCCGTGACTGACTTGCTGGGACACTTTAAAATGGTTCCTGCAGTCCCCAGACAGCCGTTGTGGATTCAACCCACAGTAAGTTCTGGAAGCCATTTCTGAGAGAACAAAACCAGACACATACACATACATAAAGATTGGATGCAGATACAGTCAGATCGGCCTGTAGATAAAGGCCATCTAGATGTTTACCCAGACAAAGGGGAACAGTTTCATATTCATGAGGAAAACATCAAGGACCCGTTTAAGACATCAAGAAGACATTAAAACATTACCAGGTCATTCCAGACCAGAGATGGCCATCACCGGCCATCCCGAAAGCAGTTTAAATATAATAACTACCCCGCTGTGCCATAAGCCCGCCAAAAGTTAAACAAAGACTAACCTTGATTTGGAGGGAGATAGAGGCTTCTTCCGAGAAGTATAATTGGAGACACCGGGGGTAGCGAAAAGCTTCATCTTAGATATTGGGAAGAGAGAGGTTCCTTTCTTCATCATCTTCGTGGGATCTTCGGTAATAGCCGTTACCTTCGATAGCAGCTGGAGTTCAGAGAAGAAGATGGTTCGCGCCGGCGTCCCGCCCCGGGGTAAAACATCGGGAGATCATCGTCCAACCCCAGGCCGTTGACGAAACGGGAGGTAGTAAAACTACAGATGAATCCTATATGAAAGCCGGCTAGGGGCTTCCAACCGTGGTCAAGCAGATGATCTCCACCGACATCCAGGCCCGTCAGTGTCCAGCCTGTCCATGACCTCCACCTCGAGAGAGAGAGCGAGAGAGACTGAGGTGTGGTGCAGCCCGCTGTGGCTCCACTGACCACGAGGAAACAGGACGCCTGAGGGGATCAAAATGCAGACCTGTTTCAAAACTCTATACTTTTCCAACTGGATAGGTGAGCATGTTTCTGGCCCTTCATAATTGGATCTAGATAGGTTTAAGGGGATGGGCATTTTGGGTATAATTAACAAGAGTTGTTGTCCCTCGATGTTTCGTGTGTTTCCCCATTTCATGATGACTTTTGTAAGGTATAATATGCCTGTATCTATTTTAGCTAGTGGTGTATTATTATGATTTGTTTTTCCCTCCCATGTACCCTCTCATTTGTTTGCATTTGATTTGTTTTTCCATTTGCAATAAAATTCCGTTTTGATTCATTAAACTTGGTCTATCAGAATCTTCTCTGCATTGTAGTTCCTGCACCTAAGTCCAGTGTCTAGAATCTAAGGGGTGAGTGGGTCGAACCACTCAAGGTTTTACTGTGCAAAAGAGAGAGAGAGGCCTCTGGTGAGAGAAACCTCTGCGACCTCAGAGAGAGAAACCCCTTACAGAAAATGGCGACCGCGGCAGGCCACGCAGCAGGATTGCAATGTAGTAGACCCAGGTTTGAATGGTCAAAATGCAATGGATGAGAGGATAGCGAATTATGTCTTTGGTAAGGTAAATCTCACTAAGCAGTGGATTTCCAATCTCTTACTGGATGGGCGTCCGGTAGACGCAGCCATCAGGTGGACAGAGAGCAAAGAGCATAAGAAGTCAGTGGAAAAGGCAGTGTGGCTGATGTGCTACAAGAAACAGGTCCAGATTTTGGACCGGGTCGTTGCAGCACAGGCAGCCAGAATCACAACCCATGGGTGGGGAAAAACTCATCACAGCGCTCCACGCGCTGAATCAGGAACGCCAAGTTGTAGCCAGCCAACATCAGGCTAGAATAGAGTATCTGGACTGCCAGGTTACTGAGGCAAAGATCCATGAGGCGAGAATACGGGAGAAAAACGCCCGCCTCGCACAGCAGCTAAGAGCACAGGAGGAGAGAGTAGTGGAAGTCAAGGCAGCTTACAAGCTATCCCTTGAACATGGGTTTGAGAGCGCAGACCACGGCTCCTGCCAAAAGACCACAGAGGACCTGAGAACGGCCCTGGTTAAGGCAAAAGGCAAGGTATGCCCCATAAGCCCGAAAGCAAGTCAGATTGACTTTTTGCAGGAATCCAAACATCCGGTTCCTTGCGAAGTAGTTGTGGCACCAGCCACTGAACCCTCAGCCCCGCCAAGCTATAGCGAGGCTTGGCCCGAAAAGGGGGTGGTGGAAGAAAGGGTAGCCGAGGTGGTACAGGAGGAGGAACAACCTCTGGTAGCACAGCCGGAGCCGGCACCAATGTCTCCGACTCGGCACCAGAGGTTCGGTCCCAACACCGCAAATGGCGATGCCGGACTCCACGTGAACCAGCTCGTGGTGCCCTACGCTGCCCCACAATTAAGATCCATGGTGAGCCACCTCCCAAGACTCACAGTAAAGGGAGATCCCTCAGTTCATTTCAGGGAGATAGAGGAGACAGCCGCCATCAATAATTGTGATGATCTTGAACTGGCAAAGATGCTGCTCTTCTCCCTGGCTAGCACAATCCTTCAGTGCCTCTCAGACGGGTTCATTGGCTCCGTTGCTTGGTTGCCAACAGCTTGCCACCGATACAGGCCCTAGCGAAATCTTGGTTTGACCCCCAAGGTCCCGGTGTCACGGAGGAAACGGTGCTCCGCCAGCTCACCGTAGCATACAAGAATTGTAGAGGTCAGGAGGCACCTCCCTCTAAGGGAAAGGTGCATGAGGCAAAACCTGCAGCCCCAAGTCAGAAGGAGTGGCGTCAGGAAGGGAATCGCCCTGCCCAAGCCAAGCTCAATTGCTACGGGTGTGGGAAGGATGGACATTGGCGCAAGGACTGTAAAAATCCGTGGAAGGATAATAAGGGAAAATCTCCCGCAGCCCAAACCCAAGCCCAGACCGCCGCCCCAGTACCAGCCCAAACACAAGCCGCAGCTCCTGTCCCAGCAAAGGGAGCCGGTGCAGCTATGGATCCCGCTGCGATAGAATCAATTTTAGAGACAATGCGGTCTCTTATGATCGCTCAGGTGAAGATAGCCGTCACCACTGGTCTTGTCGTTCCCGAAACCCCGACCCCTGTGCCCAAATGACTAGAGCCAGCGCAGCCTGTCTACCTGTGTCCTCTAGAAAGACATGCACAGGAAGAGACCTCCTGTAAAATGGAGGAATACCTGCGGTGCCAGGTTGCGGAGGCTAAGTCAGTTGAGCAGGCTTTAAGGGAGGAGAACGCTAGGTTAACAGCGAGGGCTGGCAGTTTAGAGGGTCAGCTAAGGGCTTGTAAATGGTTTCACATCAATCAGTGCAAACTGTTTAAGCCGGGTGCAAAAGAGCCAGCAACTGAGGCCAGGTCTGAGGGCAAAAATCCTCAGCCTGAGGCGTGCAATAAGTCACAGACCACACAGGCTGGAACCGCAGCCTGCCTGGAGGGAGAAACTGTCCCGCCCACCTGGGAGATTTCCCCACTGGCCTGGGACTCAGACAAGGAAGAGCCCGAAGACCAAGGCCCTCCTCCTGATCCGAACGCCATCGGGGGGGAGCCCGAACAGCAAGGCCCCGCCCTCGACACGATTCTGGAGGAGGTGGAGTCGGAGAACGGAGGTCCCGCCCTCGACTCAAGCTTAGGGGAGGTAAAAATTGGGGACGGGGATCCTCCACCTGTAGGGGCAGGTGAGGAGGAGTCATCTGCCACAGACCCAAATCCCAAAGGGGCGGAGCCTGAGGGAAGGGAGCCGAAGCCGGCAGCCGTGGAGGTGCCACGGGCTGTGAGGGCTAAAGTCCCAACCGAAGGTCCACTCGCTAAGGGAGCCACGCCCAAAGCACCTTTTCGCAGGTCAGCTCGAATGCCTCAGCCGGTAAAACCTTGGCCCGATTCCCCCACCTTCAGTAAACGCAGACTTGGGAAATCCCTGGAAAAACGCAGTCCCCAATTGACAGCAAAAGGCTGCGGGGAACCCAAGCCACAGGTCAGTGCAGCCCCGCCACAAGGAATGGCAAGCTGCAGTCCAATCAGGGATTAGGTAAGCCGCCCGGGGACGGGCAGCGCTGTACATAGGTTAAGTTTAAGTTTAATTAAGTTTAAGGCGTGTGTATAGTAAAGTGACTAGTGTTATAAGTACTTTTGGAATCTGCCCAGTATGTGTGTTGTTTTGGATCGAGGTCGAAAGGCCCGACCATGCCTTCACCTAAGCCAGAATCTCTCGGGAGCCTGGCTATATCGTTTAATTTTGTTACAGGAACCAGAAAGATGAGAGGGATTCTCGTCGCGTTCGCAGTGATCGGGTGGAGCTGGGCCTATCGGGGCCGCACCAAGGACTCCAAGATCTACAGGTGCTCGGGGAGCACAGCCCCCATCGCGACCGATGGGTCAGGCGTGCGGGTCGTTGAGGAGACAGCCACCTATTTCTACGAAGGGAGGTGGCCAGGATGGCTGGGGTCGAACTATACGGAGTACTCCAGCCAGTCCGGGTTTGCGTACCGGGAGGCTTCCTTGATGTGCCCCCGAGTGAGGGTCATCGCACCCAGAGTCAGCATCACCGTCGGGAAGAAGATTTGCCTGGTTTGTCATGGACATGTTCCTTTGGACCGCTGGTGGTGGCTTCGGAAGCTTAGTAAGACCATGAAGAACTGCACGGTCGAGTGGGAGAGACTGGGTAACAATACCCATCGGACTATTATGGGGACTCAAGGCGGGTTGAGTGTCTGTTGGGACAAATGTTGGGAACTAGATGAGGGGATTTACATCTGTATGTGGGGTTCAGAACGCGCCTGCCCCACAGGCGTCTCCATCTTTTTCCAAAGGCAGTGGCAGGATGCTGGGAAAGGAATGAGGTGGGACGTCAGCACACGGGCGTGCGGAGTCCCATACACTCAAATCCTAGTAAACGCCACTGAGCTCATCACCCGCCCCCGCAAGCCCCTGCCCACGATTCCGGTAGCCAAAGCCCGCAAGGAAGGGTGCCCCACCACTACCAAGAGACCCGGGAACGGATTGGTATTAGTGCCCACAGGTCAGGTGCTGTACCAAGGGGTGCACTACGCAGTTGCCTCGGTGATTTTAAACCTCACCGAGGTGCGATTGCCAGAGTGGTGCCCCAAGGAAACGGAGCAAATGTACCAGGTCCTGTTAACAAATATGTTCAGGCAGTTTTACGAATTCGACTTTGCTGATGTAGACAGAGGCGAATTGTACACCACACCACATGAGGTCTTGGACAGGATAGGGAGACAAAGAAGGGGTGCAGTAAATGATATTTTCACAGCTTTTAACACAGGGACTTCCGTCATCAACACTCTGGATGACGTGGAGCTGCAGACCCAGATCAATGGTTTGAAAACAAAGTTAAGAAAGATACTGATGGATGAGAATAAGGTAGTGGGTTCTGAGTTACATGAGGACCAGGCCATGACACTACACTTAAAAGAAATTATTGCTGAGCTGGAGAAACACGCCAAAACGGTAAATGTGTAGGGGGTTTCTCTTGCTCGTTCTGGTCTCCTGCCAGGCTTTGTGCAATAATTACCCTTGAGTGGTTCGACCCACTCTCCCCTACGGTTCTAGACCTTGGACTTAGATGCAGAGAACTGTAGTGCAGAGAAAGGACTCAATAGACCAGATTGAATAGCACGAAATGGATGCTTTTATTTTTAAACAGTTTGAAGCATTACAAAATACATGTCATAGGCACAGATTAAAGTAACTACAATCATGCACAAATTTATGAACTTGACTCTATGGAAATGGGGAACACACGGCACGTCGTAAAAAGGGGAAACACATTACGATTTAACCTTACTCCCTCCCCTAAATACCTAAACTAAGTTTCGATTTGAGGAACTCGGGATCATGCTCACCACTATCAGAATTGCAAAAAGGGGTTCGCAATCTTTTAGCACAGCTTTCCGTCGTCACGTGGACCTGGAAACTTCTGGCGCAGTCGATATTCTCTCTCTCTCAAGACGGCGGGGTAGACACAGCCTCGATGAGCACTCGTCAAGGTTGAGATCCACTATTGTGGATTTGGGTTCATGGAGCAGTCCCTGCCACCAATGTGATATTGAAGAAATGGATGCACGTGTCGAGGCCTTGCCTGGCTAGGCTCGGAATGTCCTTTTTATCCGACCTGGATCGTCGGTTTTTTCCCGAGGGTGTCTTCTCCTTCGGCCTGGGTCGTCGATGATCTCCCGACAACAGCACCCGGGCCACCCTCGTCGTCTTCCCGTCGTGGCCGAGCCTTGTCTGGCTGAACACCGATTGTGTCCCAAAATCAAAGTGCTGCCTTGCACTGAAAAGTCCGTCCGAAGCGTCCTCGAAAAGAAGAAACGTCTTGGTCGAATTCTGAAGAAGTGTAACGTGAACTTGATCCTGGATCTGTGTAACCGTAACTTTGATGGACTTTCAATCCATAGTTATACCCTTTTGGGACAGTCTTACCTCCCGCCAAATCATAGTCCTGTCTTTGTATTAATTTTGGCGGGCAGAAATCTCTGCAGGGGCGCTTTGTCTTGTAACGGGAGCCGGTGATAACTTAACTGGCCTTCCTGGCCGATAATGTCTTTTAAAGTGGCGACACGCCACCACGGGACATAATCCACTCACGGCGGCACAGACAGTCTAAGCAGAAGCCCCCAGCCGGGGGCCCTTTCCTCCAGCAACTTGTTTCCCGCAGGGACAGGCTGCCGGGAGCACTTCCTGTCTGGGAAGTATTTAAGTGGATGCGCGGGCTTTTCTAGTTCCTGTTTGCCATGAGGCTGAAATAAAAAGCTGTACTGTTTCACTGGCTCTGGTCTCGACTCCCACGTTTGCCGCGGTATCTCAACACTGGTGACCCCGACGCTCAGGACGAATCCTAAGCTAGCATGGCGGATACAAACGCAGTCACGGTTAAATTACCAGACTTTTGGGAGAACCTCGCCGAAGCCTGGTTCGTTCAAGCTGAGTCCAGATTCCGGCTGAAAGGCATTACAGTCGACGCCACGAAGTACGACTACCTCGTCGCCTCGCTCACCTACGCTACAGTCCCCAAGGTTTGGGCAGCGCTGCAGAATCCACCAACGGAGGGCAAGTACGAACATCTGAAGGCTGCGCTACTTAAAAAATTTCAAACGTCCTCTTACCAGCGCCACTGCCAACTCCTGCACCTCCCCGGCCTTGGTGACGCTTCACCATCAGACCTGCTTTCCCACATGCTGTCCCTCTCAGACGA
The DNA here is from genome assembly GCF_052327205.1 of Somniosus microcephalus. NCBI lineage: Eukaryota > Metazoa > Chordata > Chondrichthyes > Squaliformes > Somniosidae > Somniosus > Somniosus microcephalus. The sequence continues at coordinate 19,089,801 of NC_140996.1, forward strand.
CAAAAATCCCGGCGCCCTTTTTCGCACGCTTTTCATTCGGCAGCTCCCCGCCAGCATCCGCCCGCTCATTGTGGAGTCCGACTCCACGGACCTGAATGATATAGCCGAAAAGGCCGACCGGCTGCTCTCTGGACAGGCCGCTTGCGACGTCGCGCCCGACCTCACGGCAACGACCACGCGGTCTTCCCGGGCCGTTAGGCCCGACCGCCCTACCACTCCGGGTCACTGCTACTACCACACCCGTTTTGGCGCTAGGGCTCAATGCTGCACGCCACCGTGTACCTTCAAACCTCCCCCCGCACTGGCCCCCGCGATGGCCGCGGGGCAGAAGGAGCCCCTACTGTACGTCACTGACGACAGAACCAACCGCCGATTTCTGTGCGACACAGGGGCCCAGCACAGCATCACCCCCGCCTCCGCCCTCGAGATCCAACGCGGCACACGGGGTATCACACTGGCTGCAGCCAACGGCTCTGAAATCCGCACATATGGCACCCGCATGGTCACGCTCGACCTCGCGGGCCGCCGCTACCGCTGGGAGTTCCTCACAGCCAAGGTCCTCTGCCCACTCATCGGCGTCGACTTCCTACGCGCCCACGGCCTCCTTGTCGACATTCCGAGGCACCGCCTCGTCGACATCAACACTATGGCACCCATCCCCGGCGCCTTTACCCCGGCCCGTTCGGCCGGCCTGACGACCTACTGCCTCGCCAGAGCCACGGACGACTACACGGCACTCCTAGCTGAGTTTCCCGCCCTCACTAAACCGACCTTTTCGGCCAAAGCCGCCAAGCACGGTGTGGAACACTATATCCCCACCACCGGCCCCCCAGTTTCTGCCCACGCCCGCAGACTCAACCCGGCCAAGCTGGAAATCGCGCGGGCCGAGTTCACCACCATGGAACAACTCGGCATCATCCGCCGCTCCAGCAGCCCTTGGGCCTCGCCCCTCCACATCGCCCCCAAGCCCGGCGGAGGCTGGCGCCCTTGCGGGGACTACCGCCGCCTCAACGACGCCACCACCCCCGATCGATACCCGATGCCACACATCCAGGACTTCTCGGCCCGACTGGCCGGACGAACCGTCTTTTCCAAAGTCGACCTGGTGCGCGGTTACCACCAAGTTCCCGTACACCCCGCGGACATCCCCAAAACGGCCGTCATCACCCCATTCGGCCTGTTCGAGTTCCTGAGGATGCCCTTCGGCCTCAAGAATGCAGCACAGGCTTTCCAGCGCCTTATGGACTCAGTCCTCCGGGACCTGAACTTCCTATTCGTCTATCTAGACGACATTCTCGTGGCCAGCTCCTCCAAACAGGAACACCTCGAACACCTTCGCATCCTGTTCGGGCGCCTAGCCCAACACGGGCTCATCCTCAGCCCGGCGAAGTGCCAATTCGGCCTAACCGAGATCGATTTTCTCGGTCACCACATCACCCCTGCTGGGGCCGTCCCCCTGCCCAACAAGGTGCAGGCCGTCCAGCAATTCCCCCGCCCCACAACCATCAAGGGCCTCCAGGAGTTCCTCGGGATGGTAAACTTCTACAACAGGTTCATCCCCAGAGCCGCAGCCCTCATGAAGCCCCTATACAACTCCCTCCGAGGAAAATCCGGCAAGATGGACGTAGCCTGGACCACTGACACGGCAGCCGCCTTCGACGCCACCAAAAACGCGCTCGCCGACGCCACACTGCTCGCGCACCCGAGGGCCGATGCCCGGGTCGCACTCACCACCGACGCCTCCGACCACGCGGTCGGGGCCGTGTTCGAGCAGTGGGTCAACGGCGCGTGGCAGCCACTTGCTTTCTACAGCCGCCAACTGCACCCCCCGGAGGTCAAATACTCCACTTTCGACCGCGAGCTTCTCGCACTCCACCTGTCGGTCCGCCATTTCAGGTTCCTCCTGGAAGGCCGCCCCTTCACCGCGTATGTGGACCACAAGCCACTCACATACGCGATGGCCAAGCACACCGAACCCTGGTCCGCTAGGCAGCAACGCCAGCTCGCAGCCATCTCCGAGTTTACTACGGACATTCAGCACGTCTCCGCTAGAGACAACGTGGTCGCCGACTGCCTTTCCCGTCCCGCCGTCTGTGCGAATCACCTCGCGGTCGACTACGCACAACTAGCAGCGGCCCAGCTCACGGACCCAGACCTCCTCTCGGCGGCTACCAGCCTGCCAGGGCTACGCCTAGCCAAGGTCGCGCACGGGCCCGAAGCCACGGCAGTCACGTGCGACGTCTCACTCGGCCAACCCAGGCCGGTCGTCCCTGAGACCTGGCGCCGCTGCGTCTTCGACGCGCTCCACGGGCTCTCTCACCCGGGTTCCCGCTCATCCGTCAAACTCCTCTCCAAGCGCTTCGTCTGGCGCGGCCTCAGCAGAGATGTTCGGACTTGGGCCACCTCCTGCCTCGCCTGCCAACGGGCTAAGGTACAGCTGCACACCAAAGCACCCCTGGGAGACTTCGAGGTACCCAGCCGCCGCTTCGACCACGTACACGTCGACATCGTCGGTCCCCTGCCGCCATCGCAAGGCCAAACTTATCTCCTCACGATGGTCGACCGCTACACACGCTGGCCTGAGGCAGTGCCGCTGACCTCCACCACCTCAGCCGACATCGCCAGGGCGTTCGTTAACACCTGGGTTGCGAGGCTCGGCGTACCGGCCGACATAACCTCCGACAGAGGTGCCCAGTTCACCTCCGAACTCTGGACGGCCACAGCACGCAACCTCGGGGTGACGCTCCACCGCACCATGGCGTACCACCCGCAGGCCAACGGACTTTGTGAATGCTTCCACAGGTCACTCAAGGCCTCGCTCCGCGCCGGCCTGCAGGACAGTACCTGGACTGACCGCCTACCGTGGGTGCTACTCGGCCTACGCACCGCGGTCAAGGAAGACCTCCAGTCCTTGGTAGCGGAGTTAGCCTACGGACAACCGCTGCACGTCCCAGGCGAATTCCTTCCGGAGCCTACCAAGCCTTGGTCGGCCGAACAGCAGCGGCTTGACTCTTTCTCTTCCGCTCAGCAGTTCGCCCCACTTCCGGTCAACCGACACGGCGAACTCGCACCTCACGTCCCGCCAAATTTACAGCAGGTGCGCTTCATCTTCGTGCGACACGACGCGCACCGTGGGCCCCTGCAACCCCCGTACGACGGTCCGTACGAGGTACTACAAACCGGGGACAAGGTCTTCAAGCTGCGACTCGGCGACAGGGTCGAGACAGTCTCCATCGACCGGCTCAAACCAGCACACACAGAACCAGGGGAACAGGTCCCCGTGGCCCAGCCTCCAACTAGAGGCCGTCCCCCCGGCAAGCCAGCACAGCCGGCGGCGAACCGCCCGACCCAACCAACCAGACCGGCGACCACTCAGAGCCGCTGCGGCAGAACCATTAGACCACCGTCACGACTCGTCCACTCCTCCTAAGCGGATTCTGGGGGGAGCTCTGTGGCGACACGCCACCACGGGACATAATCCGCTCACGGCGGCACAGACAGTCTAAGCAGAAGCCCCCAGCCGGGGGCCCTTTCCTCCAGCAACTTGTTTCCCGCAGGGACAGGCTGCCGGGAGCACTTCCTGTCTGGGAAGTATTTAAGTGGATGCGCGGGCTTTTCTAGTTCCTGTTTGCCATGAGGCTGAAATAAAAAGCTGTACTGTTTCACTGGCTCTGGTCTCGACTCCCACATTTGCCGCGGTATCTCAACATTAATGTCTTTTACATTGTCACCGTGACTCGGTTCGCATATTGATCGGTCTGGAGATTTCCCTTGATGGCTGTTAAACGGTTTCTCCTTTGTACATTAAATGGGTATAAGTGTTCATGCATTGTCCGCCCATATCTTGATGGGCCCCATCCTGTTTGCCTGAAACCGTCCTGTACTTAGAATCCATTGAATATGTATGCTGTTTCCCTGAGTTTCGGTTTCCCGATACTGGCTTTCGCGGGCTTACTGTTTTCAATCCACAAGCCTGTCTGGATTGCAGTAACAGAAATCAAATGGTCCAGAAACTGATCACGAGGCCCGGCGGCCATTTTGTATGCCCTTTTATCAAAGGTTTTTCTGTGCAAGCTTACTTTGGTCAATAAACTGTCTTATTTTATCCTGTTTTCTTGCGTGATTATTGCTGAAAATTTCGAATCTTACAGGCCCCCCTGTGATACTGATAGCTTGCTAGAGGTATCAATGATCCTTGGTGAGCAAATTTTCCCTGATTCCCCACATCCAAACATTCCTGGCACTTAACTATCTATGACCCTCACGACACATGCAGTTCCCATTTCCGAAAAAAAAACGAAAATTACTTTGTGCACATTTGGGCAATCATAGGCAGCACTTCTTAAACTATAACACATTCATCTGTCAGATGTGCAGGGGTTGATACCCTCTTGCACCACCTGCATACACCTTTTATTAATCCAAAAACTTAAGAACGACTAATAACATAACAATATTCATATGCTTAAAACAAAAACACGCAAATGGCCAAAATCTAAAAATGGAGGGACGCTTAACCTTCAATACTAGCAACTTAAAGTGGGGTGTCTTCTTCCCCCATTCGCACATAGCGTTCTCTCCATTCTCCTGTGTTCTCGTGCCTCTGGAGGCGTTTGCCTCTTTTGCAATGCACGAATAGCAAAAATATCACAATTAAAACCTGACACACTACTAGGATGTGGGATGCTATTCTAATCCAGGCCGGGACCTCTATGTTAGTGAACAAGTCCCACCATGGTGGGATGACTATGTCCAATATGCCTTTTCCTATCTCTAAAGTCTTCTGCTCCAGTGTGTAAAAATGTTTCTGTGAAACTATAACGGCTTTTAAAATCTTGGTGAGGTGTTCGGGAAGAGGGGGAATGACATAACCAAAATGCGCGATGAATCGTTGCAAGTCCGTGAAATTCTCTTTGACAGTGAGGTGAACGGTGGAGGGTGCAGGAATGGGGACAATTCGTTGTTGTGCCACTTGAACCTCGGCCCTGGGTTTGAAACAGAAACTGCTATCACTGATCGAACACCACTCGTGTTGTCCGTAGCGGTAGTGAGGCGCTGCAGTGGTGACGCAGTATGTCCCACCCCCGATATATGCTACCTGCGGGGGCACATGGTCCTCTGCCATTGCCTCCATGGTGCAATTTATCGGCTTCGTGCTAGCGGTTCTGAACCCGCACTGTGGTTTCAAAAAGGCATTCAAGTGCTGGGGACACAGGATGATGTGTGCTCCCCGGCTCCGACACCCCGAGAGGTCGGTGCCTGTCATCGTACGCTCCCATCTGATGACGTAAGGCGGGATCACTGCGTAATGAATGTGTGCGCCCCCCTGAATGACTCCAATGTTCTCCACCCTGTATACCGGGGCGGGCTTTGCTGCGGGACCCAACACCGGCATTCTTACCACTATTCCCATGATAGTATGATTCGAACGTCCGCAGTCCACTGGGACTGGGTACGCTTCTGCAGCTAGTCTGAGCTGGCACGGGCTTAATGCATTCTCAAAAGGGTGGAGCGCTTGCAAGTGCTTGTTGCTGATCCAGGACGGGACCAAACCCTGTTTTAAATTCTCAAGATTACTGCGGCCCTCGCCCAGTAACCACGCCCCGAATAGCACACAGGCCTCGTTTTGCGCAGCTTGATCGGACGCATTCCGATCCTCCTTAATGAGCGCATTTACTGTTCTCGCGTGTTTCTCCAGCTCAGCTATTATTTCCTTAAAGTGTAGTGTCATGGCCTGGTCTTCATGTAACTCAGAACCCACTACCTTATTTTCGTCTGTCAGTATGTTCCTTAACTGGGCTTTTAAACCGTTGATCTGTGTCTGCAGCTCCACGTTATCTAGAGCGTTGACGACAGATGTCCTGGTATTAAAAGCAGTGAATATGTCATTTACTGTACCCCTTCTTTGCCTCCCGACTCGATCCAAAACTTCTGGTGGTGTGGTGTATAATTTGTCTTTGTCGATGTCGGCAAAGTCAAACTCGTAAAACTGTCCAAACATTCGGGTTAACAGGACCTGGTATAATTGTTCCGTTTCTTTGGGACACCACTCCGGCAATCGTACCTCAGTGAGGTTTAAAATCACTGAGGCCACCGCGTAGTGTACCCCTTGGTACAGCACCTGACCGGTGGGTACCAATACTAAACCGTTCCCGGGTCCCTTGGTGGTGGTTGGGCACCCTTCTTTCTGGGCTTTTGCTACCGGAAGCGTGGGCAGGGGCTTGCGTGGGCGGGTGATGAGTTCAGTGGCGTTTACCGGAATACGGGAGTATGGGGCTCCGCACGCTCGAGTGCTGACATCCCATCTCATCCCCTTTCCTTCATCCTGCCACTGCCTCTGGAAGAAGATGGATACACCCTTGGGGCAAACGCGTTTTGAACCCCACATACAGACATATATTCCTTCATCTGGTTCCCACCATTTGTCCCAACACACACGTAATTGTCCGTGAGTCCCCGTAATAGTCCGATGGGTATTATTGCCCAGTCGCTCCCACTCGACCGTAGAGTTCTTCATGTCCTTTCCCAGCTTTCGCAGCCACCACCATCGCCTTAGTGGTACGTTCCCATTACACACCAGACAGATCCTCTTTCCCACGGTAACGCTGACTCTGGGTGCAAGGATCCTCACCCGAGGGCACGTTAACGAAGTCTCTTGGTAGGCAAAACCGAAATTGCTGGAGTATTCCGTAGAATTCGTCCCCAGCCAACTTGGCCATCTCCCCTGGTGGAAGTAGGTGGCGGTTTCCTCAACCTCTCGCTCCCCTGTCCCATCCGTTGCGATGGGGGCCGTGTCCCCGGAACACCCGAAGATGATGACGTCCTTGGTGCGGCCTCGGTAGGCCCACCCGCACCCGATCGCCACGAACACAATGAGAATCTTTTTCATCATATCCCAGGTTTCTGTAACCAATAAAATGATGTAGCCAGGCTCCCAATAGGTGCTGGCCTAATTAAATGGACGCGCGGGTTCCTGGACCCCGCTCCCAAACAAGCACACATACCGGGCAGACTTCAAAATTGTACTCTTAACATTTCTTAACACCGTAAACTTTATATTCCTTAAACTATCATCATAATTACCTAACTTAACTTATGTACAGCGCCGCCCTCCGCCGGGCGGCCTACTGAATTCCTGTGAGGGCTGCAGCGTGCCACACCCTGCGGTGGGGCTGCACTGGCCTTCGGTTTTGATCCCCCGCAGCCTGTCACTGTTGAACGGGAACCATGCCTTTCTGGGGCTGCTCTAAACCGAGGTTGGGAAAAATGGGGAGAATCTGGCCAAAACTTTCTGGGCTGGGGCGCTCGAGTCGACCTACGAGGGGCTGCTTTGGGTGAGGCTCCCGGGGCTGATGGACCGGGGGTTGGGACTGTCACCGTCACAGCCTGTGGTTCCACCACAGCTGCCGGCTCCAGCTCCCCTCCCTCAGGCTCCGCCCCCCCGGGGCCGGGATTTGTGGCTTCCGACTCCACCTCACCTGTCCCTACAGGTAGTGAGTCTCCGCCCCCATTCCCTACCTCCCCCAAGCTTGAGTCGAGGGCGGGATCGTCGTCCTCTGACTCTTCCTCCTCCGTGATTGTGTCTAAGGCGAGGTCGAGCTGTTCGGGCTCTTCCTCGTCCGAATCCCAAATTAGAGGGGAGACCTCCCACTCCGATGGGGTGGCCCCTCCCTTCACGCAGGCTACTGTTCCAGCCTGTGTGGTCTGTGACTCTGTTACAGGCTGAGGATTTTTGTTCTCAGACCTGGTCCCTTTTGTTGGCCCTTGTGCACCCGATTTAAACAGTTTACACTGGTTAATGTGAAACCATTTGGTACGTCGGGGCACCTTCACTGCATAAACCATGGGGCTGGCCTTGTCTACAATGCTGTAAGGCCCCATGTACAATGGTTCAAAACTCCCTACCCTGGCGTAGTTTCGGACCATGACCTGGTCTCCGACTACCCACTCTTGTTGCTTACGAGGTTCCAGTAACAGTCGATTTCCCTGGTGCTGTCTTCCCATGTTCCCAGCCGCCTGCCCATAAATCTGTTTCAGGCGCTCCAAAAGGGTTTGGACGAATTTGTCTCGCTTCACCTCTCGGAGCTGGCCCTCAGTGAGCACCGGGGCTAGTACATGGGTGGGTGTTCGCATGATCCTTCCAGTCATTAATTCGTGCGGGGAATACCCCGTACTTTTGGACTGGCTGGCTCGGATCCCCATGAGGACGAAAGGCAGGACCTCCGCCCATTTCTGGGGCGAGCCCATTGTCTCTTTCCTCAGCTTTTCCTTGAGGGTCCGATTCATGTGTTCAACAATCCCGGATGACTGGGGATTGTATGCTACGTGCCACTTCCCCTCAATGCCCAAGAGCATGAGGGCATTCTGCATTACTTGACCGGTGAACTGACTCCCTTGGTCGGACTCTACAAAACGGGGGAGTCCCCACCGTGAGAACACTTCCCGAATCAAGATCTTAGCAGTGCCCAGTGCCGTAGCTGTTCTGCACAGGAAAGCTTCTACCCATTTGGTGAACACATCTACCAGGACAAGGCAGTACTTATATCCTCCCTGGGCGGCGGGCAGGGGCCCTATGTAGTCGACCTGAATCGACTGCCATGGTCCCTCTACCCTCCTGATGTGCCCCATGGGCACCTTCCTTTTGTGGGGGTCTGGGTTGTTTGCAGCGCACACAAGACAGCTTGTGCAGAATTCGCGGACATCGTCCCGAAGTCCCGGCCACCATCCCGCCTGCTCTACCCGCTGCCAGGTAACCTCAGGCCCAGGGTGTCCCGCCCCTGGACCCTCGTGGGCCAGTTGCAGGAATTCCCTCCGGTGCTGCTGCGGCACAACCCACTGCTCCTCTCGGAACAGCATGCCTTCTTTGACTGAGAGGGCTGCCGTACTGTACGGACCCTCTACCTGCTTGCCTTCTGTGATGGCTTTTAGGACTGTTTTTAGGGCGGGATCCAGGGTTTGGACGGTCTTTAGGTCTGGGGGCGGTGTCACCCCTGTGTTCCCTGGAATTCCCTCCCTGCCTTGGATCGCCGCCACGGGTCCGGGTCCATAGGGGTCCCAGAGAATGCCGTTGCGGACACCCTCCCTGGCTAGCGCATCCGCCTGCTGGTTGCCCTGACTGCGGGGTTCTGTGGTGGAATGAGCCTTCACCTTATGGATGAACACCTCCCCTTCCTCTCCCACAGCTGCCAGGATCTTTTCCAGCAAGGGCTTAACTGTTAAAGGCCGCCCGTCTGCGGAGGTATATCCGCGGCGGGACCAGATGGCGAGGTACTCCGTACACGAATTGCATGTGAACATGCTGTCTGAGCAAATCGTGTATGGGGTTGGGAAAATCTCGGGGTGGGTAACCACGTACACCACCGCGGACAGTTCAGCCTGCTGTGCGCTCATAGTGCTGGGGAGCTTAATTGCCAGGGCAATGTTTGCCGCAGGGTCATAAACTCCACACCCTGTGAGTCGTTCGCCAGCAGATACAGTGCTGGAACCGTCTACGTAGATTTCACGGCCTGTGGGGTGTATCCCGGCCCGTAAACCTATGTTGACCTCCCATACCCCTTCTACGGAACACCGATGGGCTGTTCCGGGATATACCATGTTGGCTGCGAGCTTTGGCTCGCAGAGGCCTTTAACTTTGAGATCCATCTGGGAAAGGAGGAGGGTCCAGCGCGCAATCCGAGCGCTGCTTACAGTCCCATCCTTAATCCTTCCATCCAGAAGCATCTTTGTGGGGGTGTGATGGGTGAGGAGCATGATGGGAGAGGTTCCTGTGAAGATCACTGATCTGTTCACAGCCCAATGCGTGGCCAGGAGATGCCGTTCGCAATTGGAGAAACTCCTCTCTACATCCGTGAGCACCCTGGAGGAATAAACTACCGGTCTCAGCTTGCCGTGCCGCTCCTGGAGCAACACGGCGCTCAGGCTGTCCCCACTAGCGGCTACCTCCAGGAAGAACTCCTCTCCCCCATCTATGGCCCCTAGGGCTGGCGCGGTCTGCAGATCTCTTTTCAACTTCTCGAATGCTGCCTGGCACCCCTCATCCCAAGGCCACTCGACTCCCTTGTGTAAGAGTCGGAGTAGTGGGGCTGCTGTGGCAGCATAGTCCTCGATGAAATCTCTGCAGTACCCGGTCAATCCCAAAAAGGACCTTACACCCGTTACTGTGTTGGGGATCGGCAGATCTTGTACTGATTCCCTTCTGGCCTTATCTATGGCTCTTTCTCCAGCGGGATGGCCAGACCCAGGAATTTGACTTCCTGCTGGCCGATCTGTGCTTTCTTTGGGTTTACTTTGAAACCCTTCCTTTCTAACAGTTCCAATAATTCGGCTAATAGTGGGCCGTGCTCCTCCCTTGTATCCGTGAACAGGAGTAGGTCGTCCACATACTGTACTATCTGGTTGGGCTGGCTAAACTCTTTTAAACTCCCCGCCATGCATTGATGGAAAATGCTGGGGCTGTTGTGAAAACCCTGTGGCAAGCAGTTCCAAGTGTACTATTGCCCTTTGAAAGTAAAGGCAAACTTGTACTGATCCTCCTGCCGCAGCGGAATGGACCAGAAACCGTTCGAGATGTCCAGCACTGTGAACGTGGTCGCCGATGCTGGAATACTCCCTATTAGGTCTGCAACTGCTGCTACCGTGGGCGCACAGGCTGGGATGTTACTATTGAGGACTCTGTAGTCCACCGTGGCTCTCCACGAATTGTCCGGCTTCTTTACCGGCCATAAGGGGGAGTTCACGTGAGTGGTTATTGGTCTCAATACGCCCTGCTGCACCAATGAAGATATTGCGGTCTCCATGTCGGGTTCTGCCTCCTTGGGGAAATTATACTGCTTTTGGGGTCGGATCATGGGGTCCCCGTCTACGCTGACTTCAAACCCAGTGACTCTCCCACAGTCGTGCTTGTGGGTGGCAAACGCGGTCAGATTTTCCGACACACACGCCTGCAAGTCCGTTGGGATGTTCGCTACCATGAGCTCGAGATCGTAACCTCCTGACGGCTTCATGGTGCACAGGGCCCCCTTTTCTTCTCTCCCTGGGATTACGACTACCTTACCTAAACCGCTCTCAGCTCCCCAGAGACAGTGATTTCTCAGGTCCACGAGGATCCCGTGTTCCACCAAGAAATCAGCCCCGAGGATGCCTTTTCCACCCCCCTCACTCCACTTCAATAGGATACACGTCCATGTGGTGTGGAGTGCTCCCAAATGAATGGAGAGCGGGATGGAGTACGCGCCAGCCTGTTCTCTGCCTGTGAAACCCGCTACTAAGAATGGAGCCTGGGTGGACAGAGGTGAGGCAAAAGGTCTAGCTGTGTGGATCACGGTACACGAAGCTCCCGTATCCAACAGGTAACTACCCTTTTCCCTTTCCACCTCCATTTCCACCACAGGTCTTCTCCAGGCGTCATAGCGGAGCGGACACAAGTAGACGGGCTGCGCAGGCGTCAGTCATTTAGGTGCTTCGGTTGGGGTCTCGGGAGCGATAGGGCTGTTGGCGACCGCTACCTTCCCCTGCGAGGTCATCAGAGACCGCATAGTCTCCAAGATTGACACAATCATAGCGGGATCCACAACCGCACCACCTCCTGTTGTTGGGGCAGGGGCTACGGTTGGGTTCTGGGCTGGTGCTGGGGCAGCGGTCTGGGCTTGGGCTTGGACTGGTGCTGGGGCAATGGTCTGGGCTTGGGCTCGGGCTTGGGCTGCGGCGAACATTCTCTCTCTCTTATCCTTCCATGGATTTCTACAGTCCTTGCGCCAATGACCCTCCTTCCCACACCCTAGCAACTGCTGTTGGCTTGGGGAGGGTGATTCCCCTCCTGATGCCATTCCTTTTTAGCAGAAGCTGCGGGCCTTGCCTCATGTACCTTTCCTTTTAAAACAGGCGTTTTCCTACCCTTGTTGTTCCTGTAACTGATCGTGAGCTGATCAAGTACTAGTTCCTCCGTGGAGCGGGCGTTAGTGGGGTCAAACCATGCTTTGGCCTGCTCCCTCACTATTGGCAAGCAACCTGCTACCAGGCACCGGAGCCAATGAGCCCTTTGTTCATCATTTAGCGCATTCCGTTCCGGTCCTCCCGGGCAGCTGCGCCGATACACGGGCCACAACCTTCCGGCGAAAACCCGTCACCCTCTCCTATAATCTCCAGGATCTCGTCCCGTAACAACTCATATTCCCTGTGCCCTCTCTTGCTCTCGTCAGGGAGACACTGGAGGAGCGAGCTGTCCAGGGAGAACAGCAGCATCTTAGACTGTTCAGCCCCGTCGCAGTCATTAACTGCTGCGGTCTGCTCCACGTCCCTAAAATGGACGGAGGGATCTCCTGACTCGGAGAGTTTTGGGATGTGACTTATCATTGCCCTCAGCTGTTGTGCGCTGTGGGGCATTATGATCTGATTCACAAGGGGTCCGTCCTCGCCATTGTCTTCATTCGGACCGAGCCTCCGGTGTCGAGTTGGACACATCGGCGCCGGCCCCGACTCTACTATCTGGTGTTGCTCTACCTCAAGAATCTCTTCATCTACCGTCTCCGTTTCCTTCCCCGGAGTCCAAGACTCATCATAAGCAGGAGGCGCAGAGGGTTCGGGGGTTGGTTCCTGAACTATCCCTTGTGGAATCGGTCTTTTGGATTCCTTGGCTAGCAATAGCTGGCTCGCTGGTGGGTTTATGAGACACACCAACCCGTTTGCCTTGGCTAGGGCCGTTCTCAGGTCCTCTTGCCCCCGGCGGCAAGCGCTGTGGTCGGTGCTCTCAGATCTATCCTCCATGGCCATCTTATATGCTGCCCTGGCTCCCAGAAGTTTTTCCTCTTGGGTCTCTATTTGCTTAGCTAGACGGAAACACCTCTCTCCCATTCTACCTTCACAGGCCTTGGCTTCAATGACCTGACATTTTAAATACTCTACCCGGGTTTCGTGGCAGCGAGTTGTGGAGTGGCGTTCCTGATTCAGCGCGTTAAGCGATTCAATCAGTTTTTGACCTCCCGCAACCTTTTCCTCTACGTCTGTAAGCAACCCTTTGATCTGGGCTGTTTGTGCTGCAACGACTTGGTCCAAAAGCTGGACTTGCTTCTTGTAGCACATCAGCCAGACCGCCTTTTCTACAGATTTCCTATGCTCTTTACCCTCTGTCCACTTGATGGCTGCGTCTAGCGGGCGCCTATCCCTCAATAGGTCAGATATCCATTGTTTTGTGAGGTTGACTTTTCCAAAAACATAATCCGCTATTCTTTCATCCATCACATTTCGTTTATTCAGACCTTGATCTAACACACTACTTTCCTGCTGCCAAGGTCCTGCCGCGGTCGCCATTTCTGTAGGGGGTTTCTCTTGCTCGTTCTGGTCTCCTGCCAGGCTTTGTGCAATAATTACCCTTGAGTGGTTCGAACCACTCTCCCCTACGGTTCTAGACCTTGGACTTAGATGCAGAGAACTGTAGTGCAGAGAAAGGACTCAATAGACCAGGTTGAATAGCACGAAATGGATGCTTTTATTTTTAAACAGTTTGAAGCATTACAAAATACATGTCATAGGCACAGATTAAAGTAACTACAATCATGCACAAATTTATGAACTTGACTCTATGGAAATGGGGAACACACGGCACGTCGTAAAAAGGGGAAACACATTACGATTTAACCTTACTCCCTCCCCTAAATACCTAAACTAAGTTTCAATTTGAGGAACTCGGGATCATGCTCACCATTATCAGAATTGCAAAAAGGGGTTCGCAATCTTTTAGCACAGCTTTCCGTCGTCACGTGGACCTGGAAACTTCTGGCGCAGTCGATATTCTCTCTCTCTCGAGGCGGCGGGGTAGACACAGCCTCGATGAGCGCTCGTCAAGGTTGAGATCCACTATTGTGGATTTGGGTTCATGGAGCAGTCCCTGCCACCAATGTGATATTGAAGAAATGGATGCACGTGTCGAGGCCTTGCCTGGCTAGGCTCGGAATGTCCTTTTTATCCGACCTGGATCGTCGGTTTTTTCCCGAGGGTGTCTTCTCCTTCGGCCTGGGTCGTCGATGATCTCCCGACAACAGCACCTGGGCCACCCTCGTCGTCTTCCCGTTGTGGCCGAGCCTTGTCTGGCTGAACACCGATCGTGTCCCGAAATCGAAGTGCTGCCTTGCACTTAAAAGTCCGTCCAAAGCGTCCTCGAAAAGAAGAAACGTCTTGGTCGAATTCCGAAGAAGTGAAACGTGAACTTGATCCTGGATCTGTGTAACCGTAACTTTGATGGACTTTCAATCCATAGTTATACCCTTTTGGGACAGCCTTATCTCCCGCCAAATCATAGTCCTGTCTTTGTATTAATTTTGGCGGGCAGAAATCTCTGCAGGGGCGCTTTGTCTTGTAACGGGAGCCGGTGATAACTTAACTGGCCTTCCTGGCCGATAATGTCTTTTAATGTCTTTTACATTGTCACCGTGACTCGGTTCGCATATTGATCGGTCTGGAGATTTCCCTTGATGGCTGTTAAACGGTTTCTCCTTTGTACATTAAATGGGTATAAGTGTTCATGCATTGTCCGCCCATATCTTGATGGGCCCCATCCTGTTTGCCTGAAACCATCCTGTACTTAGAATCCATTGAATATGTATGCTGTTTCCCTGAGTTTCGGTTTCCCGATACTGGCTTTCGCGGGCTTACTGTTTTCAATCCACAAGCCTGTCTGGCTTGCAGTAACAGAAATCAAATGGTCCAGAAACTGATCACGAGGCCCGGCGGCCATTTTGTATGCCCTTTTATCAAAGGTTTTTCTGTGCAAGCTTACTTTGGTCAATAAACGGTCTTATTTTATCCTGTTTTCTTGCGTGATTATTGCTGAAAATTTCGAATCTTACAAATGCTCTCATCAGGGAGGATCGGAATGCGTCCGATCAGGCTGCGCAGAATGAAGCTTGCGTGCTGTACGGGGCGTGGTTACTGGGCGAGAGCCGCAGTAATCTGGAGGATCTAAAACAAGGTTTAGCCCCCTCCTGGATCAGCAACAAGCACCTCGCAGCCCTCCACCCTTTTGAGAATGCATTAAGTCCACGCCAGCTCAGACTAGCTTCAGAAGCCTACCCAGTCCCAGTGGACTGTGGATGGTCTAATCACACCATTATGGGTATAGTGGTAAGAATGCCGGTGATGGGAAAGACAGCTAGACCCGCCCCGGTATACAGGGTGGAGAACATTGGAGTCATTCAGGGGGGTGCACACATTCGCTATACAGCGGTCCCACCTTACGTCATTCGATGGGAACATGCAATGACGGGTACCGACCTCTCGGGGTGCCGGAGCCGGGGAGCACACATCATCCTGTGTCCCCAGCACTTGAATGCCTATTCGAAACCACAGTGCTGGTTCAGTACTGCTGGCGCGAAGCCTATAAATTGCATCATGGAGGCAATGGCACAAGGCCATCTGCCCCCGCAGGTGGCATATATAGGAGGTGGGGCATACTGTGTCAGCACTGCAGTGCCCCACTACCAACATGGATAGCACGGCTGGTGTCCGGTGAGTGACAGCAGTTTCTTCTTCAAGCCCAAGGCAGAAGTTCAAGTGGCCCAAGAGCGAATTGTCCCCATTCCTGAACCTTCCACTGTTCACATCACTGTTAAAGAGAATTTCACCAATCTGTAATGATTCGTTGCACATTTTGGATATATCATTCCCCCTCTCCCTGAACACCTCACCAAGATATTAAAAGCCATTGTCGTTTCACAGGAACATTTTTACACACTGGAGCAGAAGACTTTAGAGATAGGGGCAAACATATTGGATATGGTAACCCCACCGTGGTGGGACCTGTTCACTAATATAGAAGTCCCTTCTTGGATTAGGATAGCCTCTCACATCCTTGTAGTGTGTTAGGTTTTCATTATGGTTTATTTACTGTTTGTACACTGTAAAAGGGTCAGACTTTCGCAGAAGTATGAGAACAGAGGAGAATGGAGAGAGCATTATGTGCGGGTAGAAGAAGAGACACCCGTTTAGAGTTTTACTGCTATGTATAATGTTAAAGTTTCCCTCCCTCCTCTATGTTTATGTTTGGTCATGTGTAATTTTGTGTGTACTTTTATTTTTATTATTGAAACTCGTTAAGCGAGCTGTTGTTAATAAATGATAATGTGTATGGACCAGGTGGTGTAGGGGTATTAGGCCCCCCTCCATGCCTGGAAATGAGTGTGTCAGATTTTAAATCCAATGTATTGCCATCTATAGATGCTTAATGTACACTGTAGGTTTTCTGAAATGGGAAATACATGTGTCGTGGGGTCATAGATAGGTAATTACAGGGGATGGTTTAATTATGGAAGGTCAGAAAATTTTGCTCACCCAGAATTACGATACTTCAAGCAAGTTATAGTATCATCAGGGTGGACTGTAGAATTCGCAAAATTAATATTGTATTATAAGGGTCCTCTGGCAGAAGAGGCCATGATTTTTAAAAGACTGTTTTAAAAGAAGCCCAGAAAAGGGACACACAAAATGGCCACCAGACCCCGTGACTGACTTGTTGAGACACTTTAAAATGGTTTCTGCAGTCCCCAGACAGCCATTGTGGATTCAACCCACAGTAAGTTCTGGAAGCCGTTTCTGAGAGAACGAAACCAGACACATACACATACATAAAGATTGGATGCAGATCCAGTCAGATCGGCCTGTAGATAAAGGCCATCTAGATGTTTACCCAGACAAAGGGGAACAGTTTCATATTCATGAGGAAAACATCAAGGACCCGTTTAAGACATCAAGAAGACATTAAAACATTACCAGGTCATTCCAGACCAGAGATGGCCCATCACCAGCCATCCTGAAAGCAGTTTAAATATAATAACTACCCCGCTGTGCCATAAGCTTGCCAAAAGTTAAACAAAGACTAACCTTGATTTGGCGGGAGATAGAGGCTTCTTCTGAGAAGTATAATTGGAGACACCGGGGGTAGCGAAAAGCTTCATCTTAGATATTGGGAAGACAGAGTTTCCTTTCTTCATCATCTTCGTGGGATCTTCGGTAATAGCCATTACCTTCGATAGCAGCTGGAGTTCAGAGAAGAAGACGGTTCACGCCGGCATCCTGCCCCGGGATAAAACATCGGGAGGTCATCGACCAACCCCGGGCCGTTGACGAAACGGGAGGTAGTAAAACTACAGAAGAATCCTATATGAAAGCCGGCTAGGGGCTTCCAACCGTGGTCAAGCAGATGATCTCCGCCGACATCCAGGCCCGTCAGTGTCCAGCCTGTCCATGACCTTCACCTCGAGAGAGTGAGAGAGAGAGAGAGAGAGAGAGAGAGAGAGAGAGAGAGAGAGAGAGAGAGAGAGTGAGGTGTGGCGCAGCCCGCTGTGGCTCCACTGACCATGAGGAAACAGGACGCTTGAGGGGATCAAACCGCAGACCTGTTTCAAAACTCTATACTTTTCCAACTGGATTGGTGAGCATGTTTCTGGCCCTTCATAATCGGATCTAGATAGGTTTAAGGGGGGTGGTCATTTTGGATATAATTAACATGAGTTGTTGTCCCTCGATGTTCCGTGTGTTTCCCCATTTCATGATGACTTTTGTAAGGTATAATATGCCTGTATCTATTTTAGCTAGTAGTGTATTGTTATGATTTGTTTTTCCCTCCCATGTACCCTCTCATTTGCTTGCATTTGATTTGTTTTTCCATTTGCAATAAAATTCCGTTTTGATTCATTAAACTTGGTCTATCAGAGTCTTCTCTGCATTGTAGTTCCTGCAACTAGCTCCAGTGTCTAGAATCTAAGGGGCGAGTGGGTTGAACCACTCAAGGTTTTACTGTGCAAAAGAGAGAGAGAGGCCTCTGGCGAGAGAAACCTCTGCGACCTCAGAGAGAGAAACCCCTTACAGGTGCCACAGGGCGTACAGTTTACCGTTGGATATCAGAGATTATACTTTTGGAGCGATTGACGCAATTATGAGTTTCACATAGGTGCCGTCTAACATGCTCGAATGAAGTGAAAATAAACGTTCATTTTATGGAGGCATGAGCAGAGTCTGTAGGCAAGTGACAGAATGGTACAGCACCCTATCTGATCGTTGAGAAAGTGGTTGTGCGACTACATGAGTTGGGTGCAAGAAGGATTTCTCTTTTTCCACTCCACCGCATCCCCACTGGAGCACAGCAGTGTAGTTTGCCTGTCAGGTTCAGCAGTCTGTACAGTACCTTACAGCTGTCTACAATGGTCTGCACTCTTGGGAACCCCACCACTTAAGAAAATGGCCTAGAAATTTGGTGGGCTGCGTCACCAGTTAACGCCTAAAGAGGGCACTCAGTGGCTTTAGCGCCACTGGCCACGCCTCCCGCGAAATCAAGCAGGGCGCTAATGGTGGCGTTAGCCTGTAGCGCTGCGCCGCCACCGATGATGTCATCGGTGTGCGCAGCACCCCGCTACCGCCCTGAATGCAATATTGGGTCATCCCCCCCCGTAGCGCCGGTCGCAAATCGCAAACAGTTCAGGGGGCCTACCTGTGGCAGTAGTGGCGCTAATTAAAGGGGAGGTGCGGGGTGGCCATTTTTTTTGGTGGCCGCCTGCCAGCACCTCCTCGCACCGCCCTCCCCGGCCTCCTAACCACCCCCCCCCGAGCAGTGCCAGCTGTGTCCCGAGAGCCCGGCACTTCTCCTCGGTGCGGGGCTCTTTTGCCGGCACTCGCGAACGGTGATCGCGCTTGTGCATGCCCCTCCCCTTTAAGAAGGGGAGGAAGGCCTGCAGTACCGTAGCGCGCCGTGCCGCAGCATGTGGCGCTGTGGCACTTTGCGCTGTGATATTCAGTTTCAGTGCCCCAAGAGGGACGCCTCGAGCAGCGCCTCGCTTCCGTTTGGGGCGCTGAAACTGAGTATCGCGCTGGCGCTCCCGGCTCCTTCCGGGGTGGGACTTCTGGCGCCCAGGTGAGCTTGGCGCCCCAAACGCAGCGCCACCGAATTTTTAGCCCAATGTCTCTGCCTATTGAGCTGATAACTTCTTTCCACAGGATAAAGCTGTAAACTTGCCCCTTTCAGACGAGCCCTCTGTTTGATGCATTTGCACAGACCAATTTTGACAAATGCCACCAGCATTGTCTTGGAAGGATCCAGAGACATGCAGAGAATACTACACTAATGGCCTTCATGCCCATGGGAAGCAATATCCCTGTGGCATGCGATATTAGTTGTCTGAGCTTGCTTCAAGAGATGACATTGCTATGCAGCAGCCTTCATTGTGAAGCGGAGGCAGCAAAGACTTGCCTTCTCTGGCTTACTCAGGGAAGACGATCTTGACCAGTAAATATGAGTATTGGGGTAAGGATGTGTGAGAGTGAGGATGTGTGAACAGTTCTGGTCTCCGTATTCTGAAAAGGATATAGAGGCTCTAGAGAAAGTGCAAAAAAGGATGTATTAGAATGACACCAGAACTGAGAGATTATACCTATCAAGAAAGATTGAACAGGCTGGGGCTCTTTTCTCTAGAAAAGAGAAAACTGAGGGGTGACCTGAAAGAGGTCTTCAAGATTATGAAAGGGTTTGATAGAGTAAATGTAGAGAAGATGTTTCCACTTGCGGGCGAGACCAGAACTAGGGGCCATCAATATAAGATAGTCACTAATAAATCCAATAGGGCATTCAGGAGGAACTTCTTTACCCAGAGAGTGGTGAGAATGTGGAACTCGCTACCACAGGGAGTAGTTGAGGTGAATAGCATCGATGCATTCAAGGGGAATCTAGATAAGCGCATGAGGGAGAAAGGAAGAGAAGGATATAGGGATGGGATTAGCTGAAGAGGGCTGGGAGGAGGCTCGTGTGGAGCATAAACTCCGGCATGGATCTATTGGGCTGAACGGTCCTTTGCTTTGCTGTAATTACTTTGTAATACAATATATGAAGAATAGTTGCACCTGCAAGAAATGCTATCTGTCCTCAAAATGTAGGACCACCAATTGAAACCCCAAATTAATTCCGTCCTGTCTACTATATTACAGGTAGACTATCCTTTATCCGAAAACCTCGGGACCAGCCGTGTTTCGGTTTTCGGAAAATTTCGGATTTCGGAAGGTATTTTATAAGACTGGGGAATTTGTCGGGGGTGGGTCGGTGGGGGGGTCTGCGGGGCGGGTCGTCGGTGTCGGCAGCGGGGGTCGGGGTCGGCGGGGGTCCGCGGGGGGGTCGGCGGGAGTCGGGGTCGGCGGGGGAGTGTCGGCGTGAGTCGTGGTCGGCGGGGGTCCGCGGGGGGGTCGGCGGGGGGGTCCGCGGGGGGTCGTCGGCGGGGGTCGGGGTCGTGCGCACGACTTACGCTGACCCTCTGCTCAGCGTAAGTCGTGCGCCACTCTGGTCATGTCATGCGCACGACTTACGCTGAACGAAGAAACCTTCGGTTTTTAGAGGGTTTCGGTTTTCGGAAGTTCGGATAAAAGGTAGTCTACCTGTATAACCATATATTATGCAGGTAAGATGTATTAAAATAATTTTATCTATGAAACCCTTTGAAAATGTACGTGTGCCAAGGGTGTCAGTTGTATTAGTTTGGCTCATTTGACAGCACTCTTGCCACTGGGGAAGAAAGTCGTGGCTTCAAGACCCATTCCAGGACTTGAATACATGTTCTGGACTGACACATCAGTGTCGTATTGAGAATGTGCAGCATTTCAAAGGTGCTGAACTCTGCATGAGTTATTAAAACGGAGACTCTATCTGCATATCCAGGTGGATGTAGAGGATATAACGTGACACTATTTCATAAGTGAAATTGCAGTTGGGAGCAAAACAGTTGTAAGAAATAGAAATGGATATAAAGGGTGAATTTGAAAATTCAGCTGGCAGCTGTGTTTAGGGAGGAGGTGGTCAGAGAATTAATTTCAAAGTGGATTACATAGAATTTATAGCACAGGAATAGGCCATTCAGCCAGCAGGACTATGCTCCATATAAGCCTCCTCCCACCTTACTTCATCTCACCCGATCAACATATCTTTCTATTCCTTTCTGCCTCATATACTTATCTAGCATTCCCTTAAATGCATCTATGCTATTTGCCTCAACAACTCCATGTGGTAGCAGCGAGTCTTGCCATGGAGGGAGTGCAGTGAAGATTCTACCAGACTGATACCTGGGATGGCAGGAATGACGTATGAGGAGAGATTGGGTCGATTGGGCTTATATTCGCTGGAGTTTAGAAGAATGAGAGGGGATCTCATTGAAACTTATAAAATTCTAATAGGAGTAGACAGACTAGATGCAGGAAGGATGTTCCTGATGGTGGGGGAGTCCAGAACCAAGGGTCACAGTCTAAGGATAAGGAGTAAGCCATTTAGGACAGAGATGAGGAGGGATTTCTTCACCCAGAGAGTGGTGAACCTGTGGAATTCTCTATCACAGAAGGCAGTTGAGGCCAATTCATTAAATATATTCAAGAAGGAGTTAGATATATTTCTTAAGGCTAAAGGGATCAAGGGATATGGGGAGAAAGCAGGGACAGGGTATTGAGTTTGGATGATCAGCCATGATCTCATTGAATGGCGGAGCATGCTCAAGGGGCTGAATGGCCTACTCCTGCTCCTATATTCTATGGTGTGGAGATGCCAGTGTTGGACTGGGGTGGACAAATGTAAGAAATCACACAACACCAGGTTATAGTCCAACAGCTTTATTTGAAATCACAAGCTTTCGGATCACTGCTCCTTCATCAGGCGAAGTGGAGAGATGCATAAAAACACAGCTTATATAGTCAGAGAATAATGTCAGATGTTTACAGGTAATCTTTCTAACTGCCATTTATCACACCTCGGCAGAGAGATAATCACAGCAATCAAAGGTGTAAATTGTGTCCAAACAGGTCAGTCAGGAAAACATTACATCAAAGAACAATGAGGTGGGGTCACAAGGGGTCAAATGTTGCAGATGCTGGGGTCTGTATGAAAAACAAAAAAACAGACAAAAAACATTTTTTTTGCTGGGAATCACAGCAGGTCCGGCCGCATCTGTGTGGAGAGAACAAGCCAACGACGACTCGAGTCTGGATGACCCTACATCAGGTGGGGTTACATGTAGCGTGACATGAACCCAAGATCTCGGTTGAGGCCATCCTCATGGGTGCGGAACTTGGCTATCAGTTTCTGCTCAACGATTTTGCGTTGTCGTGTGTCTCGAAGGCCGCCTTGGAGAATGCTTACCCAAAGATCGGAGGCTGAATGTCCTTGACTGCTGAAGTGTTCCCCGACTGGGAGGGAACACTCCTGCCTGGCGATTGTTGCGCGGTGTCCATTGTCGAAGTTCGAGCAAGACTCAGACACACAATAACTGGCAAACCATACTTTTTTACTTGTCACAAGGGAAGAGCAGTACAATCAAAGGTCGATACTACAACTTCAACGAAAGCTTACAAGAGGCTCATATTTATACATTGGTGTAAACAAGTTCCAGATAATATGTGGATATTACATCATTGGTTTAGCAACACTAATTTCTCAAAAAACAACTTACATTAAACAAAGCCTATTCTTTCAATTCCACTTCTTATCTCTACCAGTTGGACCATCTGAACCACAAGTTCCTGTCTTGTCTTACTGCAGCGTATGCCTTTCTGAGGTGCCGAATCGCGATTGGATGCCATACAATAGCTAGTTAACCATATCCTGCAATGATTCAATCTTCCATCTAGCAATCAAGCCCTCGTGACCTTTATTGTTCTTTAATACTAAACCACAGGTCAAAGAGCAGATGTCCCTCTTCCTTCTTATTGAGTTTGCAAAACTGCCAATTCTGCTATGCTTGCATTTTGCGAAGCTGAAGTTCCTCTTTGCTCCCTTTCCGAAATGCAATTCATTCCTTATGCGAAGCCATTTTGTTAGCCAGTTCGTTGGCCATTTTATTTACACTTCCACATTCCCCCCTTTTGTCGTTCTCAAGGACAATCTTTACATTTAAACCTCAATTTTGTTCAATCGTTCTATCTCCTCCTCTTCTGGACTTTTGATTTCCATCTGGACCATCAGCTTTGCAGGCCCTAGCTTGGTTAACATTTGACCCATGTTATTACAACAGCATTTAAGCACAGCCAGAATTAGGAAGATACTAATTATTATTACCACTAGCCAAATTAGTCCATTGACTAGCCAATCCCACCAACTCCCCATGGCCCAATTGCCAAAATAGCCTCCCCATCCCTGATTCTCACGTACTCTCTTTCCACTTTCTCTTATCTTGTCTACAAGACTGTATATCTCTTCTGAGTTATCAGGGATATAAGTGCAACATGTCGGTCCTATTATAGTGCATGTCCCTCCTTGTTCTGCTAGTAAGTAGTCAAGTGCCATTCTGTTCTGCAAGGCAACCGTCCTAATGGCCACCATTTTGTCGGTTAGCAACTGGTTGGCTCTAGCAGTATCATTGGCTACCTTCTCTAGTAGTTGGTTCATTACCTCAGTTTCCCTTATTGTTCGGTGTATTCCATATTGGGGCACAAAGAGGCTCAATACCTTTTCCCATATTGGTATTTCCCGTTTTACTCTTTGCCTGACTTTCCTTCTTGCCTCGTCTAGATTTCTGACATGGAACATGCTTGGTTGAACATATCCCAGGAAACACGTGCTATCCCATTCCTGTGGCAGCCAAGGATAAGCCCGGTTACCACATATGAAATACGTGCCGTTGTATGCTCCCCGTGTTGGGTTTTGGGATCTATCTGCACTTGCGCAGATGGTAACCCGTGATTTGACTCCACCCCGCCAAACCCGTGATTCTACTAGGCAAACTTCAAACCCTCTGGTGTATACAGTGATATTTACAGATCCTTCAGACCCATTTTTCAGTGGAACATTTAGGTTGTTGGCCTGGAGGTTGTTCCATATGTGAATAGTAAGGTTACAACCCCTAGTTTTATTGATGGCTGTGATTTTCCCTAAGGCGAAGTCTAGGCACACCTTCCCAGTTACAATTTTATCAATTACAAGGGCTGGAGGGTTGTGTGTTCGATCATAACTGGGGACATACCATCCTCTAAACTTATTTAAGTTATACCCCATTTCTTCCCATTGGCATCGAGTTGTAATTACTGGGTCACCTGATTCGGGGGAGTTGCTACAATAGCTTTCGACACTTGTTTTATTTAACGATAAGAGCCATGAAATGGTTTCTTCCAGTGAAAATGGGATCACATTCAAAGGAAGTCCCTCTTCGGCATTTGCCGGTCCTTGTGAACATATCCAGCAACTAGAGAGATCCAACTGGCTTGCATACTTCCATGACATATACAAATAACTATTCCCTGATGCTCTTTTCCTTGTTACTTCTGTTGCTGTATGCAAACCGGTTATCAGGACAACACATGTGACCAATATCTGATACATTGTTTTAACAATCTTTTAGGGCTTTCTCTTTTTTTTCTCGTTATTTCCTCCCGGGTTCTTCGTCTGGAGTCAGAGCCTTCTTACAGTGTGACGCGTGTATCCATGTAGGCCTTTCTTTCACCTTTACGGCTGTGTTGGTGGTAAGGAGGATTTGGAACGGTCCTTCGAAGCGAGGTTCCAGGCCGTTCTTTCTTTTGAAGATCTTTACATAGACGTTGTCTCCTGGCATGAGGTTGTGGCAACGTTCATCTGCAGGTTCAACCTGGGCCTCCTTCACCTGTTGGTGGAAACTAGAAATACATTTTGTTAGTGCAATGCAGTAGTTCAGCATATTTTCTTCCATCTTGTGAATGTCCATTTGCTTGGCCGTGAAGGGTGCTGAGAAAGGTAGTCTCTGTGGCCTTCCCATGACGATTTCGTGTGGTGACAATCCTGTAGTCCTGTTGGTTGCGGATCGCATCGTCATCAATGCTAAAGGTAGTAGTTCAACCCATTTAAGTCCTGTTTCTTCACTGAGTTTTGCGAGTTTGTTTTTCAGCACTCCATTATATCTTTCCACCAATCCTGCTGATTGGGGGTGGTAACTGCAATGGAAGTGCTGGTTAATCTGTAGAGCTTTACATAGTTCTTTGATTACAGTTCCTCTAAAATGGGATCCATTGTCGCTTAATAATTGAACCAGTATCCCGAAGCGAGGTACAATATCTTTCAGCAAGCATTTAGCTACAGTAACAGCATCATTTTTCTTACACGGAAAAGCTTCAATCCATCTTGAAAACATATCTACAATGACTAATACATATTTAAATCCCATACATGCTGGTAGTTCTATAAAATCCATCTGTAAATGTACAAAAGGACCCGTGGGGTTTGGATGGGAGGCAGACTGTACTTTCTCTGTCTTACCCGGATTCATAGTCTGACAGGTAACACAATTTTCGCAAATACTTTTTGCAACGGCCGAAATACCTGGGGCGTACCAGGATTTTAAACTATAATCTGCCATCCCCCCTTTGCCCGCATGGGTGAAAGAATGAACACACCGGGCAATCCAAGGCAATAGGGCTCTTGGTGCCACTACTCTGCCATCCTGATGAACCCACAATCCATCCGGGTTCTGGAAACAATTTTTGGACACCCATTCTTTTGTCTCATCGGCAGTGGCCTGAGACTGAGAGGCCACCACGTCATCTAAAGTGGGGTTTAATTCCTTCTGTGGAGGAGCTGGTTTTAAAGGTAACATCGATACCTGAGGACCAGTGAGGGACAAAGCAGCTCTTTTTGCTGCATGATCTGCCTTTTCATTTCCAAGTGGCAGCTCATCCCGGCCTCCCGTATGAGCTTGACATTTAATAATCGCCAATTGTTTAGGTCTCTACTTCTACATGGTTTTTGATAGCTGAACCGGAGGATGTAAGGTATCCACGTAGTTTCCAAATCTGTCCATAATCATGGGCCACTCCAAAGGCATAACGCAAATCAGTATAAATGTTAGCCACTTTTCCTTCGGCTAAAATACAGGCACGGGTAAGCGCAAACAGTTCGGCTTGTTGAGCTGAGAATCCATCTGGTAGGCACGCAGCTTCAATGGTACCATGTGGGGAAACGACTGTGTAGGCAGCTCGTGGCTGTCCTTGTTCGTTGCGGAGGGCTGAGCCATCCACAAAATAAATGTGGTCTGGGTTAACTTTAGGGACATCTGTGAGGTCTATTCTTGGTTTAGTGACCAATCGGGTAACTTCCTCACAGGAATGTTGTTCCCCGTCTTCTTCCGTGGGTAATAGGGTCGCAGGATTAAGAATAGTGCAGTGCCGTATGGTCAAGTTTGGGTTTGATAGTAGCCCAACCTCATACTTACTGGACCTTGCAGAGGTAAGGTGTTGGGTAGCACATTTGGTAAGTAAGATATCAATCGAGTGTGGTACGTGGAGGATGGTATGGTGGCTCAGAGTTACAGTCTGACTTTGTTGGGTTGCATAATATGCGGCAGCCAGAGCTGGAAGGCAGCCTGGCAGTCCTCTAGCCACCGGGTCAAGTAGCACACTGAAATATGCGACCGGTCTATGTCGATTTCCGTGCAATTGGGTAAGGACGGATTGAGCAAATCCTGATTTATGGTGGGCGAAGAGGTGAAAAGTCTTTTGATAGTCGGGCAACCCAAGTGCTGGTGCTGACACCAATGCGTGTTTTAGTTGTTGGAAGGATGCCAGTGACTTATCTGTCCATTCTAATGGGTCAGGGGCTGTGGGTGAGCTTATGTCTAACAGTGGCCTGGTGATTTTGGAAAAGTTAAGGATCCACTGTCTACAGTACCCCGACATGCCAAGGAAATGCTTCATTTCTCTTTTAGTTACAGGTTTGGGTGCGTCGCAGATGGCTTGTACACGGTCAGGCACCAATTGTTTAGTGTCCTTGCACAGCTCGTGCCCTAGACACCTCACCCTTGGTGAAACCAACTGCAACTTTGCTTTCGAAACCTTGTGGCCTTTATGTGCTAAGGCTCTGAGGAGCACAAGGGAATCTTGCTCACATGCTTGCTTTGAGGGAGACGCTATCAGTAGGTCATCCACATATTGAATAAGTGTGGAACCTGCGGGGAGGACAAGATCCTCCAAGTCCTACTTGAGGCACTGGGAAAATATAGTCGGGCTTTCGGTAAAACCTTGCGGCAGTCTTGTCCAGGTGTACTGGCGGCCCTTGTACGTAAAGGCAAACAGAAATTGGGATTCCGGGTGTATTGGAATGGAGAAAAATGCTGAGCACAGATCTACAACTGTATAATAATTTGTGCCTGGCGGAATACTTGTTAGGATGGTGGCAGGGTTTGGCACTACCGGGTAAGTTGGAAAAACTGATTCGTTGACAGCCCTTAAGTCCTGTACTAGTCACCATTTGTTAGTCGCAGCCTTCTCGACTGGCAGTATAGGAGTGTTGCAGCTACTGGTGGTAGGTACTAGTACCCCTTGTGAAAGAAGGGACGTAATTACAGGTTCTATACTCTCCTCTGCCTTTCTTGAAAGGGGATACTGGACTTTTCGTGGTAGAGGCGCATCTGGGTTCAAGGTGACCTTATAAGGTTGTGCTGTTAACATTTTTCCTACCTCATTTGGATGTTGCGCCCATAGCGTCTCGGGTACCTGCTGTAAGAGATCAGTCTGTTCAGTGCATGGCCAAATTCCCGCCGGTGATCGCTGCGTCCTTGTCATCTCCCCGTTGAGATCGAGCGGTTGGTTTAGTTGAATTGAAAATCCTCCGTCCTTGAATTCGATCAAAGTGGCCCCTGATCTTTCCCATGTATGCTGGACCTTCATCCATGGCTTCATTCGCTTCACCATTGGACCTAAATCTTTAGAATGGAATCCTTGGGCGACTGCAAGCGTACAGTGTGGATAAGAATGTTTAACTCTATAAAGAGGCATAGTCCTGGAGGATAGTTCAATAGCAGCAGCTATACCTTCTGGTCCAATAAAGATTTGTTTAATAATCAATCGATACTTTAGTCCTATAAAGGGTTGATAAAACTTCCATTTCTCCGTCTTTTCCAGTTTCATCATAGTACGCTGTGCAATGAAGACCAGGGTGCCAATCATCCGTATTCAAATCCTTTAAGTACTGTGATACCAAGCTGGTTACGAAACCCCATGCTCCCACCAATGTCGCTAGTTCTGTGCTGACCATAGGGTCTGATATCATCCATGCGTAGAGGACAGGGTCCTCAAGCTCTCTTAGTGGGAAGCGTGTTAATGGACTAGCGAAACATTTATCCTCTGGTATCTCTATTTCAACTCCCCTTGGAGAACACAAAATTTTAGCATTCATTTTACACAGTAGGTCTCGCCCTAATGAGTTCCATTTTGTATCATTGGATAGGAGAAATGCATGAGTTTTGGTCATTCCATCAGCTTTTACATCCAAGGGTTCAGACAGCGATAAACGAGAGGGCACTCCTTCTAGCCCAATAATTGATATAGGTTTTTGTGACATTGATTTTCCTTCCGAGTACTCTAATCCCAACATTGACCAGGTAGCTCCTGTATCTACCAAGAAGGGGACCTCTTTGTTGTCAATCTTAAGTTTCATGATTGGCTCATTTTTAGGATTTACTGACAGAACGGGCATCAGAGCATCTGGGTCACTTGGAAATGATTTTGGTGGTCAATATTGGTAGTCCTCTACCGTTTTCTTGATAGGGCCCTCTTGCCGGATCATTGACTGTGAAATGAGTCTGGGGTCGGTTGTGACCTGGGACTGGGGGTGGTCTTTGGTTGTAATTGTTGGGATTACCTCCCTGTTGTTGGGGCGGTTGGCGGCAATCTTTCCACCAGTGGCCTGTCATGCCACAATTCCAACATGTACCGGGTGTGTTCCAACCTCCCCCTTGATTTGTTCTTTGGCCTCTCCCTCGTCCCCCAAACCCCCTTCCTCTTCCTCTTTGTTGTTGGGGGTAATAGGGGCCTGCGTACATTACTGCAGAGGGAGCCTCATGCTCCACTTCCTTTTCCGGCATGAGGATGGCTGCTTTCCCTTTTTGGTTCTCTGATTCTCTGCTTCTCTCTTGCAGACCCTTAAGGATCGCAACTAGTTCTGGGAGGGGTTTTTGTCTCCATTCTAAACAAATAAATTTTAGTGGGTCTCTTAATTCTGGTCTTAATCCATTTACTAGGGTGCTGACCATTGGGCCAATTGATTCTGCATCCTTCAGGCCTGAAAACTGATCCATATTCTTTTGCAATCTCTCAATATAATCCTCTACATCCTCATCCTTTTTCTGGGTGGCTTCCATAATTTTTGACCAGTTTGTCTTTTTCGGGAAAGTTGTTCTTAACGCGGTGTTAAATTCTTCCCAGAAACCTGCCGTTGGCGTGGTGGTGGGACCGTTATTGGAGCTTTCTCGATAATATCTGTCCGTCCAGGATATTGGGTTCATAACACATTACTAGTGTTTTAAATTGTTCGATTGCCTTCTCTACTTCTAACTCTGGGTTGGGGAGGTCTGACATTAAACTTCGTAATTCGGTTGGGGTCCAGGGTCTATGTACCCCGACCGGGTACCCACTGGGCCCGGGGAAGTATCTTAGTGGGGCCATACGATCTGGAACAGGGGTTGTAGACCCGCTGGTGATGGTCGTTCCAGTCTCCGACGGACTATCCCCTATGTGACGTCTACGACTTACTAAGGTTTCTTCTAGAGTTCTTCTAATCTGTTCTACCTGGTCTGGGAGGGCTTCCCTTTGTACGACCAGGGATCTGGTGTTTCCAGCCGGTCCGCTAGGTCGGGGTGGGGGCCCTGTCACCGGGGATGGTGGGGCTGAGAATGCAGTATCGGAGTTAACCGATTCTGGGTTCTCTGATCTGACTCGATTCCAGGTGGTTTCTAAAGTCGACCTCAACTGATTAAATTCATCCGTTCTATCTTGGTCTGGTAGTCCTGGCTGAGTAGCTCGAGACCTGGTGTGGAAAGCTGGACCTGTTAACGCCTGATCATTTGTAGGAATGTCGTTTACTGCCGGGGTTGATATAGCTAGACCTGGTGGTGCGGAGGGAGTCACTGGCTGTGACTGGAATTGGGGAATAAGGTGGGGGTGAGATGTATGTCTGTGTCTCCCTTCTATTGGGCATTCTGAATATGGGTGAAAAATCTTCCTCACCTTCTTCTTCTTGGTCTGCTATAGGATATATAGACTTGACCTTAACTTGCTTAACTTCTTGGACCACCATTTGTTTGTCTGGGCTTTCCTTGGTCTCTTCTTTTGATCTTTTTTTCTGGTTCCCTCTTTCACTAGCCTCAGTACTTAACTGTTTTCTCCATTCGGCTTCCCTTTTCCAATCACCGAATGCTGACCAATTAAATTTCTTCTTTCCCCTTCTACCTGGATCTCTATCACGAAGACACTCTTCAAGACAAGTAATCCTATCTAAATTAAAGGATCCGTCTGGCGGAAAGGGTCTTATTTTATTTTTAGTCCAATTAGTCTAATTTTCCATAGGGTCGATGGAAGACTGACCACAATTTTTCAACATAAAATGGTCTGGAGTGCCTTTTTCTGGCGTCTTACTTGATTGACTACCCATTTCCCTCTACGTAACTGTTAACAGGGGTACTTTCTCGGGGTCTGTTGTCTTTCTTACTTTCTTAACAATTAATACTTTGATTCCGTAGCATAAAATTATACACCACAATATGAGGATTATAATTAACAATCCGAACAG
Source organism: Somniosus microcephalus (assembly GCF_052327205.1). Taxonomy (NCBI): domain Eukaryota; kingdom Metazoa; phylum Chordata; class Chondrichthyes; order Squaliformes; family Somniosidae; genus Somniosus; species Somniosus microcephalus. The sequence continues at coordinate 19,120,333 of NC_140996.1, forward strand.
TTGTTGCAACACTTCATCAATATTATGAGAATTGACAAAATTAGACATAACAATGAACAAACATTATGAGACAATCCTAGTGGTCTTTATCAACATCGAACCAGTGTCACAGAATCTCCAACCTTTGCCGCTCAGAGTGTCTCAGCGTCTTGGCACCTACTTCGTGGTCCTGGCCTTCACGTGGGGCATTTGCCCTCTTAATAACCGGCCTGAGGCTAGGCGTTAGAGATTTAACACTCTTCTTGTCCAATCGGGCTCAGTTGACTGACCGCGACAAGGTTCAAAATCGAGAGACCACCACAAACAATAAACATGAATTTAAGTACTTATAACATCAATTTATTACACCGCTCGGATTCTTAACCTATTCTTCCTACCAGGACTCTAACCCGTCACACATTCCCTTCTTTTGTTTGGGATTCCAACCCGCCGGTTTTCCCACTATCGGGACTTCAACCCGTTACACATCCACTTTTAGGGATTTTAACCCACCAACTAGTTTAGGAGTCCAACCTGCCGGTTTTCCTACAACTATGTTACTCCTTCTTTGGTAGTAGTCTTAACCTTCTGCTCTCCGGATAGTCTTAACCCTTAAACCTTACCGGTATCTCTTACTCTCTACGTGCCAGTATTTTCAGGGTCCGACTTTCCGAGAACCGATCCTCTCTTTACTGTAGTTGATAAAAGAGAAAATGGTTACTTAAAGGCAACCGAACCCTGAACTGAGTCTACTCACAGATCGCAGTACACTTGCCGACGAGCGGGACTCAATTATACCTGTTACCGGGGAAGGCTTCCTGGTTTTGACTGTTCAAGAGACACTCCCTGGCCAGTCAGGGACCGTTCCCCGGAACGTCACAATCTTGGCGCCCGCTCCCCGTCAAGTAGTAAGCGATCTCGGTGGGTCCTCCAAGAAATACTGTCGAAGTTCGAGCAAGACTCAGACACACAGTAACTGGCAAACCATACTTTTTTTACTTGTCACAAGGGAACAGCAGTACAATCAAAGGTCGATACTACAACTTCAACGAAAGCTTACAAGAGGCTTATATTTATACATTGGTGTAAACAAGTTCCAGATAATATGTGGATATTACATCATTGGTTTAGCAACACTAATTTCTCAAAAAACTTACATTAAACAAAGCCTATTGTTTCAATTCCACTTCTTATCTCTACCAGTCGGACCATCTGAATCACAAGTTCCTGTCTTGTCTTACTGCAGCGTATGCCTTTCTGAGGTGCCGAATTGCGATTGGATGCCATACAATAGCTAGTTAACCATATCCTGCAATGATGCAATCTTCCATCTAGCAGTCAAGCCCTCGTGACCTTTATTGTTCTTTAATACTAAACCACAGGTCAAAGAGCAGATGTCCCTCTTCCTTCTTATTGAGTTTGCAAAACTGCCAATTCTGCTATGCTTGCATTTTGCGAAGCTGAAGTTCCTCTTTGCTCCCTTTCCGAAATGCAATTCATTCCTTATGCGAAGCCATTTTGTTAGCCAGTTCGTTGGCCATTTTATTTACACTTCCACACCATTCATCCGTTGTCGCAGTGTCTGCATGATCTCGCTGATGTACCATGCTCCGGGGCATCCTTTCCTGCAATGTATGGGGTAGACAACGTTGGCCGAGTCACATGAGTATGTACCATGTACCTGGTGGGTGGTGTCCTCACATGTGATGATGGTATCTGTGTTGATGATCTGGCATGTCTTGCAGAGGTTGCTGTGGCAGGGTTGTGTGGTGTCGTGGTCGCTGTTCTCCTGAAAGCTGGGTAATTTGCTGCGAACGATGGTCTGTTTGAGGTTAGGCGGCTGTTTGAAGGCGAGTAGTGGAGGCGTGGGGATGGCCTTAGCGAGGTGTTCGTCATCATCGATGACATGTTGAAGGCTGCGAAGAACATGGCGTAGTTTCTCCGCTCCGGGGTAGTACTGGACGACGAAGGGTACTCTGTTGGTTGTGTCCCATGTTTGTCTACTGAGGAGGTCTATGCGATTTTTCACTGTGGCCCGTCGGAATTGTCGATCGACGAGTCGAGTGTCATATCCCGTTCTTACGAGGGCATCTTTCAGCGTCTGTAGGTGTCCATCGCGTTCCTCCTCATCTGAGCAGATCCTATGTATTCGCAGGGCTTGTCCATAGGGGATGGCTTCTTTAACGTGGTTAGGGTGGAAGCTGGAGAAGTGGAGCATCCTGAGGTTGTCCGTGGGCTTGCGGTAGAGTGAAGTGCTGAGGTGTCCGTCGTTGATGGAGATTCGTGTGTCCAAGAATGAAACCGATTCTGAGGAGTAGTCCATGGTGAGTTTGATGGTGGGATGGAACTTGTTGATGTTATCATGTAGTCTTTTCAGTGATTCTTCGCCGTGGGTCCATAGGAAGAAAATGTCATCGATGTATCTGGTGTATAGCGTTGGTTGAAAGTCCTGTGCAGCGAAGAAGTCTTGCTCGAACTTGTGCATGAAGATGTTGGCATATTGGGGTGCGAATTTGGTCCCCATGGCTGTTCCGTGTGTTTGGGTAAAGAACTGGTTGTCAAAGGTGAAGACATTGTGGTCAAGGATGAAGCGGATGAGTTGTAGGATGGCGTCTGGAGATTGGCTGTTGTTGGTGTTGAGTACTGAGGCTGTTGCAGCGATGCCATCATCATGGGGGATACTGGTGTAGAGTGCCGAGACGTCCATCGTGGCGAGGAGTGTTCCTGGTTCAACTGGTCCGTGGGTGCTGAGTTTCTGTAAGAAGTCTGTAGTGTCACGACAGAAGCTGGGGGTCCCCTGCACGATGGGTTTCAGGATGCCCTCGACGTATCCAGAGAGGTTCTCACACAGGGTTCCGTTGCCTGATACGATAGGACGTCCGGGTGTGTTGGCTTTGTGTATCTTTGGGAGGCAGTAGAAGTCTCCCACGCGGGGAGTACGTGGGATGAGAGCGCGTAGGATGCTTTGAAGGTCTGGATCGAAGGTCTTGATCAGTCTGTTGAGTTGGCGGGTGTGTTCTTTGGTCGGATCTGTGGGTAACTGTCTGTAGTGTTCCTGGTTGGCCAGTTGTCGGTATGCTTCTTTGCAATAGTCCGTTCAGTTCTGTACGACGATGGCTCCTCCTTTGTCTGCTGGTTTGATGACGATGTTGCGGTTGGTCTTGAGAGCGTGGATGGCATTGCATTGTGCTTGGGTGACATTCTGGACTGTCTTGTGAGTGCGGCTGATGAATCTGGTGTTGATGCATCTCCTGACAGCTTGAGCATACATGTCAAGCTTAGGGCAGCGACCCTCCGGAGGGGTCCAATTTGACTCTTTCTTCTTCGGTTGCTGCACTGCAGATCCCTCTGTCTGCTGGTCCGGATCATTGATTGTCTCATTGGGTTCGCTGCTGACATCTTGGGATTTGTGGAAGAATTCCCAGAGCCTCATTTTCCTGATGAATTCCTCTGTGTCTGCCGCGAGACCGATGGGGTCCATTTTGGTGGTGGGGCAGAAATTGAGCCCTCGGCTGAGAACTTCAATTTTGTCTGGTTGAAGGGTGTGGTCGGACAGGTTGACGATGGACTTCCCTGTTGTTTCAACCATGGTACCGGGGCAGGCTTGGTTGCTGCTGCTGGTGATGCCGAGTTTCTCAAGCTTCCTGTTCTTGGTGTGCATGTAGGCAGCATAGTTCCGTTGCCTCGTCTGTTTGGCGGTGTCTCGTAGCTGGTCTGCTGTGTCCTGAGCACAGGCTGAGAACATGGACTCCATCTCGGTTTCGAGGTTGCGGCTTCTGCTGTAGAGCTGGTGTACGAGATGGTTGAGGAGTGTGCGAGAGGTACGACGGCAGAGTCTCTCAGCGTAGTCTGTGTTGTAGGTCGACTTGAGTGGATTCGTGATCTGTAGTCCTTTCGGGATCTTGTCTGCTTTCTTGCATCTCTGTAGAAACTTGATGTCTGTGTCAATATGCACAATCTTCTTGGAGATCCTCTCCACTTTGAGCCGGCAGTTTGTGGTGTCGATAGTAGCCATGGTATAGAGATGCCGGTGCTGGACTGGGGTGGACAAATGTAAGAAATCACACAACACCAGGTTATAGTCCAACAGCTTTATTTGAAATCACAAGCTTAGGGTTGCTGCCCTAAGCTTGACATGTATGCTCAAGCTGTCAGGAGATGCATCAACGCCAGATTCATCAGCCGCACTCACAAGACAGTCCAGAATGTCACCCGAGCACAACGCAACGCCATCCACGCTCTCAAGACCAACCATAACATCGTCATTAAACCAGCAGACAAAGGAGAAGCCATCGTCATACAGAACCGAATGGACTATTGCAAAGAAGCATACCGACAACTGGACAACCAGGAACACTACAGACAGTTACCCGCAGATCCGACCAAAGAACACACCCGCCAACTCAACAGACTGATCAAGACCTTCGATCCAGACCTTCAAAGTATCCTACGCGCTCTCATCCCACGTACTCCCTGCGTGGGAGACTTCTACTGCCTCCCAAAGATACGCAAAGCCAACACACCCGGACGTCCTATCGTATCAGGCAACGGAACCCTGTGTGAGAACCTCTCTGGATACGTCGAGGGCATCCTGAAACCCATCGTACAGGGAACACCCAGCTTCTGTCGTGACACTACAGACTTCTTACAGAAACTCAGCACCCACGGACCAGTTGAACCAGGAACACTCCTCGCCATGATGGACGTCTCGGCACTCTACACCAGTATCCCCCACGATGACGGCATCGCTGCGACAGCCTCAGTGCTCAACACCAACAACAGCCAATCTCCAGACACCATCCTACAACTCATCCGCTTCATCCTTGACCACAATATCTTCACCTTCGACAACCAGTTCTTTACCCAAACACACGGAACAGCCATGGGGACATAATTTGCACCCCAATATGCCAACATCTTCATGCACAAGTTCGAGCAAGACTTCTTCACTGCACAGGACCTCCAACCAATGCTTTACACCAGATACATCGATGACATTTTCTTCCTATGGACCCACGGCGAAGAATCACTGAAAAGACCACACAATAACATCAACAAGTTCCATCCCACCATCAAACTCACCATGGACTACTCCTCAGAATCGGTTTCATTCTTGGACACACGAATCTCCATCAAAGACGGACACCTCAGCACTTCACTCTACCGCAAGCCCACGGACAACCTCAGGTGCTCCACTCCTCCAGCTTCCACCCTAACCAGGTTAAAGAAGCCATCCCCTATGGACAAGCCCTGCGAATACACAGGATCTGCTCAGACGAGGAGGAACGCGATGGAAACCTACAGACGCTGAAAGATGCCCTCATAAGAACGGGATATGATGCTCGACTCGTCGATCGACAACTCCGATGGGCCACAGCGAAAAATCGCATAGACCTCCTCAGAAGATGAACACAGGACACAACCAACAGAGTACCCTTCGTCATCCAGTACTTCCCCGGAGCGGAGAAACTACACCATGTTCTTCGCAGCCTTCAACATGTCATCGATGATGACGAACACCTCACTAAGGCCATTCCCACGCCTCCACTACTTGCCTTCAAACAGCCGCCTAACCTCAAACAGACCATCGTTCGCAGCAAATTACCCAGCTTTCAGGAGAACAGCGACCACGACACCACACAACCCTGCCACAGCAACCTCTGCAAGACATGCCAGATCATCAACACAGTGTGGTGATTATTCTTGTTTTATAAGAAGCATTGTAATTGGTTGCCTGTTTTCCTGCCTTGAGATATATGCTGTAAACTTATTGGTTAGTTGATTCCATGTGACCTGTGGTGGCCATCTTAAATTCTGTTTTCTACAGTTTGGTTGAGACTGGGTGCTCAACATGTACTTGCTGGTTTTTTAAGGTTAATAAAGCCTAGCTTTTGAAAGGCAATCTACTCTTTATTTCAATTTATTAACCTTTTGCTATAATGGAACGATATCTTCGACCGGAACGATTTAATGCTGACCCTAATTCTGCAGGAGTGGATGATCAATGGAAACATTGGTATCGTACATTTAAAAACTTTTTGGGTGTGTTGGATCAGCAATCTCTAAATAAGTTGGATATACTAATCAACTACATTGCTCCGGATGTGTATAAGTATATTTTGGACTGTGAAACTTATGAATTGGCTATTGCTACGTTGGAAATTTTTTTTGTTAAACCCAAAAATGAGGTATTTGCACGTCACCTTTTATCTGCCTGTAGGCAGCAGGCGGGATAACCCTTGGATGCTTATTTACAAGCACTCCGGCGCCTTGGTGCTAACTGTAATTATAAGGCCGTGTCTGCAGAAGAACATAGGGAAGAGTCGGTACGGGATGCATTTATTAATGGATTACTGTCTAGATCAATTCGTCAGCGGTTATTAGAAAATAAGATCTTGGATCTTAAGAGTGCTTTTGAGCAAGCCTCTACATTGGATTTGGCTCAGAGAAGTTTGGATTCTTATGCTCTTTTTGATCGGCCTGCGACCGTGGTTTTGGCAGTTCCGGATGAAAGGGAGTTACGTGGATTTAATAGGAGTGGTTTGCCAGATTCCGAAACAGTTTCTACTTCAGCAGCTGTTGCCTCTCGGATTCAGAAGTGTTATTTTTGCGGGAACGCCCGGCACCCCCGTCTGAAGTGCCCTGCCCGGGAGGCTGTGTGTAGTAAATGCGGCAAGGGAGGTCATTACGCACGTGTTTGCAAATCGGTTGCCTCCTCTGCGACCATTCAGCCTTTAGATAGGGCGTTTATTGCATCAGTTTCTGCCGCCTTTTCCCATGGCCTAAACAAAGCTATAGTTATGGCCCAAGTTAATGGGTTAGAAGTGAAGGCCCTTATAGATACGGGCAGTACTGAGAGCTTTATAAGTCTTCAGTTTGTGAGGGAGAAGCGTTTGAAAATTTCGCCTGTTTCCTATCAGGTGTGTATGGCTCAGACGACTCTCACCTCACAAGTAGCTGGTTGTTGCCTTGTGAAATTAATTCTCCTAGGTAATACGTATACTGATATACGCCTATCCATTCTGCCTAATCTCTGTGCGGACATTTTGATTGGTCATGATGTGCTTCAATTACATGAGTCCCTCAGTCTTTCTTTCGGAGGAACCAAGCCACCTTTGTCTATTTGTGGATTAACTTCTTTATTCATTTCTCCATTATCACTTTTTTCCAATTTGGTGCCGGATTGTAAGCCAATTGCTACCAAGTCAAGAAGGTCTAGCAGTCAGGATAAAGAATTTATTAATTCTGAAGTTCAACGTCTTTTATCGGAAGGAATCATTGAACCTAGTTTTTCGCCCTGGCGGGCACAGGTAGTTGTCACCACTAATGAGAGACATAAGAAGCGAATGGTGATAGACTACTCTCAAACTATTAACAGGTATACTCAATTAGATGCGTACCCCCTGCCTAAGATTGATGAGCTTATCAATAAAGTATCTCAATATAAGGTTTTTAGCACTATTGATCTAAAGAGTGCTTATCATCAGATTCCTATCGCTAAGAGGGACAAACCATATACGGCCTTTGAAGCTGGCGGAAAGCTGTACCAGTTTTGCCGAGTACCATTCGGTGTTACTAACGGTGTCGCCTGTTTTCAACGGGCAATGGATGCTTTTATAAGTGATAACTCTCTGACACCTTCTCATATTTAGATGACATCACGGCGTGTGGCAAATCAAGGGTGGAGCACGATTTTAATCTAGAAAGATTCCTTCAAGTTGCGGAAAAAGTTGGCTTAACTTTCAATAAAGAGAAGTGTATCTTTTCGACCACCGAGGTAAATTTACTGGGGTATATTATCTCGGGAAACAAGATTAAACCAGATCCAGAATGGCTGTGACCACTGATTGATTTACCTTGCCCTACTAATTCTAAGGCCTTGCAACGAGTTGTTGGACTGTTTTCTTATTATTCTAATTGGATTGCAAACTTCTCACAGAAGATCCGGCCCCTTATTTGGGTTACGACATATCCTCTATCATGGGAGGCCAGGATGTGTTTTGATAATCTTAAAAAGGATATCCTTGGAGCAGTTGTGCATTCTATTGATGAGCAGGTTCCCTTTGTGATTGAGACGGACGCTTCTGATTTTGCAATTGGGGCTACCCTGAACCAAAATGGAAGACCTGTGGCCTTTTTCTCACGTACTCTGAGCAATAGTGAGCAGAGACATTCATTAATAGAGAAAGAGGCGTACGCAATAGTAGAAGCACTGCGTAAATTGAGACATTATTTATCTGGGCGACATTTTACGTTAGTAACTGACCAAAAATCTGTGTCCTTCATGTTTGATGTCAAACATTTCGGAAAGATTAAGAATGATAAAATAATGAGGTGGAGGATCGAGTTGGCATGCTACCATTTCGATATAGTCTATCGTCCGGGGAAGGATAATGTTGCCGCTGATGCGCTGTTGAGGGCTTATTGTTCTGTGCTTCACGGAGATACGCTTATTAATCTTCATAATGCTTTGTGCCATCCTGGTGTTACGAGGATGATACACTTCGTACGCAGTAAGAATTTGCCCTTTTCAGTTGAAGACGTCAAGCGGATGACTTCGTCATGCTCTGTCTGTGCCCGGTGTAAACCGAATTTCTTTAAGCCTCAACGAGCTCATCTTATAAAGGCTACTTCTCCCTTTGAACGCCTGAGCGTTGATTTTAAGGGGCCTCTTCCTTCAACGACTCAGAATCGATATATATTTACTGTTGTGGATGAGTTTTCAAGGTTCCCTTTTGCTTTTCCTTGTGCAGATGTATCAGCTGCTACAGTTATTAAATGTCTGACTCAACTTTTTGTCATCTTTGGGATGCCTGTGTATATCAATTCGGATCAGGGAAGTTCTTTTATGTCTTCCCAGTTGAAGGAATACTTCCAGAGTCAGGGAATTTCTACTAGCAGAACTATCCCGTATAATCCCCAGGGTAATGGACAGTGCGAACGATACAATGGGGTGATCTGGAAGGCAGTTATGTTGGCTTTGACATCCCGGAACCTTAAGAATACACAGTGGGAAATGGTACTGCCTGATGCCCTGCATTCCATTAGATCATTGCTTTCAACGGCTACTAATGTGACCCCCCATGAAAGGCTCTTCAACTATCCGCGGAGATCCACTACGGGATATTCAGTACCTTCATGGCTTACTATGCAGGGACCTGTGCTGCTCCGATGCCATGTTAGACTGTCAAAGTATGATCCTTTAGTGGAGGAGGTGGAGCTATTGGAGGCAAATTCCCAATATGCTCACATTCAATTCCAAGATGGGAAAGAAAGTACGGTTTCAGTTAAAGGCTTAGCTCCTTGTGGTGGCCAGCCCTCTCCTGAGGACATTAACAATAGCCATAATTCAGATAATGTTGATGTCGTCACAGATACTACGAACATTTCCAATCCTATTGCAGACACTTACAATTCTCTTAGTCTGCCCCTGATGGATGTTCATGACCCTCCCAGTCTACCTTCTAATGGGACTTCCAATCCGGAAACCGTTGATAATCGGGATATTGATAGCCTCCCTGCAGAAGATATTTCTGTGTCTCCTGGTGTGGGAGGGCAAGGAACTCCACCAAGGCTAAGAAGGTTGACACAAACAAGATATCCGGTCGACCGATTAAAAATGGACTTTTAAAATAATTAATAATTTAATAGTAAAATTTTAAAATTGTTGAAGGCATTATACATGTATTGCTCTAGTCATAAATAACTAATTGTAAACTGTAAAGGCTACCTAGGTTGAAGTATATTTTAAAAGGAGGGGTGAATGTGGTGATTATTCTTGTTTTATAAGAAGCATTGTAATTGGTTGCCTGTTTTCCTGCCTTGAGATATATGCTGTAAACTTATTGGTTAGTTGATTCCATGTGACCTGTGGTGGCCATCTTAAATTCAGTTTTCTACAGTTTGGTTGAGACTGGGTGCTCAACATGTACTTGCTGGTTTTTTAAGGTTAATAAAGCCTAGCTTTTGAAAGGCAATCTACTCTTTATTTCACACAGATACCATCATCACACGTGAGGACACCACCCACCAGGTACATGGTACATACTCATGTGACTCGGCCAACGTTGTCTACCTCATACGTTGCAGGAAAGGATGCCCCGGAGCATGGTACATCGGCGAGACCATGCAGACACTGCGACAACAGAAGAACGGACACCGCGCAACAATCGCCAGGCAGGAGTGTTCCCTCCCAGTTGGGGAACACTTCAGCAGTCAAGGACATTCAGCCTCCGATCTTCGGGTAAGCATTCTCCAAGGCGGCCTTCGAGACACACGACAACACAAAATCGTCGAGCAGAAACTGATAGCCAAGTTCCGCACCCATGAGGACGGCCTCAACCGAGATCTTGGGTTCATGTCACGCTACATGTAACCCCACCTGATGTAGGGTCATCCAGACTCGAGTCGTCGTTGGCTTGTTCTCTCCACACAGATGCGGCCGGACCTGCTGTGATTTCTGTTGTGTATGTAATATGTATGCTACTTTAACCCTATGGCCAGGGCAGCACTACTTTGTAGGGCGTAGTGATACCGTAGTGCCACTCCTGGCCATAGGGGTATAAATAGTACTGCGGGTACTGATCTCCCCTCAGTTCCCGCCTGTGGGTATGAAGTAAAGACCTAAGTTAAACCCTTCCAAGCTGTCTCTTCCTTTTTGTATCAAGTATATGCGCATACTTTACACTGGCGACTAGGAACGTTCGAACTCACCAGTACAAGGTGCAACAAAGGATCGGTAGCAGTACGGGGAGAGAAGCTTCTTACCAGCCTGCAGAGTCCAGCGTCGACCGAAGGAGGCCGCCCAGTTCAGGAGGAGCGGCAGCAACGGAGCGAGAGAGAGAGGTTCCAGCGAAGGCTGCGGCAGCTGAGAGAAGAGGCTGAACGGGCGTTCCAGCCACGGGGCAAAAGTCCACCCAGGGTCAGGTAAACTGCAATCCTTCCTGGGGAATGCGAGCTGCAAGGGCCAGAAGGGCAGGCGATCTGGGGAACAAACGGAGCCACGAGGACTAGCGGGCCACGAGAGGGGAAGGTCGTTGTAATAGCGGCGGTGGCAATAACGGGAGCTGCAAGAAAAAAAAAATAACGAACCTGGAGAGACGTCGTTGACAGCAGAGGGAGAAAAGGCGGGAAAAGCGCCATCTAGTGGACAAAGGGGAAAGTTTTTCTCTTCAGCAGTTAAAATGAACAGCGCCATCTAGTGGACAAAAGGGGGAAAGTTTTTCTCTTAGAAAAAAAAATAACAGCGCCATCTAGTGCAAAAAGGCGGGAAAACCTCTTCAGTAGTTTTAAAAATGGCTAAAGAAGCTCGGTTGTCAGAATTTGTTGCCGACATAGAAGATTGGGACGCATATGTAGAAAGGCATGAGCTTTATTGCATAGTAAACAAGGTGAAAGATGACGAAAAGGCAGCAACCTTATTAAATTCTATGGGGGCAAAAACATACGGTCTGCTGAGGAATCTTCTTACTCCAGAAAAGCCAGCAGACAAAACGTATGCCCAAATTGTTGATACGTTAAAGGAACATTTAAACCCTAAGCCACCATTTATAGCGGAAAGGTACCGCTTTTACAGACGCGACCAAAGGAATGATGAGTCGCAGGCAGCCTATTTAGCTGAGCTCAGACGGTTGTCCAAACATTGCCAGTTTGGAGCCTTTTTGGCGGAAGCGATCAGAGACAGATTTGTCTGTGGCATGTTAAATGAGAGTACACGAAAACGGTTGCTGGCCAAGAAACAGCTCAGCCTAGATCAGGCGATAGAAATAGCATTGGCACATGAAGCAGCAGCACAGGGTGCTGCCCAAATACGACAAAATACAACCGGCTATGACACCCATGAGGTGACATTTCACAAAGGTAAATGCTACCGTTGTGGCAAAACCACCCACGACCAAAGTAATTGTTGGTTTCGTGATAAAATATGCCGGCAGTGTGGGAAAAAGGGGCATATAGCGAAAGTTTGTCGGTCGGGTACGAAACCCAATAGTGGGGGCAATCCGAGCAGTACCAAGGCAAGGACAAAAATACATAAGATATCTGACAGTAGCTCAGACGAGTCACAGGAAGGCACAAAAGCAGAGCCTAAAGGTCTGGGATGTCTCAAGTTATATGGTGTAGACAAAACGGAGGACCACAGCACAATGTGGGTTAAAATGAAGGTAGCAGGCGTCGAAGTTAATATGGAGCTGGACACGGGTTCAGCCCTATCAGTAATTAATGAACAAGATTATAACAGGCTGTTCAAACGCATTCCCTTAAAGGATACCGAAATCAAATTAAAAACATATACGGGACAAAAAGTTTACCCGAAGGGAAAAATGCAAGTAACAGTTAAATACAATGGCAGAAAAGTGCCAGGACTTTATTTATACGTCCTACCAAACGGCGGACCACCACTTTTGGGTAGGGAATGGATAAGAAAAATCCATTTCGACTGGAAGTCGATACACGAGATAAAAGTAGAGACCACCAAGGATGATGCAACCATTACAAGCAGGCTGTCGAAAATATTGGCAAAAACGCCAGAGGTGTTCCAACAAGGGCTGGGGACCTTAAAGGACATTAGAGCAAAAATAACTATTGCTCAAGACGCAAACCCCAAGTTTTGTAAGGCCAGACCGGTGCCTTACGCCATCCGGCCAGCTGTGGAAGCAGAACTGGATGCCTTAGAGAGTGCAGGTGTCCTTACAAAGATTGAGTGGAGCGAGTGGGCCACGCCCATCGTCCCAGTTATAAAGAAATCTGCAAATAACACGCCGGGGGAACCAAAGAAGGTTCGCATTTGCGGGGATTTTAAAATAACTATTAACCCAGTCCTGCACACGGTACAGTATCCGCTGCCGCGGATAGAGGACATATTCGCATCGTTAGCTGGGGGGTAGACACTTTACGAAGATTGACCTTTGTCAAGCTTATTTACAGATGGAGGTGGAGCAGGACTCGAAAAAGCTCCTAACGATTAACACCCACAAGGGATTGTACCAGTACAATCGCCTGGTATTTGGTGTGGCGTCCGCCCCAGCCATATGGCAGAGGACCATGGAACAGGTCCTACAGGGCATTCCAGGAACGCAGTGCTACCTGGATGACATCCTGGTGACAGGACAAACGGATAACGACCACCTCGCTAACCTGGAGCGAGTACTTCTGCGGTTGCAACAATACGGACTCAGGGCGAACAAGCAGAAATGTGAGTTTTTCCAGGAACGTATCTCATACTGTGGTCACATTATAGATAAGGAAGGCCTGCATAAGTCCCCAGAAAAGATCGAGGCAGTAGTGAAGGCCCCGCCCCCTGAGAATGTATCTCAGTTACGATCATTCTTAGGCCTTATAAACTATTACCATAAGTTCCTCCCGAACTTATCGTCCATTTTACATCCACTAAATTCATTGCTGCAAAAGGGAGTCTCCTGGAATTGGGACGAAGCGTGTGAGGCTGCTTTTAAAAAGGGTAAACAACTCATTACATCAAAGGAAGTGCTCGCACACTTTGACCCAAAAATGCCAATGAGGTTGGCATGTGACGCCTCCCCGTATGGTATAGGGGCAGTGTTGTCACACAAATTTCCCAATGGGACGGAGAGGCCAATAGCATTTGCCTCAAGGTCGTTAACTACAGCCGAAAGAAACTATGCGCAAATCGACAGGGAGGCCCTCAGTCTGGTGTGGGGTGTAAAAAAATTCCACCACTATCTACATGGACAACGTTTCACACTACTGACGGATCATCAACCGTTGGTGTCCATATTTAATCCAACAAAAGGGGTGCCCCTGATGACGGCCCAAAGGCTACAGAGATGGTCACTGTTCTTAGGAGCACACCAGTACCTTATCGAATATAAGGGTACCAAACAGCATGGCAATGCGGATGGCCTGTCGCGGCTACCATTGCCTGCAGAGATCGAAGAGATAGTACAGGACCCCGTGGAAATATATCATACGGCGGTTATGGAACACTTGCCCATCACCAGCCAATGTATCGAGCGGGAAACACGGAACGACCCGACACTGGCAAGGGTTTACGAATTGACCGTGAAAGGCTGGCCGGCGCAGGGTGACGCATCATTGCCGGCGTTTTCGGCAAGGAAGGACCAGTTGTCCGTATGCCGGGGCACATTGATGTGCGGAGCCAGGGTGGTGGTCCCTCAAAAATTCCAACATAAAGTGTTGCGGGACTTACACGAAGGTCATCTGGGGGGTGTCAAAATGAAAAGCCTCGCCAGAGCCTACGTCTGGTGGCCCGGCATTGACAGGGACGTCGAGGAAGTAGCAAAAGCATGCCAAGGGTGCCAGATGGTACAGAACGTACCACCCCAAGCCCCACTACATCCGTGGGAGTGGCCCTCAACGCCGTGGCAAAGGATCCACGTGGACTTCGCTGGGCCCTTCATGGATGCGATGTTCCTTATTGTAGTGGACGCCCACTCAAAATGGCCGGAGGTCATAAAGATGTCATCAACGACAGCCGAAAAGACGGTCGCAGCCTTAAGGACCATTTTTGCCCGAAATGGGGTGCCCGAGCAAGTCTGTTCGGACAATGGGCCACAATTTGTGGCAGAAGAATTTCAAGCATTCCTAAAAAGGAATGGAGTGCGACATTATACGTCCGCACCATATCATCCGTCTACAAATGGGCTGGCAGAGCGCTTTGTACAGACTTTTAAAAAGGCCATCAAGGCGATGGGGGAGGAAAGGTTGCCACTACAACACAAGGTGGACAATTTCCTATTCGCGTACCGTAATGCTGCACATACGGTGACCAACCAGGCCCCCGCCGTCATGTTCTTTAATAGAAGGTTAAGGTCTCGCCTCGAATTGCTCAGACCAAACATCCGGAGAGATGTGGAAAACCGAGTATTTCGTAGGGCTCCTGACAGACAGACACGGAGCTTCGAGGTGGGGCAGCAAGTGTTGGCCCGTGATTATAGAAATGAAAAGTGGCGGTCTGGTATGATAAAGGCCCGCCAGGGACCTTTGATGTACACAGTGGAGACAGGGGACGGCATAATCAGACGACATGCTGATCAACTTGTGGAGTCCAGAAACCCAACTGATTCACTACCTCAAACGTCTCAGCACATTGTTCCAGCGGAATCACGGCCCAGCTCGTCGCTACAGAAGTCTCAGGATGGCGAGGAGTTCAGCACTCCAGTGAGCTCCACGGCACAGGATGTGCCATCAGACACCGACGACTCCAGCGATGAAGTGGTGACGGAAGTACCGCCGCCTACACCGAGACCGACTAGAGAAAGACGTTATCCTAGTCGAGACAGGAGGCCTCCTCAGAGACTGAATCTATAACATGTTTCTTTTTATATATATATAGGTAGACAACTCTGATGTAAATATGTTATGTATGTTGTGTTACCAAATGTTATTAGCCCTAGTTATGGTGCATCTGTTGACTTAATTGCACGGGTACGTTTTAATTAAAAGGGGAGGAATGTTGTGTATGTAATATGTATGCTACTTTAACCCTATGGCCAGGGCAGCACTACTTTGTAGGGCGTAGTGATACCGTAGTGCCACTCCTGGCCATAGGGGTATAAATAGTACTGCGGGTACTGATCTCCCCTCAGTTCCCGCCTGTGGGTATGAAGTAAAGACCTAAGTTAAACCCTTCCAAGCTGTCTCTTCCTTTTTGTATCAAGTATATGCGCATACTTTACAATTTCCAGCAAAAAAATGTTTTTGTCTGTTTTTTTGTTATTCATACAGACCCCAGCATCTGCAACATTTGACCCCTTGCGACCCCACCTCATTGTTCTCTGATGTAATGTTTTCCTGACTGACCTGTTTGGACACCATTTACACCTTTGATTGCTGTGATTATCTCTCTGCCGAGGTGTGATAAATGGCAGTTAGAAAGATTACCTGTAAACATCTGACATTATTCTCTGACTATATAAGCTGTGTTTTTATGCATCTCTCCACTTCACCTGACGAAGGAGCAGCGCTCCGAAAGCTTGTGATTTCAAATAAAGCTGTTTGACTATAACCTGGTGTTGTGTGATTTCTTACCTATATTCTATGTCTATGTTTCTATGAGTTCCACATTCTCATCACTTTCTGAGTTAAATAAGTTTCTCCTGAATTCTTTAATGGATTTATTAGTTAATCCTTAAAAACCTAGCAAAGCAACAAAAAAAAAGCAAACTTAAACAACAACTAAAAATAATGCGCCAATCAAATGCAGATAAGCAAACAAAATGTAACCTTCCAACCAACAATGAATTAGTGAAAGTCACCTTCAAGAAGCCTGTCAGGTTAGTTACAGCGTGCTATATCTGTTTCAAATGGAACCTAATTTATCAAATATTGCTCACTTATTCTCTGGAAAGTCAATATTAATTGAAGCAATCTCCAAGATTTAAGCAGAACATGTTGAACTGAGAAAAATATGAAAAGACATAAAACAGGAGCTCGAACAATACAAAATGTCAAAGTAGCCTAGGGAATAACAAAGCATTCATATGAAGAGTAACTTGACAGTCAATAATTCAAGCTAAATTTAAATATGGATTTAGCTTTGAAGCTCCACAAACTAGAATTTCATGCCTGAAGTGGTACAGGATGAAGGAAAGTGTGTCAGGGAGATCATCTGGCACCAGATTGTGACTGCTCACAACCAGCATTATGCTGCTAACCATATCTGCAGGCCTTGACATACTTACCTCGCAATTATGATTGTGAACAGGCTCCACGAGCTCCAAATCACTATAGGGTAGAGTGCAGATCTATGCAGCCTGCAGCCATACTGCACCATATGAGCAACACTGCCAGTGGCAATGAACGTCATGTGTTACCTCACCTGTTTGACTCTGCCTCCTCCAGGCTAGGTGACCAGGTCAGCTCGGCAACTGAATAGCAACAACAGTAGAACATGATATTACCACCTTGCCGCATTTAGCAAAGTAGGGGAGGGTATTAATTGTGCATATGCAGCCATCCTGCAGCCTATTACTTGCATCAGTAAGTAACCATATATTATGCAGGTAAAGTGGACGATAATAATTTTATATATGAAACCCTTTGAAGTTGTGAGTGTGCCAAGGGTGTCAGTTGTATTCGCTTGGCTCATTTGACAGCACTCTTTGCCCCTGGGGACTGAGAAAGTCGTTCAAGACACACTCCAGGACTTGAATACATATTCCGGACTGACACATCTGTGTAGTATTGAGAGCGTGAAGCTCGTCGCAGGAACTGACCTCTGCATGAGATATTAAAACGGAGATCTAACTGCATATTCAGGTGGATGTAAAGGATAAAATGACACCAGAAGAAGAGGAGTGAGTTTTGACTCCCTATGATCTTGGTTCTATGACCCTGATATCTGAGTATGTTTCGTAATATGTCCCCATGACAACAAGCCTTTCTGTTAATTATCATAACTATTGGGTCTATCCTCAGCCTCCACAGGCATTTTCTTTTGAAAAGCCTTCAGAACATCATAATGTTAGACCTCGTTTTAGTTTTATAATTATCAGCAAATTTATTCAACAGAAGATAAGCACATATAAAACAGTAAGATAATGCATACATATATTTATAGTAGCTATTATATTAATTAATCATCTCCATGAACAAATAAAAGGCTGCGATCTATGTACTAAGCAATTCTTTTGTAATTAACTTTTGCATACACCGTTATTATTTTTATGGTCGTTTCTTCTAACTGTGGGAGTTTTCTAATCTAATCCAACTTTTCTCTGGATCCAGCTGATTCAACACAGCTCAACTCCACTCATCTCAGTTTTTAGATGAGGTTCAGCTCCTTAAATACTCTTGAGAACAGATGCCGGGGCTTCCTGGAATTGAAAAACTGTCAGCCAGATTCAAAAGTACCTGCCAGTCATACACATAAATGAGCAAATCACACAGTACGTTATTTGTTTGAATGTGGTTTGGCTAACCCCATCCCCCTTCAAGCTTGGGAGACAATAAATGAAACTCGGTGACATTAATCAATATAATTCTCTGACCTGAAACTGGCTTTGAAACTCCTCAGACTTTGCGACTCAGTTAGGAACGTCTGCCAAGCGAAAGCAAGCCAAGAAGACTTCATTTGTGCCACACTGGGATCTTGCTGTGTGCAAATTCGCTACTGGCTTTGCCTACTTAACGTTTGATAGACTTCAAAAGTAATTAATTGGATATGAAACAATTTGGGGCGTCCTGAGAATGGAGTGAATTCTATATAAATAAAAATGATTTCTTTCTTGTATGTTTTGGTTTGGGTATTTGCCCGGCTGGTGTATGGTGATTATGTTAAGCAACAAATGAGCAGAAAGCGTAAACTCGAGGAACAGCACCTCATCTTTCGATTAGGCACTTTACAGCCTTCTGGACTCAACATCGAGTTCAACAATTTCAGACCATAACCTCTGCCCCTATCTTTTTTTTCCCATTTTTTTTCTCTCACACTTCGGGTGGCTGAGCAGGGACCGTGTGATTTTGGGCTGAGCTCCAGCATTTTGTGAGGTAGCTTCGAAAGCAAAAATAGTGTATGGGATACAAAAGTGGCAACCTTCAGCATTTAATAGAAAATCTCTGAGGTTTTTGGTCAAATCTGTCCACTTAAGTTTTCTTGCTGCTTCTATGGGATTTCAAATCTCCTGCCCAACTCAAACAGGGACTGGCTAAATACAAAAGGAATGTAAAAGTTTGACCACCGTGCACCTAATTTCTTTCCGCTTTTGTTCAATTTCTCTTTAATATTAATTTCCAAAGTTTTCAATTAAGTTATATTTTCTTGTGATGAAAATGTATTAAAAAAGTCAACAGGAAATGATTAGACAAAGAGTGATGTAGTCCCACCTCCCAGAGAAAGATTTTGACCACTCAAGTGCATGGGATATTTTATAGGTTTACAGTGGAACCACATTTATTGCTCCCATAATATCTAGACGACAGAGCCTGATATTTTCCGAGGTATCTGCTATTCATTTCTGCTCAATCAACCACTGTGGGGTTCATAAATTAGGAGGCGTGCAGAGGCTTGCTGCAATGGAGGAGCTCAACCTGAGCTGGGCAAATGTAGAGGAATTGGATCGGCCCATCATTCAGGATTGGCAGGAGTCATGGGGGGAGAAATTGGGTGAGTAGCACCACTTGTTAGCGCCTAAAGAGGCAGGCAGTGGCTTTAGCGCCACTGGCTGCGCCTCCCGCGATATTGAGTTGGGGCGATAATGGTGGCGTGAGCCTTTTGCACTGCGCCGCCACCGATGACGTCATCGGTGTGCGCAGTGCCCCATTCGCGCCCCGTTCGCGATATTTGGTTGCGAATGCCGCAGTTGCGCCGTTCGCTACCCGCGCCTGGTTCACGGGGCCTTACTGTGCCGGCAGCGGCACAAGTTAAGGTGGAGGTGCGGGGTGGCCGCCTGCCAGCACCTTCGTCCCCGGCCTCCTGACCGCCCCCCCCCCCCCCGCGGCATTGCCAGCTGTTTCCTGAGAGCCCGGCACTTCTCCTCGGTGCCGGGCTCTTTTGCCGGCATTCGCGAACGGGGATCGCACTGTTGCAGGCCCCTCCCCCTTAACAATGGGAGGAAGGCCTGCAGTACCGCAGCGTGCCATGCCGCAGCGTGTGGCGCTGCGGCACGTTGCGCTGCGATATTCAGTTTCAGAATCCTAAGAGGGATGCGGAGCACCTCGAGCCTCGCCCCGTCTCCCTCTAGGGGCAATGAAACTGAATATCTGACAATCGCTAAAGCCTCGAACACTGCGCTAAAACCTGCGCTCAGGCGAACTTGGCACCAGTTTGGCGCCTCAACCCAATTTCTAGGCCATAGAGACATAACGGCACAGAAGGAGGCCATTAAGCTCATCGAGTCCGTGCCGGCTCTCTGTAGAGCGATCCAGTCTGTCCTACTCCCCCGCTCTATCCCTGTAGCCCTGCAAGTTTATTTCCCTCAAGTGCCTATCCGGGTCTCCCCTTGAAAACATTGAGTGTCTCCACTTCCACCACTTCCGTCGGCAGCGAGTTCGAGGTCCTCGCCACTTTGCTGCGTAAAAGCTAGTGGGCAAGTGGGCAAGAGCTACTGTCAGACAGAGAGCGCTGTGGGGATTAGTGTAAAGTGCAGGGTGTGGGAAAAGGGGAGGTTTGGGGAGAGTCAGGGACATTACGCGAATAATACAACTTATAGGAGGAAGGTGAGGAAGTCACGTTTAGTGTAAGGCACAAGATGTGGGGTACTTGGCCCCAGTGTCCTCAATTATATAGAGGCACTCTCAGTATTTTGCCATTTTTAACATTGATATAGAGACACAGAAACATACAAGACCAGAAAAGACCATTTCAGTCCAATGGCCAATATCGATGTACTTGCTACGCTCCAATTAATACAGTGGGAAGTACAGTCAGAGCTAAACACAGATACAGCTGAGGAAGGTGTAAGTATTTATATTTCATAAACATAAAGTAGAAAACAGGAATAAACAGAACTTCATATTCCCCCCCTTTCCCTGCCTCTGTACTTGCTTAAAATCTGTTACATCTCGAACGTTTTCCACTTCTGACGAAGGGTCATCGACCTCAAACGTTCACTCTGTTTCTCTCACCAAAGATGCTGCCTGACCTGCCGAGTATTTCCAGCCTTTTCTGTATTTATTTCAGATTTCCAGCATCCACAGTACATTGCTTTTGTACTTCATATTTTGAGGTGTGCA
Source organism: Somniosus microcephalus (assembly GCF_052327205.1). Lineage (NCBI taxonomy): Eukaryota > Metazoa > Chordata > Chondrichthyes > Squaliformes > Somniosidae > Somniosus > Somniosus microcephalus. The sequence goes on from NC_140996.1 coordinate 19,140,982, forward strand.
AAACAAAATATAATTTGGCTTTTGGTCTTTTCTTGATTGTCTTGAGCAAAGCTGAATTGGAGTAGATAAATTCTAAAGAACTTGCACTTAGCAGGAGTGTTCCTCCATGCCCAACAAGGAAACCTTGGCCGTCCTCTGCCTCAGGTTTCTCCGCACCATCCCCTCTCCACTCGACTGCAATCGTTCCGTACTCGCTCCGAGTCACCTACCTTACTGGGGAACAGTTTTCACCGGTCGCAGCCAGGCGATTTCCCACTCCTGGCCTCTATGTCATCCCTGCCTTCTTCGGGCAGGATACATATTCAAACGAGGTGTGGTAGTTAAAATCCCCTCGGGCCCCACATTGTGGGGGAACCGCACGGATCGGCACTTAATTCCAGGTTAAAATTGGGGCTTTTATTTTCGATTGTATATTCATTTCAATTTAGGACATGGAACTCGCTACCCCTTGGAGCTGTTGAGTCGAATAGCATAGATGCCTTTAAAGGGAAGCTAGATAAGTACATGTGCGGGAGAAAGGAATAGAAGGATATGTAGACAGGATTAGATGAGGTAGGCTGGGAGGAGGCTCGCGTGGAGCATAAAGGCCGGCATTGACCAGTTGGGCCGAATGGCCTGTTCCTGTGCTGTAAATTCGATGTCATTCTCTGTTTCTGATGTTTGTGCATCTGAAGGATTCGAAAATTTCATACATCTCCCCCCCCCCCACACCGAAGATTTATTTGTTTTTTTTAAAAGAAACCCTGGTCAGACTGAGTTTTAAAATCCAGGGCACAACAAAATGGCTGCGGTCAGACCTCGTGACTGAAAGCCTGTCAGTTTCAATTCGGACCCTGGCAAGCTAACAGCTTGTGTATTTCAATGTCTGCAGCAAGGAGATCACGAAACCAGACAAGACTTTTGAATATGCATTGGGGACAAACCCAATTACAATCAGACCTACGCATAAAGGCCATCAAGGTGTTTGCTCAAACAATCAAAATAATCAGCGGGGCCACCAAGACGGGGCTGGCCCCCAATAAAGAACCTGTTGGACAAAGGAGAGCAGTTGCAGAACCGGCAGGAACCGGTTACCGGCCATCCAAGTCGATGGGCCAAGATCGATACCTTTTGTTTAGTTCCAGCCCGCTCAAATCAGACAAAAGAATGAGCTGATTGAGCGTAGAGATAAGGGCTACCGAGGGGGGTATAACTATGGCCTCTCGAGAAGCCATTCTCTCTCTCTCGCCTCGCCTCCTGCGCTCTGCCTCGCCATCAACCAAGGAAGAAGACCATCGAAGGAGAGCCCGCCCAGAGAGGAAGGCTACCCTGTCAGAGACCTTTTAATTACTGGGGTATCTCAACCAGGACGGTGAAGTCTGTGCAACAGCGGGACCACGTGACATCGGCAGGCAACAGGGCAAAGGAGCAATGCTTTCTTTCAACATCTCAGACTGGTGCACATTATGCTTCTGACCCATTGCAAGATAATCTAGCTAGGTGTAGAGGGTGGGAGTTAAGGGGATTGCTGAATTGTCATTTTAGCCATTTTCCCTTGATGTGCCATTTTCTCCTCCCCTGTTAAGTATAAGTGTACTGCATTCATATCATCTTTTTGTATAGTATTGTTATCTTATTTTCTCTGTTAATAAATTTTGGTTTGCTCGTTTGTCTATATTGCTATCTGCCAATAAGCCTGGGGATCAGAACTAAGGGGTGAGCGATTCGAACCGCTCAGAGATAAGGCAGCTGGAGACATAACCGACTGGCCAAAGCAAGTAGCAAAACCCCCTACAGAATGGCGACCGCGGCAAAACTCCGGCAGCAGTGTGCGATATAGCAGACAGTGGTGCGGATGAAGGAGCCGTAATGAAAGAGAGGTTGTCCGATTATGTGTTTAGAAAGGTGAATATCACCAAGAAGTGGATACTCACCCTATTACAGGCTAAGCATCCCATAGATGCAGCCGCCCAGTGGATGGCCAGTAAACAACATAAGGGGTCAATAGAGAAAGCAGTGTGGGTTATGTGCTACAAGAAACAGGTTCTACTTTTGGACGGAGTTGTAGCAGCACAGGCTGCCAAGCTTAAGAAATCAGCCCTAGAAATCCAGGACAAGGAGATAGAGATACAGGATAAGGCTTTAGCAGAGGAGAAATTGATAGTGGCACTTCAGGCGCTAAACCAAGAAAGAGTGCAGACAGCAAAAGCACACCAGGCAAAAATAGAGTGCCTGGAGAGCCAGGTCGCTGAAGTTAAGAATAATACAAGAGCAAAAATAGAGCACCTGGAATGCCAGACCGCCAAAATCAATGGTAGCGCTGTAGGGGGTCGCAACATCCCCTCAGCCCCCGAAGATCGGGAAATATTAATGCACATCGTGGACGAAGACTTGTGTGATTTAAATTGTCTCTGGGTTGGACAATGTTTTAAAACATACCCAGAACTGCAAAAGGCTGCGTTAAAAAGCTTGTAAGCTAGGCAGCACTTGGACACTGGAATCAAACAACTTTGTGAAAATCGCACACTTTAAGATTGTACATTTTATTAAATGATGTACTCTTGAGTTTTGGACTGTTTAAATTGCCCAGGGCATAAAAATGGCTGAACAGACCTCATGGAAACAGAATTTTAAAAGGCAGCAGAAAAGGACAGACAGGCTGTTAGCATATGAAAAGCTCAGCGCTGCCCTGTAGTAAGTTTGAATGGAGCCCGAGCTGTCAGTCACCCTGTGGCATTGGGTGGGTCCAGTAACCTACAAGCTGCTTGTTTACACTGGGGAGTAGCCCATTTGAATCAGCCAATCATCGGACAGCAAGCACAATGGGTTGTTTACACACATCCATTCACTGAAATTGACTCTACTATGTGATGTCTCCATGTATGAATGGAGGAAGTTAAAAGCCCTTCTCTTGTGTATTCGGACTTTTCGGCGCGAAATTGCGCACGGACCTTTTTGGCGCAAAAACAGGAGGGACTCCCAGGGTATAAAGATTAAGCCCAGGAAGTCCTCTCCCATTTTTGTCTCTTTTACTCTTTGGACTGCAGGTGAGCAAGGCTTCTGAACCACTAGCAAGACAATCTAGTGAGAAGTAAAGGGGTGGTAATTTAAGGGAAATGTTGCTAAGATTGTAAGGTTAACATTGTAGCCATTTATCCCTTGTTTTTGCCATCTGCCTTCCCCTGTTAAGCAATTTCACCGTGATTACTTTGATCGTGTGGTGTAGTTTCTTTAGTTTTAATAAAATTTGACTTTCTTGCATCCAGACCATTTGGCCATTTTTAATATATCATTAATTATAAGTCAGAACTGGAGGGGGGGTTTAGCGATTCGAAACCGCTGATTGGAATTGGTCACAGTGCAGTGGCAAAGGCTGTCTGACCAGGTAAATTACCGTAAACCAAGTAAAGGATGCCCCCCTACAGCGCAAGGTACAAGATGGAGTGTTTGGAGTTCCAGGTCAGAGAGGCAAGAGGTCGTGAGATAAGGTTACAGAACACAGTTGCCCGCCTAACCCAAGAGATAAGAGAACAGGAGGAGAAGGTTAAAGAAGTAAAGGCAGCATATAGGCTGGCTTGCGACCGAGGCTTTGAGGAAGCAGATCATGGCCCCTGTAGGGAAGAGATAGAAACCTTGAGCATGGCTTTAGCGAGGGCTAAGGGGGTGATATGCCTTATCAGCCCAAAGGCAGGCCAGTCGGACTTTACCGGCAACCCAAGCAGCCAGGCCCACAGGCAGCACAAAGAGATGAGCCAGCAAGGGAACCAAAGGTTTCACGGCCACCACCCATAGCTCCGAGCTTTCAGGAGGTCTGGCAGCATGGCGGGGTGGAAGATGAAGTGGTAGGGGAGGTACAGCAGCCCCGCTAGATAGGCCGGGACCGGGACCGGTCTACCCCCTCCGACAACGGAGGTACGGCCCGCCCGGCGATGATGACGAACAAGGAGCCGTCCAAAACCAGTTTGTGGTACCGCATGGCACCCAACAACTCAGGGCCATGGTTAGTCACATCCCCAAGCTCTCCGAAAAGGTAGACCCCTCACTGCATTTTAGAGAGGTAGAACAGGCAGCTTGCGTTAATGACTGCGATGACGCAGAGCAAGCCAAGATGCTGCTGTTTTCTCTGGAGGGTAAACTCCTCCAGACCCTATCAGATGAATGTAAGAAGGGGCAGTGGGATACGATGACTTAAGGGATGAGATATTGGAGGCCATGGGTATGAATGAAGGCAGCCCGTTCACCCGTGTAGAAAGAACGGTACAGCTCCCAGGAGAGTCCCCGCAGGCGTTCGCAGACAGGCTGTGGCCAGTCTACCGGAGGGCATGCCTGGGAACGCTGGCACGAACGTTGATGGATCAAGACCAATTGGCCCACTGGCTCCGTTGTCTAATGACAAACTGTCTGCCCCAAATCTGAGCCCAGGCTGCGGCCTGGTTTGACCCCCATAGCCCCCAGACCACTGAGGAAACGGTGATCCACCAGCTCACGATAGCATTAAAAAATATAAGGGGTATCGAGACGCCCCAACCCAAGGGGAAAGTCCATGAGGTTAAATCTGGGGGCCAGAATAAGTAAGAGTGGCACCAGGAGGGAAACCGTCCCTCCCAGAATAAGCTGAACTGTTACGGGTGCGGGAAGGACGGCCACTGGTGAAAGGATTGTAAGAATCCCTGGAAGGAGAATAAGGGGAAGAATTCACCAGCCCCAGCCCAAAAGGCAGGGCCAGGTATCTCTCCCGCTGCGATCGAGCCACTCCTGGAGTCGATACAGTCCCTACGATCCCTCCTTCTGGCCAGGCAGGGGAAAATAGCTGCCACCACCGGTGTTGTAGTTCCCTCAGCCCCATCTGACTCCCTGCAATGACTGGAGCCCGCACAGCCTGTCCACCTGTGTGATCTCTGGTATGACGGATGGAAGAGACCGCTCGTGCAGATGGAGGTAGAGAAGGTTAAAGGGACTTATCTGCAGGATACAGGAGCATCGTGCACCGTGATCCACGCAGCTAACCCCACCACCTCACCTCTGTCTAGCAGGGTTCCATACGTCCTTTCGGGATTCACAGGCAAGGAACAGGCGGGAGCGCACTCCAAGCTGCTCTCAATCCAGCTGGGCACGCTCCAGACCAAGTGGACGTGCGTCCCGGCGAGGTGGGGACCGGAGGGAGGCAGAGGGATCCTAGGGGCCGACTTTATCGTGGGCCACGGGATCCTCATGGATCTCCGCAATCATTGCCTCTGGGGAGCCGACACGGGTAAGGAGGGCGGTGTGGTCGTCATCCCAGGAAAGGAAGGGAAGGGGACCCTGTGTACTGTGAAGCCGAAAGAGGATTACAACCTCGGGCTCATGGTCGATGGTGTCCCGAGGGAATTCCAGGCATTTGTGCAAGCCCACCTGGCCGCGTTTGCCATGCACAAACACAACTGCGGGAGGGTCACCGGGTTTGAGGTCAGAGTAGACGGGGGCCCCATGGCCCAGCCCCAGAAGCAGCACAGCTTCCCCCGAGAAGCAGAGGCCGACATGGAAGCAGCCGTGTCCTCTTTAGTACAGCAGGGAGTGTTGAGGCCCATAGCCACCCATGTTAATTCTCCGCTTTGGCCGGTTAAGAAACCGGACAATTCATGGAGAGCCACGGTGGACTATCGGGTGCTCAACAGCAATTTCCCCGCGTGTGCCCCCACGGTGGCAGCAGTCGCCGACCTCATCGGAAGTATTCCAGCATCTGCGCCCACGTTCACGGTGCTGGATATTTCAAATGGGTTTTGGTCCATCCATTTAAGGCGGGAGGACCAGTACAAATTAGCCTTTACTTTTAAAGGGCAACAGTACACTTGGAACTGCTTGCCACAAGGCTTTCATAACAGCCCCAGCATCTGCCACCAGTGTATGGCGGATAGTTTAAAAGAATTTATTCAGCCCACCCAGTTGCTGCAGTATGTGGATGACCTGCTCTTGTTTACCGACTCAGTCGGGGAGCACGGCCCGCTGCTGGCCGAACTGCTGGAGCTGCTACAGTGTAAGGGGTTCAAAGTGAACCCGAAAAAGGCGCAGATCGGCCAGTGGGAAGTTGAATTCCTGGGCCTGACCGTCCGTGCCGGAGAGAGAGCCATAGACAAGGCGAGGAGGGAAGCGGTCCAAGAGCTACTGGTCCCCAACACAGTGAGAGGTGTGAGGTCGTTCCTAGGGTTAACGGGGTACTGCAGAGACTTCATTGAAGGCTATGCAGCTACAGCAGCCCCTCTGCTCCGACTCCTACACAAGGGAGTGGAGTGGTGTTGGGATGAGGGGTGCCAGGCAGCATTTGTCAAGCACAAGAGGGACCTGCAGACCGCACCAGCCCTGGGAGCCATCGATGGGGGGAAGGAGTTCTTCTTGGAGGTAGGGGCCAGCAAGGATTGTCTCAGTGCTGTGCTGCTCCAGGAGCGGCATGGCAGGCTAAGGCCCGTGGTCTACTCCTCCAGAGTGCTCACTGATGTGGAGAGGAGCTACTCAATTTGCGAACTGCACCTTTTGGCCACGTATAGGGCTGTGAAATGATCCTTGATCTTCACAGGCACCTCTCCCATCACCCTCCTCACACATCGCACACCCACCCAGATGCTTCTGGACAGGAGGATTAAAGATGGGACAGTCAGCAGTGCCCGCATTGCGCGCTGGACCCTCCTCCTCTCGCAGATGGATCTGAAGGTGAGGGGCCTTTGCGAGCCAAAGCTCGCGGCCAATATGGTATATCCTGGAACAGTCCATAGAAGGGGTATGGGAAGTGAACATAGGTTTACGGGCCGGGATGCATCCCACAGGCCGTGAGATCTATGTAGACGGTTCCAGCATGGTATCTGCTGGCGAACGACTCACGGGGTGTGGAGTTTATGACGCAACGGCAAACATTGCCCTGGCAATCAAGCTCCCCAGTAATATGAGCGCCCAGCAGGCGGAGCTGCCTGTGGTGGTGTACGTCATGACCCACCCCGAAATCTTCCCTACCCCGTACACGATTTGCTCGGACAGCGTGTTCACTTGCAATTCGTGCACGGAATACCTGGCCATTAGGTCTCGCCGCGGATATGCCTCCGCCGACGGGAGACCCTTAGTAGTAAAACCCCTGCTGGAGAAAATCCTGGCAGCCATGGAGGAGGAAGGCGAGATCTTCATCCACAAAGTGAAGGCCCACTCCTCCACAGAACCCCGCGGCCAGGGTAACCAGCAAGCTGACACGCTGGCCAAGGAGGGTGCCCGCACCGGCACTTTCTGGGACCCATTTGGGTCCGGGCCCGTGGCGGCAGTTAGAGGCAGGGATGGGACCCAGAGGAGCTTAGGGGTAGTGTTAGCCCCGGATCTTAAAACGGTCCAAGCCCAGGACCCTGTCCTGAAAACCGCCATCAGCGCAGTCAGCGAGAGTAGGAGCATAGAAGGCCCTTACGGCACAGCGGCCCTCTCCATAAGGGAAGGAGTGCTGTTCAAAGAAGAACAGTGGGTAGTACCCCAGCAGCACCAGAGGGAGTTCCTTCAACTGGCCCATGAGGGTCCGGGAGTGGGACACCCCGGGCCTGAGACCACCTGGCAACGGGTGGAACAGGCGGGATGGTGGCCGGGACTCCGGGAAGACGTCCGCGAGTTCTGTGCTGGCTGTCTTGTGTGCGCTGCAAACAACCCCGACCCCAACAGAAGGAAGGTGCCCATGGGACATGTTAGGAGGGTGGAGGGACCATGGCAGTCGATCCAGATCGACTACATCGGGCCCCTGCCCACCGCCCAGGGAGGCTACAAATACTGCCTCGTCCTGGTGGACGTGCTTTCCAAGAGGGTAGAAGCCTTCCCCTGTAGAACAGCCACAGCACTGGGCACTGCAAGGATCTTGGTACAGGAGGTGTTCTCGCGGTGGCGACTACCCCAGTTTGTGGAGTCCGACCAGGGAAGCCACTTTACCGTCCAAGTCATGCAGAACACCCTTATGCTGCTCGGCATCAAGTGGAAGTGGCACATAGTTCACAATCCAGTCCTCAGGGATTGTGGAGCGCATGAACCGCACCGTAAAAGAAAAGCTGAGGAAAGAGACAGTGCACTCGCCCCAAAAATGGGCGGAGGTCCTGCCTCTAGTCCTCATGGGGATCCGGGCCAGCCAGACCAAAAGTACAGGGTATTCCCCGTACGAGTTAATGACTGGCAGGGTTATGCGGACCCCCACCCATGTCCTAGCCCCAGTTCTTACCGAAGGGCAGCTTCGGGAGGTAAATCGGGATAAATTCGCCCGAACACTCCTCGAGCGCCTGAAGCAGATTTACGAGCAGGCAGCAGGTGGCATGGGGAAGCAGCACCGGAATAGCCGGTTGCTACTCGAGCCTAACAAAAGTCACCAATGGGAGATAGGGGACCAGGTAATGGTGAGGAACTACGCCCAAGTGGGGAGTTTAGAGCCATTGTACATGGGACCCTATAGCATAGTAGATAAAACCAGCCCCATGGTGTATGCAGTGAAATTGCCCCGGCGCACAAAATGGTTCCATATCAACCAGTGTAAGCTGTTTAAGCCGGAGGTGAAGAAGCAGGCAGCTGGGATCCAACCCGAGGTTAGAAATCCTCAGCGCGCAGTGGGTGCGCACACACAGGCTGCACGCGCAGGCGCAGTCGCGTGCGTCAAGGGAGGAGTCCCCCAGCACCTTGTTCAGACCACTCCCCCCCTCCTTTGGGATTCCGAGGAGGAGGAGCCCGAGCCAGATGGCTCCGCCCCCGACCCAGGTTTTGAACCTGGAGGTGGAGACCCTCAGCCACCGGCAGCCGATGGCGGGAGATTACCGGTCCCCAGTTCAGGTTTGGGAAGGGAGGGACCCCAGGGAGAAGATCCCCAGCCAGCGAGGAATGCGGTCCGAGCAAAAGGTCCGCTCACCAGGGTAGCCCCACCAGTAGCACTTCCTAGGAGGTCCCCTCGGACACCCCAGCCTAGGAAGGCATGGTCGTCGGCTCCCCAGTATGAAAGGGCAACCTGCTGAGTTAAAGAGAAGTTGGAAGACAAAGGTCCCCAGCTAGCAGCTACAGACTGCAAGGGACCGGAAGTGCAGGTCAGTGCAGCCACGCCGCAGGGAGCAGCCTGTAACAGCCCAGACAGTAATTAGGCTGGCCGCTCGGAGACGGGTGGCAGATGTATATAGTTTTAGTAGTTTAAGTTTATAGTGTTAAGTTAGGCTATTTTAATTTAATTCTAAGTAAGGAACAGTTAGTTTCGATTTAAGTATGAAGCCGTCTCACAGTATTGTCCATGTGAGTCGAGGTCGTGGGACCCAAGCAGACGTCACCCGAGCCAGCGAGTCTCCAGGGAACCTGGCTAGATGCCTTTATGTCTATTGCAGGAAATTTCGGAATGTACGGAGGTGCAATCCTGCTCGCCCTGCTCGGGCTGAGCATCAGTAGGAGAGGGGACGTCGAGGACCACCACATCTTCGGGTGCTCGGGGAACAGGGCGCCGGTAGCGGTCGACAGTAGCAGCGTACGGGAGGCGGAGGAGACCACCGCTTACTTCCACGCGGGAACGTGGCCGGGGTGGCTGGGATCCAATTCGTCCCAGTACTCCAGCCAGACCGGGTTCACCTATGGGGAGGCCTCCCTCCTGTGCCCCAGGATACGGATCGTCACTCCCAGGATTAGCATCACCATGGGCAAAACGATATGTTTAACATGCAAGGGACACGTTCCCCTGGATAGGTGGTGGTGGCTCAGGAAACTAAGTAAAGGCATGGGGAACCCTAGAGTTGAGTGGGAACGGTTGGGGAACGACACTCACCGGACTATCACAGGGACCCACGGGGGGTTAAGTGTGTGCTGGGATAACTGGTGGGAACCGGATCAGGGGACCTATGTCTGTATGTGGGGATCAGAGAAGGCCTGCCCCACAGGCATTTCCATCATTTTCCGCAGCCAGTGGCAAGATAACGGGAGGGGGCTGGACTGGGAGTCTCACCTGGACGCATGCGCGATCCCATACTCCCCAGCCTCAGTTAATGCCACTGAACTAGTAACCCGCCCCCGACAGCCCCTGCCCACGACCGCGACATCACGGACGATAGTAGAGGGATGCCCCACCACCACCAAGGGACCAGGGAACGGCTTGGTGCTAGTACCTACAGACCAGGTGCTGTATCAAGGGGTGCACTACGCGGTAGCCTCCATGATTTTAAACCTCACCGAGGTACACCTACCCGTGTGGTGCCTCACAGAGACCGCACAGTTGTATCAAGCCCTCTTAAAAGATATGTTCCATAAATTTTATGAGTTTGATTTTTCAGACGTTGATCGAACCAGACTATACACCCACGAGCTTTTGGACGGGATTGGGAGACAAAGAAGGGGTGCTTTTAACGATGTTTTAACTGGTTTTAACATGGGGTCTTCTGTCATCAGCAGCTTAGATGACATCGAGCTGCAGACCCAGATTAATAGTTTAAAAACGCAATTAAAGAAAATATTAATCGATGAGAATGAGGTGGTGGGTTCCGAGTTGCATGAGGACCAGGCCATGACACTCCACTTAAAGGAGATCATAGCGGAGCTGGAGAAACATGCCAAAACGGTTAATGCTCTCATTAGGGAGGACAGAAACGCTAGCTGGGCAAAATAAAGTGTGCGTACTGTATGGGGCATGGTTGCTGGGCGAGGGCCGCAGCAATCTGGAGGACTTAAAGCAAGGTTTAGTCCCCTCCTGGACCAGCAACAGACACCTCACAGCCCGCCACCATTTTGAGAATGCATTAAGCCCGTGCCAGCTCCGGCTAGCTTCGGAGGCCTACCCAGTCCCACTGGACTGTGGGCAGTCCAACCACACCATCATGGGGATAGTTGTAAGAATGCTGGTCATGGGCGGGATGGCCCGACCCGTGCCGGTGTACAGGGTGGAGAACAATGGAGTCATTCGGGGGGGTGCACACATTAATTTTACAGCGGTCCCGCCCTACGTCATAAAGTGGGAGCATGCTATGACGGGCACTGACCTCTCGGGGTGCCGTAGCCGGGGAGCACACATAATCCTGTGTCCCCAGCACTTGAATGCCTATTCCAAACCACAGTGTGGGTTCAGAGCTGCTGGCGCGAAACCTATAAATTGCACCATGGAGGCAATGGCACAAGGCCATGTTCCCCCCCAGGTAGCATATATAGGAGGTGGGACATATTGTGTCACCACAGGAGCGCCTCACTACCAGTACGGACAGCATAGCTGGTGTGCAGTGAGTGACAGCAGTTTCTGTTTCAAACCCGAGGCAGAAGTTCAAGTGGCACAACTACGAATTGTCCCCATTCCTGAACCCTCCACTGTTCACCTCACTGTGAAAGAGAATTTCACCCACCTGCAGAAATATGTTGCGCATTTCGGTTATCAGAGTCCCCCTCTCCCAGAACACCTCACCAAATTGCTAAAAGCCGTTTTAGTGTCACAAAAACACTTCTATACCCTGGAACAGAAGACTGTCCAGATATGGGCCGACATTTTAGATATTACGACCCCACCCTGGTGGGACATTTTTGAAAATATTGAGGTCCCATCCTGGATCCGCATAGCATCCCATATCCTGGTGGTGTGTCAGTTAGGGATAGTTCTCTACCTGGTGTGCATCCAGTGTAGGAGAAGGGGTCCCAGATTAGAGTTTAAAACTAAAAAGGTGGAAGGAACATTATACCCGGGTGGAAGAAGAGACACCCATTTGAGTTTTGTGTCGCATCACTTAAACGTGATGGTCATTGTTTGTTATTTTTAATAAAGATTGTTTCTTCATTTCATTGTGTTATTTTAATAAAGATTGTGACTGTTTGATACGACAGAATAAAAATTTTTGTAACATAACAAGTGGTGCAGGGGTGTTGGACCCCGTCCATGCTTGGATTGTTTGTAACGAATCATATTTGCCATCTGTAGATGCCTGTCATACACCGTGTTTTCTCTAAGTATGGGAAATGTGGGCTAAGGGATTATGGATAGGTAAATACAGGGGAAGGTTATTTGTGGGGGGTCAGAAATTTTGCTCACCTTGGTTGGACACTTCAAGCAAGTTTCAGTATCCTTGGGGGGACTGAAGGATTCGAAAATTTCATATATCTCCCCCCCCGCCCCCGAAGATTTATTTGTTTTTTTAAAAGAAACCCTGGTCAGGCTGAGTTTTAAAATCCAGGGCAAAACAAAATGGCTGCGGTCGGACCTCGTGACCGAAAGCCTGTCAGTTTCAATTCGGACCCTGGCAAGCTAACAGCTTGTGCATTTCAATGTCTGCAGCAAGGAGATCACGAAACCAGACAAGACTTTTGCATATGCATTGGGGCCAAACCCAATTACAAACAGACCTACACATAAAGGCCATCAAGGTGTTTGCTCAAACAATCAAAATAATCAGCGGGGCCATCGAGACTGGGCTGGCCCCCATCAAAGAACCTGTTGGACAAAGGAACTGGCAGGAACCGATTACCGGCCATCCAAGTCGATAGGCCAAGATCAATACCTTTTTTTAAATTCCAGCCCGCTCAAATCAGACAAGGAAGAAGACATCGAAGGAGAGCCCATCCAGAGAGGTAGGATACCCTGTCAGAGACCTTTTAATTACTGGGGTATCTCTACCTGGACAGTGAAGCCTGTGCAACAGCGGGACCACGTGACATCGGCAAGCAACAGGGCAAAGGAGCAAGGCTTTCTTTCAACATCTCAGACCGGTGAGCATTATACTTCTGACCCATCGCAAGATAATCTAGCTAGGTGTAGAGGGTGGGAGTTAAGGGGATTGCTGAATTGTCATTTTAGCCATTTTCCCTCGATGTGCCGTTTTCTCCTCCTCTGTTAAGTGTAAGTGTACTGCATTCATATCATCTTTTTGTATAGTATTGTTACCTTATTTTCTCTGTTAATAAATTTTGGTTTTCTTTTTACCAAACCACTGGTCTGCTCGTTTGTCTATATCGCTATCTGCCAATAAGCCCGGGGATCAGAACTAAGGGATGAGCGATTCGAACCGCTCAGAGATAAGGCAGCCAGAGACATAACCGACTGGCCAAAGCAAGTAGCAAAACCCCCTACACATCCCGATGCAGTTAATGTGCCTAATTTTTCACTGACAGTGGTGCGAAGCAGTCTTTGTCTATCTTAATGGATAAAACATTGAATACATTCAGGGGGCAGGAAAAATATGTAACACTGTCTGATCATCATGGCTGGAGTCTTACCATCATCAGGGTACAGTAGCATAGTGGTTATGTTACCGTGTGAAGGAATAAACCATAAAATCTATTCAGAAAAATACACCATTCTATGAAAGAATTCTGGACTTATTAAACCATGACAAACTGGGATTGGAAATCTAAAAACCTAACAATGGAGAAGCTGTATTGTTGACAGCATTCTGGCTATGGGGACCGGGATGGTTGATGACACAGAGTCAATGGCCTTGTTGAAACAGAAGGTTGGAGGCTCCTGACGGTCTGAATCTTTGGAAAGAAAACAATGGTGCATCCTGGTTAAGGTGTTCTAAGTTACACTTCGTAAAGAGGCACATAAAATTAAGAAACATATGCCTTCGTAAAAATGACATCAAGTAAAAGAAACACCTGCCGTCACACCATTTTTGTGTTAAACTTAGAACACCTACTGAGGAGAGACACGATTCTGTGTTACAACCAGCTGAGGTGACTAAGAATCACCCTAGTTAAGGTGTTCTAATTGCAAGAGCACAAACAGAAGGCCTTATTAAAAATGACATCAAATAGAAACACCTGCTGTCACACTGTTTTTATGGTAAGCTTAGGATATCTAGGGTAGAGACATGATTCTTAATGCTACCAGCTGAGATGACTGAGAATTGCAGGGGTCAGCAGAAAAATGACTAGAGATAATTATCTTACATCAGCAGAAAACCTTAAAGGAATACCACTGGAAAAGGATGTAAATATTGAACTCTCAAATAGGATAATAGACTTGTTGTAAAGGGGCAAAGCGATTCTTGGCTTCAGAGGCAGGCTCTGTAAGTCTACAACTCTTTGCATCTCAGGGATCAATGGTACTGTATTTGATTTTGGTGGTGTTCTGGACATTATGTGACATTCTGGACATTTTTACACGCAGATAGCACCCTCTGGTGGTGGTTATTGTGTTAGCAGTGTGTTTGTATGAAACAGAGGTCATTTGACCTTTGTTCCTTTCTTCCTGTGTGAGGTCATTTGACCTTTGATCCTTTCTTCCTGTGAGAGGTCATTTGACCTTCGTACCTTTCTTCCTGTGTAACACAGGGAGTAGAATTCCAGGAAGAACCTGGCAGTAATGGAAGATTCCATAAGGGTTTCACAATCCAACGTAATCTGATTTCATATGTTAGGCCAAGCGCAATATCTGTGAGTATCTTTGTTTCTTAGCATAATAGCAACGTTGTCAGAGTAGTATTTTGATAACACTATGTTTATAAAAGGTTAATATTTGATAGTTACAGAAGTGAGTCCAAATGTTAGTTAGTTATACAATTAGTCTATTCTACTGTTGTAAATATGTTTATATCTTATGTAATATCGAACGTATAGTACTCAGTTTATGTACAAAACATACTTTATCATTGTTTACAGTTTCACAAAAATTGTTCAAGTAAAGGCTTCAAACAGCAAACGGCTTCATGAAGAATTATTTTGAATAGAGTGTTTAACTTGCTGGATAACTAGATAGGAGCACGTATAGCGCGGCCAGTACAGTGAAAAGATAGCAATATGGCTAGCTGTGAAGAGCGGAGCAGGAGAAACCCAGAGTAAGCCTTAACCTCGTAGAGCACATCTACCTCACATCAACATGTCAGAAGATAATAACGAAAATGTTTTGCAGCAAGTAGAAGACCTTAAACAGGCAGACAAAACTGTAGAACGTGACAATCGGTCTATAAGCTCCAGTTACTACAGATCGCAAGTTGGTTCACGGTCATCGGGTGGTTCTAGAGTAAGCATAGCCATCGCCAAAGCACGGGCTAAGCTAGTAGCAGCTCAAGCCAGAGCTGCGCATGCGGAAAGTGAAGTAGAAATAAAAGTAAGACAGGCCCGTCTCCAAGCTGACTCACAAGCCGAACAGGCCCGATCCCAAGCCGAACAGGCCCGACACCAAGCTGACCAGGCCCGTCACCAAGTTGAACGCCAGGCTGAACAGGCCCGTCTCCAAGCCACATTAGACGCTCTGCAGCAACAAAAAGAGATAGATGCTGCATTAGCTGAGACACAAGTATTCGAGGCAATTTTGGAGGGAGCTGCTCCCGAGACAGCTTACAAACCTTTAATTCCCGTTTCGTGGCAGAGTCCATGACAGCGCACCATAGATTACGTGAGCGACCATGCCGACATACAGTTTACAGGAGAAAGGGATGAAGGCCCGCACATCTCTACAGACGCAAGCACTTCGTATAACATGCCACAAGTTGCCAACCAAGGTCAAAGCAGATGGCGTGCCTCAAGCCACAGAGTCTCCCCCAGCAGAACGGAAGACACGGTGCAGAGGAATAGGACGCTGAATAGAGAAAGTCAGAGGCAAATCCCCTTTCGGTTCCTTGAGACCCCCAACAGAGCCCCTAACCAAGGCAACCCTGGCACAGGTCCCAGCACCTACGACCTCGCCAAATACCTTGCACGCACCCAGCTGGTGACTTCGGGGTTAATTAAGTTTGATGACAGGCCGGAGAATTATCGGGCTTGGAAGTCCTGCTTCCACGATGCCATATCAGGCTTAGACCTGTTGGCAGGAGAAGAGCTCGGCCTCCTTATCAAATGGCTCGGCCCAGAGTCCGCCGGACAGGCCTGCAGGATAAAAGCAGCCAATGTGGGACAGCTGCCAGAGGGGTTGAAGAAGGCTTGGGCGAGGCTGGAAGAAAGCTACGGCTCGCCCGAAGCCATTGAAAGGGCTCTCTTTGACAGGTTGGAGAACTTTCCGAGGTTGACGAGTAAGGAACCCCAGAAGCTCCGCGACCTTGGAGATCTGCTGTCGGAACTCGAAGCCACAAAGCAGGACGGCTACCTACCCGGTCTATCGTACTTAGACACTTCCAAAGGGGTAAGTCCCATCATTGAGAAGCTTCCATTTAACCTGCAGGAGAAGTGGATAACGTTTGGATCAAAGTTCAAGCTAAAGCACAATGTGGCGTTCCCACCATTCTCTGCATTTGTTAAATTCATCTGTAAAGAAGCCAAAGCCAGGAACGACCCCAGCTTCAACTTCTTCTCCTCCCACCCAGCACTTGCCAGAAGAGACAAGTTCGACAGACATGGAAAGACACCAATATCTGTCCACAAAATGCAAGTGTCCTCAACTGAGCACACAAAGATTCAGAAGAAACCTGAGTATATGAGCAAACAATGCCCTATCCACAACAAGCCCCATCCTTTAAAGAAGTGCAGAGGCTTCAGGGAGATGTCCCTGGAAGATCGGAAACAATATCTTAAAGAGAGCTCTATATGTTTCAAGTGCTGCTCTTCCACGAGCCATCTCGCCAAGAACTGCAAGGTAGATGAAAAATGCACAGAATGTGAAAGGGATCGGCAGGTTTCAGCACTACACCCAGGCCCATCTCCTTGGTAGTCAGAGTCGCCTCCTCCCGCTTCAGAGCACGGCGGGGAGAGAGAAGGAGCTGCTGGTCCGGAGATTACATCCAGGTGCACCGATGTGTGTGGAGAAGGAGTGAGCGCAAAAGCATGCTCCAAGATATGCCTCGTTAATGTGTACCCTGTAGGACGTCGCACACTAGGGAACAAGCCATCTCAGGTGAGCACACCCAAGACTTCCATCTTGGAGAATGGTCGTCCAAGCTACCTTACCCCATGCAGTGGACAGATCCGCGTGGTATTTGACTCCAGTGCACCATATCAGGGAGTCTCTCTCAACGACGTACTCCTCACAGGGCCCGATCTTAACAACAGCCTCTTGGGAGTGCTCATGAGATTCAGGAAAGAGCCCGTCGCCATCACTGCTGATATCCAGCATATGTTTCATTGCTTCGTGGTGAGAGAAGACCACAGAGACTTCCTCTGCTTCCTGTGGTATCGGGACAATGACCCCAATAGAGACATTGTGGACTACAGAATGCGTGTCCATGTCTTTGGGAATAGCCCGTCCCCTGCTGTCGCCATATACGGACTGAGGAGGGCTGCCAAGGAAGAAGACGACGACTTTGGCAGTGATGTAAGAGGGTTCATCGAACGAGAGTTCTATGTCGACGACGCACTGAAGTCATTCCCGACCGAAGCAGAGGCTATCAGTACCCTCAGACGAGCCCAGGAACTACTTGCACTATCCAACCTCAGGCTGCATAAGATAGCCTCTAACAGACCAGCAGTGATGGGGGCATTCCCCCCTGAAGATCGTGCTAAGGACGTCAAGGACCTGGACCTCTTCACTGATGACCTCCCCCTACAGCGTAGCCTAGGGGTGTCGTGGAACATAGCAACAGACACGTTCACGTTCCAAGTCTTAGATGCCAAGAAACCCTTCACACATAGAGGAGTGCTCTCTACAGTCAAGAGCCTATACGACCCTCTCGGCTTCTTAGCCCCTGTCACCATACAAGGCAGGCTGCTCCTCAGGGAACTCTCCACACGCACTGAAGAGTGGGATTCACCTCTCCCTGAAGAGATGGAAGCAGAGTGGGACAGATGGAGAGACTCACTCCAAGACTTACAGGAGATCCGAATACTTCACTGCTATTCGTCTTTCTCTCCCTTAAATGCCCAATTCAAAGAGCTTTGTGTCTTTGCAGACGCATCCGCTAAGGCCATTGCAAGTGTGGCTTATCTGAAGGTCACCACTCAAGAAGGACAAAGCAAAATTGGCTTCGTCTTTGATAGAGGCAAGTGGCGCCCCAGCCAGACCTCACCATACCCAGATTGGAACTGTGTGTAGCAGAACGCAACCTACCTCCTCACAGCAGTCTAATGAAGCTGCATCCTATCATCGACACCGACGGACCATCTCTGAGGTGGTTCTTCTTTTGTCGCCAGAGGACTCCAGTGACAAGTAGAGTTCGGACTATGTGGAGTCGTTAATGACCCCAGACGGGGACTGTTCTGGAAATTATGTGACATTCTGGACATTTTTACATGCAGATAGCACCCTCTGGTGGTGGTTATTGTGTTAGCAATGTGTTTGTATGAAACAGAGGTCATTTGACCTTTGTTCCTTTCTTCCTGTGAGGTCATTTGACCTTTGATCCTTTCTTCCTGTGAGGTCATTTGACCTTTGTACCTTTCTTCCTGTGTAACCCAGGAAGTAGAATCCCAGGAAGAACCTGGCAGTAATGGAGGATTCCATAAGGGTTTCACAATGCAATGTAATCTGATTTCATATGTTAGGCCAAGCACAATATCTGTGAGTATCTTTGTTTCTTAGTATAATAGCAACGTTGTCAGAGTAGTATTTTGATAACACTATGTTTATAAAAGGTTAATATTTGATAGTTACAGGAGTGAGTCCAAATGTTAGTTAGTTATACAATTAGTCTATTCTACTGTTGTAAATATGTTTATATCTTATGTAATATCGAATGTATAGTACTCAGTTTATGTACAAAACATACTTTATCTTTGTTTACAGTTTCACAAAAATTGTTCAAGTAAAGGCTTCAAATAGCAAACGGCTTCACGAAGAATTATTTTGAATAGAGTGTTTAACTTGCTGGATAACTAGATAGGAGCACGTCTAGCACGGCCAGTACAGGTGGATATCCTGAATAAACTTTAAGAACTGTAAAACTGTAGTGAAGTTAAGACTTGAGAATAAGGATCTCTGATAAGATTGTAAAGCTTTCTCTTTTTGGAACTGTGAATGTTGCGATTGACTCACCAACTGTAAAATACATGTCGGTTCTTTAATAAATCTATATATCTTTAGAATTGACTCACATAATACTTCTGTATCAAACTCGCAAACTCAATCTCTGTACACTCTTTGGTGAGGAGTTGCAGAATTCTGGGGGAGTTTTCCGGTCACTCATAATATCCGGAACGTTACAGTCTAGCTAAACTTATTAAAAGTGTTCTCTGGAGGATGGTAACATTTTCAGGTTGTTCCTTTCCTTTAGGGAGAGATGGTCCAGACCTTTAGACCCAATTAAGCATCTTTAGGATTTGGCTACCTCAAACTTTAGTTGAAAGTGAACATCTGAGGAATACGCCTAATCCAGGGTAGACCTAAAGGGGCTGGGACTAGTAATAATCCCTTCAACTGGGCTAGTAATCCAGAATATCAGCAACTGGGCTAGTAATCCAGAATATCAGCAATGAAACTATTGGATTGTTCTTGTAAAAACCTATCTGGTTCATAGTGTCCTTTAGGGAAGAAAATCTGGTGTATATGTGATTCTAGGCCCACAGTAATGTGGTTGACTCTTAACTGCTCTCTGAAATGGCCCAGCAAGTTACTCAGTTGTATGAGGCAGCTCACCACCACCTTCTCAAGGGCAGTTAGGGATGGGCAATAAATGTTGGCCTTGCCAGTTGACACCCACATCATATGAACAAATACATTTTAAAAAAGAGATGACCTGAATGTGTTTCTACAAATGTTTTTTTCCTCAAAAGGCTGCTTTTTAGTTTTCCCTCATCGCCACTGATTTTGAAAAGGAAAAACTTACTGAATGGGAGACAAAACCCCTCATCCCCTCAGTTATCCCAATCTGGACCTTAATGTAATACCGGTGCCAAGTGAAAAAGGGATTTTGTTGGTACATACTGCAAAACTCATCACAAAATAGGACGGTAACATCAGCAACCGCAGCGACATTCAGGCCTGGCATTTCATGTTTCCATCTCCTTTGAGAAAACTGCATTGGAAGTGAATTCTTGGCGTGGAGTTTCCGCCAGGGGCGCCTTTGCTGAATGCGCCCAGAATGCGCTGGACTGCGCCGGTTTTGCCGCTCCACTTTCCATGCAAACTCATTAGCATAACATAAAATCTCCCATGAATTAGGGTTAGATGATGAGGGGTGGGCGGAGGCTTGTGTGGAGCATAAACACCAGCATAGAGCGGTTGGGGCGAATGGCCAGTTTCTGTGCCGTAGACTTGATGGAATTCTACAACAACAACAACAAATACTTGTGTTTATATAGCGCCTTTAACATAGTAAAATGTCCCAAGGCACTTCGCAGGAGCGATTATCAAACAAAATTTGACACCGAGCCACATTAGGGGCAGATGCTTGGTCAAAGGGGTAAGTTTTAAGGAGCGTCTTAAAGGAGGAAAGAGAGGTTTAGGGAGGGAATTCCAGAGCTTATGGACTGGGCAACGAAGGCACGGCCACCAATTAAAATCAGGGGTGATCAAGAGGTCAGAATTAAAGGAGCGCAGATATCTCGTAGGGTTGTGAGGTTGGAGGAGGTTACAGAGATGGAGAGGAGCGAGGCCATGGAGGGATTTGAAAACAAGGCTGAAAATGTTAAAATCGAGGCATTGCTTAATACATAATTCTATGATGTGGAGATGCCGGTGTTGGACTGGGGTGGACAAATGTAGGAAGTGATTTCAAATAAAGCTGTTGGACTATAACCTGGTGTTGTGTGGCTTCCTACATAATTCTATGTATGAATCAGCACAATTAAGCAGCGTAATCAAACGTAATCGATTCATGACTGGAACAGTATCCTCCAGCAATACAAAGAGGAATGGAGTTGCCAGGAAATGAACGATTGTTCAACTTTTTAAGCAGGGCAGATCAATTGACCCCTCTTAATGGTCTTGGTTTTACTTTTTAATTGGCTTGAATTGACTGGTCACTGCGGTCTTCAATTAACTAATTACTGTAGCAGAGCCAGACGTACATGTGTGGCTTCAATTGACTGATGGTCACAGTTCTTATGTAGCAAGGGCAGATCAATGTAACGTCCTTTAATGTAATTGCTGCAGCAGCAGTAGGAGAAACGGTCCTGGGTCAGGCTTCAACTGACTGCCGGGCAGTGCAGGTGGAGGTGATTAACGCTGGATTCATGCGCCCACGGGTGCCTGTGGGCCCGAGTTTCTGGGCGCAATGTGATGAACCCTCCCGGGCGTGGCCAGTTTGGTCAGCGGGGTCTGCTTCAGGCGAGTGGAGTTTCGAACCAGTGTGAAAGATACTCCAGCGTTAAGTGGGTAAGGGCGCATCTCACTTAGGCTTAAAATTCTGCGATCTTTAGCAATATTTCATTCGATTCCGCCCAGATTAAGCTGATATCTGGCCGGACATCAGGCGGGGCTCGACAGGGTAGATGCAGAGAGGATGTTTCCCCTCATGGGGGAATCTAGAACTAGGGGGCATAATTTCAGAATAAGGGGGCACCCTTTTAAATCAGAAATGAGGAGGAATTTCTTCTCTCAGAGGGTCGTGAATCTTTGGAATTCTCTTCCCCAGAGAACTGTGGAGGCGGAGTCATTGAATATATTTAAGGTGGAGATAGACAGATTTTTGAACGATAAGGGAGTTGAGGGTTATGGGGAGCGGGCAGGGAAGTGGAGTTGAGGCCAAGATCAAATCAGCCATGATCTTATTGAATGGCGGAACAGGCTCGAGGGGCCAAATGACCGACTCCTGCTCCTACATCTTATGTTCTTATGTAAACTCCACACAACTTTGTATTTTCTGTTATCAATGCATGTGTTTTACCAGTTAAAATCAATACCAAACACGGTGAACCTTGAAAACAAGCATAACGTGACAACAAAACAGTCAGGCAGTAAAAGCAGTGAAGCCAGTTTACTTGTGTGATTCATGCCATATTTCACAGACTGCTCATACTATTCCTCATATATGACAATGCTGAAACATTTCCAAGGTTTTATCAAACAAAAAAAGCTAATACAGAGAGTTCTATCAAAATGGTGCAGCTATGCATTTACATGTTTCCTCCATTATTATCCCTATTTAGTGCAACATTTTACAACAACCGTATACGTCATTCCTTTAGGCAAACTTGATAGTTAATGGCTTCATGTGCAGTTTTTTTGGTCTTCTAATACAGTGTCACCTAACGTTGACACTTTTTTTCCCAACGCATCTGTACAATGATTTTTCAAAGTTTATATACACACATCAGTTTGTCCCATATAGCAACTCAATGCACCTGAAGCAGTGTAGAAATGAACACTCACAATCACAGTGCACAAGTAATTTTACACAATCACAGCTTCACATTATTGGTTTCAAAGAAACATGAACAAGCAGGGAGTCAACACCATAAGCACAAAGTATTATAAATAATGCTGTCAAGAGATAATTCTTTGTGTGCAATAATGTATAAAACAGGCAAACGAGTGTAGAAGAAAAGTAAAGTGGAAGTGCAGGAATAGTAATTACAACTCCCTTGATGGTCCAGAAAGTAAATGCACTTGGCAATCCATATAGACAAATAAAGGTCCTAAATTCAATCTCTATCCATGCTGGGTTGGCTGTTTTCAGCTGGATGGGTGGGACTAAAGTTGATGTCAGCATCCCTGGGCTGGGGACGGGAAAAATAATCAGACAGGATTTCCCTTCCTGATGGTTATCCATGATGGGCTTCGATAAAGTAAATAAGGAGAAACGGTTCCCACTGGCAGGAGGGTCAGTAACCAGAGCACACAGATTTAAGATAATTGGCAAAAGAACCAGTGGGTAGATGAGATTTTTTTTTTATGCAGCGAGTTGTGATCTGGAATGTGCTGCCTGAAAAGGCGGCGGAAGCAGATTCAATAGTAACTTTCAAAAGGGAATTGGATAAATACTTGAAAAGGAAAAAGTTGCAGGGCTACGGGGAAAGAGCAGAGGAGTTGGATTAATTGGAGAGTTCTTTCAATGAGCCGGTACAGGCACGATGGGCCGAATGGACTCCTTCTGTGCTGTATGATTTAATGATTCTATAAAGAGTGACTACTTAAGAAATGTACAGGATTACCCTTCTGGAAAGCTATCCAGGGAGTCCTGCTGGAAACTGTGCAAGTGTGGTTGTCCATTAAGAACAGGATCAGGCTAACTGTGATGCCTTCCATTGTCAAATAGTCTGATGACCCACACTATTTAGGCTCATTTATGAGAGAGGGACTACTGAACAGATGTGCTGGGGACCTTTTGGCTCCCGTAGGACTGTAATCTATCAAGAGAATGGAGGGAATAAAGGAAGAAATTTAGGACAAAATGAAAACTTGCAAAAAGGTGAGCAAAGAATATTTATTGCAATAACTAAATAATGTTACACTCAGGATTTTTAAATTATCAAAGAACTACTAATTGACTGACTCTCTGCTTATTTGCCTTGTCTGTCATTGGGCAGAAATTAGATGAATTCCTTTTAAATAAATATAATTAATTAAATAAATACATCTATTAAGACAACCAAGACAAAATAAATAAGAGTAAAAAGTTACTATTTTTAACTATTGGATATGATAAGTGCAAGACTGTGATCGAAGGTGCTGCTGAGCATGTATATTGCATTCCACACTAATATGTCAGAATTACAGATAACCCCCTCGTCATAAAATCTTTCCCTTTCATTTTATATGATGTCTATGGTCCATTTTGAACTTAAAATATCCACCACAGACACGTGAAAATAACTAGTCTGGCCAGAAGTACTCCAGGATCAATATCTGAGAGATTCACTTGCATTTCCTCCTACTGCACTGACATGTCAGCCAGCAGTCCTGAATTATTATCATATTATCATAAGTGACAATGAGAAACTTCAGTACAATGAGCCAAGTGATTTGCAGAATGAATTATATGGATGAGCATAAGCTGAACCTATCTCTCTGGCCCACGAATACTAATATAGCTATTTTTTGAGTTAGTCACTGACTAAAGTCTAAAATATTTTAGTGATCCTTTATCACTATAATTATTCAATTATGCACAAATAATAATTTTTGCTCAGATTTCAATCTAAAAGCTGTTTGTTGACTTGTAGGTCCAAATAGCTCTTGTTGGGTTTGATCACCAATAACTGGCATGTCAACTTGACTCATTAGGTAGAATCCTGTTACTGGGTCAGAGGTTGTGGCTTCAAGCCCCATACCAGGATTCAAGCTCACATTTTAGTTGTAGCACTGCAGGAGTGCTGCATTGTTGAAGGTGCTGTGCTGATGGATATTAAGCTGAGGATCTGCCTGTTTCTTCAACCAACGCCTCCAAAAAAAATCATGTGGCCATTCATCTCATTGCTATTTGCTAAAGAAAGTAGTTGCATTCACAGAGCACCTTTCACGATCTCAGGACATCTCAGAACGCTTGAAAGCCAAATAGGTACTTTTGAAGTGTAGTCACTGTTGTAATGCAGGAAACGTGGCAGCCAATTTGTGCATAGCAAGCTCCCACAAACAGCAATGAGATAATGACCAGATAATCTGTTTAGTGATGTTGGTTGAGAGATAAATATTGGCCAGGACACCAGGGAGAGCTCTCCTGCTCTTTGAAATAGTGCCACGGAATCTTTTACATCCACCTGAGAGAGCAGACAGGATCTCGGTTTAACACCTCATCCAGCTGACGCCACCTCTGACAGTGCAGCGTTCCCTCACTACTGCACTTGAAGCGTCAGCCTAGACTTTGTGCTCAAGTCCCTGGAGGAGGACTGTGAACCCACAAGCTTCTGACTCAGAGGCGAGCGTCCTACCCACTGAGCCACAGCTGACACAATTTGCATCTGTCTCTACAATGATCATAGTGCCTCAATATAATTAATTGTACAAAGTAATGAGCTCGATGAGGCGCTGCATAACTGGAAGTGCTATAATAATAACAATGAATAAGAACAAAGGTTTCAAAAGTAATCGCAATTTTACCAAAGATCTCAAGTGTAGGAAATTAAACCTAGAACAGTCCGATAACAAAATAATTACTGTGGTCACTTTGAAATGGCTTTTCAGAAAGTTATCCTGTGTAAAAAAGATGAGTTGATGAAGAAAGGAAGAAATAAAGAAAAACAGTCCACCGTCATGAGGCTCCAATAAGTTGATAGTTTAATATTGTACACCTTGCGATACTTAATGGTAGACATAATGGCCGCACTTCTGGGGAGTATGACATGGCATATTAGTACCAAAAACACCCTAGAAGACCTCAGTCTTCTGTCTTCTAAAATTGCTGATTCAATATATCTATACACAGTAATCATAGAGAGACTTGCTGAAAGTTGTCATGTGGGCAGCATGGCGGCATAGTGGTTAGCACTGTTGCCTCACAGCGCCAGGGACCCGGGTTCGAATCCGGCCTCGGGTGACTGTCTGTGTGGAGTTTGCACATTCTCCCCGTGTTTGCGTGGGTTTCCTCCGGGTGCTCCGGTTTCCTCCCACAGTCCAAAGATGTGCGGGTTAGGTTGATTGGCTGTGATAAATTGACCCTTAGTGTTAGGGGGATTAAATACATGGGGTTACGGGGATCGGGTGGGATATGTGTCGGTGCAGGCTCGATGGGCCGAAATGGCCTCTATCTGCACTGTGGGGTTTCTGTGATTTCTGTGTGCTGTCAGAATTTTTGGTTACTGAAGTCTCATTTGGAATGTTTACTAGACAATTCTTTACACAAGTACATTTTTCATAAGGAGAGGAAACCATTCCATTTCCAAATTCCATACATTTTATTCTCTCTCTGGTGGACCAAATCCATTAAATTCAAATACTGATTTGGCAGTTTTCTCATTAAGTGCTTAAAGTGATTTACAGATGCATTGCAGGATATAGCAATCCCAAAGTCTTAATTTAAACAATATCAATGCTGCCAAGGATTTTTTAAAAATTGTCTTGAATTTCTTCTCAGTTTGGTTTTGTGCTGATCGCTCAGATTGTTACGGAGGATTTAGGTTGATCATCGGCTGTTTCGGATTCTTTCTAACATCCCTAGATTGTTTTAGTGGTCATCCTGATCCTTCAAAGATACTTCTTTGTCGTAAACAGACGTACAGTTGACACCTGCGTACAGGTTCCACTGACTGCTAGTGAGAATCTGTGATGTGAAAGCATGTTACAAATACCAGTTCAAAGCAATAGAAGGGAGAGCTTCATGCAATGACTGCGGCGTCACATCTTGACAACTACAACACAGGCCCCGGCTCGCCCGATGTTCAGGGATGCTGCCTGTTGGAGGAGAACCAAAAGTCAGTACATTCACAGGACTTTGAGAAGACTGGAAATATCGTGTATATATATCGCAGCTTTTCTGAGTCCAAAATCAACGTACTCTGCCCAAATATTACTGAACCAAAGAATAGATCTGAAAAAACATTGCAAACATATTAGTCGGTAATTAACGGCTGCTAGTTGTAAATAAAACGAAGATAGTAGCCTGGAAATGAATGATGACACTGTCAACAGATACTTAAGTCCTTCATATAACATGCCTCTGTCCACTATTTTAACACATTTAATAAAAAGTGTACAGCCGGCATTAAAATAACAAATAGAGGAATGTCATAGACAGATGTTAAGCATACGTCCTCCAAAATCAGCATCAGTGATTTTGAGAATAAAGGGGAAAAATTCGGTTGCTTTGCGCCTCCCGTTAACGCCCTAAGAGGGCGCTAACAGGGCGCAAAGCAACTCGCGCCTGGGCGCAGTGCCACCAACGCCTCCCGCGAAATTCAGCGGGAGGTTAGCGGCGGTGGTAACCGTTAGTGCCCCGCAGCGCTGCGCCGCCGGTGATGATGTCATCGCCGTGCGCAGTGCCCCACTCGCGATCTTTGGTACTGCCCCCTGACTTACCGCCGGACTCTATATCCGACGGGGTTAGGGGGGCCTACCTGTGGCCGGGGCGGCGCTATTTAAAGGCAAGGTGCTGGGCATCATTTTTGTTGCTGGCCGCCTGCCAGCACCTGCCTCCGCTGCCATCCCTGGCCTCCTTACCCGCCCCCCGCGGAGTACCGGCTGCGCTCCATGAGCCCGGCACTTCTCTTGAGTGCCGGGTTCTTTTGCTGGCACTCCTGATCCCCAGAGGCCCAGCTGGGTCAGGTCACGCTGCGCAAGGCCCCTCCCTTTTAAGAAGGGGAGAAGGCCTGCAGTACCATGGCGCAACGTGCCGCAGCACATGGCGCTGTGGCACGTAGCGCTGCGATATTCCCTCGCAGCGCCCCAAGAGGGAGGCGGGGCGCTACCACTCAATTTCGGTCGCGGGGGCGCTAAAAGTAGCACCCCGGCGAAGTTAGCGCCCCAAAGGGGGCGCGACTCAATTTTTCGCCCAACATCTTTTGAGGGAACTAAGGTCTTCAAATTGGACTCTTCAAATATCAGCATATGATGGATAACGTGATTGCATGAATTTCTTGTGCCTGCTATTTAAACAGCGGCATTACCTTGTATATTTTAAATGGGTTAGCGCTTCTGTTAAAATAGTGGACAAAGGAATTCCAATATATTTGAAAAGATGTTAATTCATATGAACATGTTAGGCATTCATATACCAATATTTTAAAAGCACAGACTGTAATATGTATGCATCTGGTAACATTGCCAGCTTAGCACAACTGAAGCCAATAAAGGGTTTGCTGCACAAACTAATCTATTAGACTTTTATTTTCCCAGAGCACTAATAATATGAGAACCACGAAGAATGAAGGCGTTAGGAGAAAGGTGCGCTCGTTCTCTTTGCATGTCCCTCTATAAGTTGATACAAACTCTAAGCTCTGTATATCCATGTAACCTAAACACATTTCAAATATAGTTACTACCACTCGGAGGGTAGAATTTAAAAAAATGTTTGCTCCTCAGCATGCTTCTCATTTGTCCTGCACTACAACAGTGACTACATTCCAAAAATACTTCATTGGCTGTAAAGCGCTTTGAGACGTCCGGTGGTCATGAAAGGCACTATGGAAATATAAGTCTTTCTTTCTTTAATCAAGACATCCCAGGTTCACTCATTTTTGCACTGCAATGTACCTGGGGATTGCTTAGTCCTTGGGTGCCAAGCAATGGAAAAAGGCATGTGATGACCTTCAATGCTGAGTCTCCACCCCCTTTGCATTGTCCTAGGATTCTCAAGCTTTCTCTTGAAGGTGAGGGGTTGGGGGAGGGGGGGGAGGTGAGAATGTAGTGTTTCCAGCTGGAGTTGTCACAAGCAATCTATTCCCATTCAAATGAAGCAAGAATAATTTATTGGCGCCTTCCACCTCATTTTCCTCCCATAATCCAGGGGCAGCCAACCAGAAAGGATGTGCAGAAGATAAAATATGTTATACCTTATATCCAGCTCCACTCAGCTTGGTGGATCTAGGAGTCAGTGAGTGGAAAAAGCCCAAAAATGTAAGTACTTTTTTTTTTTAACCCTCAGACACCTGAGAAGATCTTCGAGGCTGTGGGCCGGCTGGAGGAGAGCAGCCCGAAGTCTCCATAGCTGCTGGCCATTAGCATTGCTGTAGGTCTCTCAGACAGAGAGATTGCCACTCCCAATTCTGGGCACAGGCCCCGACCAAGGAGCAGGCCCCCACCAAGGGAAGTTGGGCCCATTCAATTTACTTGAACCCAGAAATCCAGGTGGGTTCAGGTCACGTCAGGTGGAGCGCACTTTTCTTATTTTGCCTTTTTCAAATGGACAAGATCACATTTTATTTATATGAACATACAAAAATGACGGGCAGGAAAAGGCCAGCTGGTCCATTCAGCCTGACTCCACACTCATGATGCTTTAAGCATCATTATTAGATACTTCCAACCCCTTCCAGCAGCTATGTAATCTCCTGGGAGAGGCAAAAAACGAGAAGAAAAAGGACCAATAAGGGAAAATATTAATTCAAGCCACTCAAGGTTCTGTGCCACAGATAAACAAGTTGACTGCAAATTCCCTTCCAAACACCATTGTGGGACAACCACAAGGACTGTAGCAGTTCAACAAGGAGGCGTGTTGAAGGCGACTGAAACCAGACCAAGAGATCAGCAGATAGTTTGCTCTGTTTTAAGAGATTTACTTATCTTTCCTTGCGGATAAAGTGTAATCCACTTGATGATAACAACCTTCAGATTTTTTAGATTTATCACTAGCATGAAGACAAATTCAGATTCTTCCCTCACCTTTGACTCAATTTACCACGGTAATTTAAAGAAAATTCTCGGGTTTACTATTTATTTTTATTCACATAAATATTTCCCCTCTCTAACACTCCCTTGTACTTATTATTCCTACAGAACGTGCTAGCTACAAACCTTAGTTAGCCACTGAACTAATTTGCTGGTCATTCATGGGCAGTACTCATGAACCATTCCTGTACTTGGATACTTAAATCCAAGCTGGAACTTTAGTAATTTCCAGTCTGTACCTCATTTCTTGATTACATGGCACCTTCCAAAGTTGGTATTGGTCTAAAAGTTCAGTTGTTTTGAAATGAAAAGGTACAACATAAATGTTAAAAAAGGTTTCATTCTTCCCTTAGTACGAAGCCCCTCATGCCTGCCACTTTTTTGTACTGAATTTTTATGCTGATCAGGGCAACGGATGTTTGTGTTGAGGCGTCAAGCGCTCCCAGGTCAGATACAGAATGATCAGATGCAGAGTAAAGTTTGCTTTACTCAGCCGTAACGATGCGTCCCAGGCACGCATTCAGAGCAGCAACCCTTGCCGCGCCAACGTGACATTTTCTCCATTTTCCACACCAGCCATTCCATTGTTGTGTTGAGTGAGATTGCCAATTACAGGAAACTTTCTGGTATCCGGCATGGACGGGGCCGAGCTGGTGCCGGTCAATCAACATTGCCGGAGAATCGAGCGCTATAGTTAAAACATACGGAGCTTCTGAGCTCCGTATCTAGCAACAAACCCTGTTGCTTAGCAACAGCTTCAAAACAATCAGCACAGCTTGCAAGCGTCTCTGTAGCTTAGCAACAGTTTCAGTTAGACGCTTGCACAGCGGTTAGGTTGATTGGCCATGATAAAAATTGGCCCTTAGTGTTAGGGGGGGTTAAATATGTGGGGTTACGGGGATAGGGCTTGGGTGGGATGGCTGTCGGTGTAGGGACCGAGTGCTAGGGTTTGGATGATCAGCCATGATCTCGTTGAATGGTGGAGCAGGCTCGAGGGGCCGAATGGCCTACTCCTGCTCCTATCTTCTATGTTTCTATGTTTAAATGAGTAAAAAAAAGTAACTAAAAGTAAAAAAGGTTATCTGAACCGACTCCTGAATTTTGCCAGTTAACCGACATTTCCGGTTATTTAGTGGCCGGTTAATCGAAAGTTTCCTGTAGTGCTGAATTAAGGGGCAATTTTGCGCTGTGCTCCTTTAGGATTCCCAACTTCTGCTGGGCAGGGGGTTCAGGGGTCTGAATTGGGGCATTTAATCATTGGAAGTGGCAGCGTGCAAATAAATAGCAGCAATAGGTCATTAAATATCCTTCTCAGAAAAAAAAAACTAGCTGATTTATCAGATTATCCCCACTAAGGAGCACCTCATCAACAGTGATTTAAATACATCGGAAAAAAATCCAGCACCTGTGAATATGTGCCCATAAAGTAATGACCTCATTATCCTTGACTCAGTAATTGACTTCAACTAAAATAGAACAAATGACCTAATTTTTTTTGATTAAGGACTAATTGAGAGAGATGGCTTTAAACATAAAAGTAAACTTTTTTTTAAAGTACATTCTGGAAATGAATACATGAGGCAAATCATGTCAATGTTGAAAATGATCACAGGGAGTCTCAGCAATATACTGCGCTGTTTTGTTGCAGGGAAACCCATTTTGTTCTTCTATTTCCACAAAGAAGCAAAACGTTAGTGTGAAATTCTCCAAATTTAATTTAATTAGCATCCGTGATATTATTCAACTGCCTCATGTTCCAGGCAGCAACATCGTCATAAAATAAAAGGGAAAAGATATTGTAGCATAGGGCTGAATAATTTTTTTAATTTGTTCTCAAGGTGTGGACGACACTGTCAAGGCCGGCATTTATTGCCCATCCCTAGTTGTTTTGAGAAGGTGGTGGTGAGCCTCCTCGTTCAACTGCTACAGTCCTTGTGGTGATCCCACAATGGTGTTTGGAAGGGAATTTGCAGTCAACTTGTCTATCTGTGGCACAGAACCTTGAGCTGCCCGAATTAAAATATTTCCAGTCTGTGCCTGCACGTGTGTACAGTATGTTTTTATTAATGTGAATTGCCAAAATTATTGCGTGGCCATTGTAGTGATCAATAGCATGTCATTCTATAGTGGACACTAGGTGGAGCCGTAGAGCTGTATATAGCTGTATGTATAAGACTACACTACCCAGCTATATATATATTAAGACTACATTACCCATGAGGCTAGGCTACCCACAAGGCAGCAGTCAAGATGGAAGCCTCTACAAGATGCTGTACAAGTCCACATGTGCTCAATAAAAGTGTCTAGCAAAAGCTAGCTGTGTTCATAATAAGAATGTCTATTTATTAATGAACATAACAGCCATGACTGAAATCGGGCTTTCTGTTTCAAAACCAGGCATGTGTCCAACCTGTGCCCACTATAAACTGACTTAAAACTATTCCAATGCATTTTATATGGCTCCTTTGCAGACCAAGAAGAATTTTCTCCAATCAGTCCCAGAAATGAAAGACCAAGGGGGAAAAGTTCAGTGGCATCCCCTTTGGGGTACTAATGTCGCTGGGGCGCTACTTCTAGCGGCCTGAAAAAGTCAGCACCTCTGCGCCATAAATTCAATGGTAACGCCCCAAGCAGGAGGCGGGGCGCTACTGGAAGCGCTCCCCCTCCTTCTTGGGGTGTGACCAGTGAATTTCGCAGTGCTATGTGCAACAGCGCCACGCACGTTGGCACGTAGCGCCGAGTGATTGTAGGTCTCACTCCCCTGGTTAAAGGGGAGGGGCCTAGCGCTGCATGCACCGGGGCCCTGCTGGACCACCGGGGAGCGGGGGTGCCGGGAAAATGGCCCGGCACTCAAGAGGAGTGCCGGACTGAGCGAGCGTGGCCGGCACCCCGAAGAAAAAAGGGGACAGGGGGGCAGGTGCTGGCAGTGTAGTGTATGTATCCGTCTACCTTTAAGAAAACCATTGTATGTAACCGTTCACCTTTAAGAGAACTATTTTAGGTGTGGCACTACTTTGTTGGCTTCTGTATACTGTAATACCGACAGTGACCACACCGGTATATAAGTGCTGTGTCAGGATTTATTTGGCAGATTCGCCCTGACCTTCGAATAGTAAAGTCCTGTTTTAAGTTACTCTGGTAGTCTGTGTATTAATTAACTAAACAACTCACAGACTTTACAGTGGCGACGAGTCCGATCGTACCCTGCGGCAACAATACTTCCGAAGCAGTTAACGAGCGTCGAGAAGAGGCAACCGTCCTCGTCGTTCTGCTGGGAGAAAACTCGAGGCTGCAGAACTAGAAAGGAAGAAGAAGTTAGAGACAAAGACTTCCATCAGCAACAGGCACTGACTGTCCCTTCTGCCACGGTGAGGAGTTAGCCGATCAGCATGAGAAGCAAGGCGGCCACGGTGACTGTGAGTAAGGGAAAGTAAAAAGAATAACCGGAGGATAAGGGCGGTGCACTCGACCACGGTCGAGGGGGAAAGGAGCCGGACAGAAGTCGGGTCCAGAGGCGCTGAGACTGGGGCAGCGTGGAGCAAGGAAGCCGTGGTACAGACAGGCTGGGGGACGCAACGGCGTCGTGAGACAGCTAGACCGCGACCGGTGAAAAAGGCCGGGCAGCGACCGAAGCCACGAAGCGCTGCGACCGGGAGCGTAGGCGCGGGAAGAGATAAACTCAGCCGCAGCCAGGGAGGGAAGCACCGGACTGCGAGAGGGCTGGGAGGCGCGATTGGGAGCCGAGTGAGCGGGAGAGGCAGAGCTGACCAAGGGGGAACTGAGCGAGAACCAGTCCAGCGGCTGAAACTGTTCTCCGTCAACGGGGTGTACCCAGCGCCGGTAGAGCCGAGCGAGCGGGAGAGAGACAGAGCCCGAGCAAGGGGAACCGAGCGAGAGCCAGCCCAGCGGCTGAAACTGTTCGCCGTCAACGGGGTGTACCCAGTGCCGGTTGCCCTGCCAAGAAAAGGGAAAGCCCTGAAGCCGACGCGCAGGCTGTGAACCTGAAAGCCAGCGGCCGTCGCCCGTGGGGAAAGTGTACCCCTCCCGCTAGGGAAGAAATGCAGGAAGCCGCCATTAGGCGGGGAAGAAGACAGAAGCGGGAAACCGCCATTGAAGTGGGCGGGGAGAGAAGATAAGCGCGGGAAACCGCCATTTTCGCGGGAACCGCCATCTTGGAAAAAAAATAAATAAATAAATAAAAGAAAATTTAAAGAAATAATTCGTGGTGTTATCAGGAAGAGACGAAGATGCCTAAGCGTGGTAACATCAACGATTTTAATTCCGAGGTAGAAGACTGGGCCACGTATGTGGAACGCATTGAGATCTATTGTGAGGCCAATAAAATAGAAGAAGATGACAAAGCTATAACCTTGCTAAACTCGATGGGCGCGAAGACATACGGGCTCTTGAAGCATCTACTAGCACCAGCTAAACCGGCGGATCAGACTTTCGATGATATTGTGACTGTTCTGAAGGATCACTTGAACCCCACACCGTTGATGTTGGCGGAACGATTCAAATTCTATGCGAGAACGCAAAGGAAAGACAAAAGCAACGCAGAATACTTGGTCGAACTGCGTAGACTAGCGAAACACTGCCAGTTTGGAGGGAATCTGACAGAGGCATTGCGAGACAAGTTCGTGTGCGGGTTGTCAAAGGAAGGAACGCAAAAGCGACTACTCGAAGAGAACGACCTTACACTTGACAGGGCTGTCCTTATTGCAGCATCGCACGAAGCCGCAGCGAAGGGAACTGCGGAAATGCAGCTAAAGGCAGCGGCACTCAGTGTGGATCAAATTACCTCGAATACAACAAAATGCTATCGTTGTGGGAAGACAACACACGACCAGAACCAATGCTGGTTTAAGAACCAGGAATGTAGGAAATGTGGCAAACTGGGTCACATAGCTAAGGTATGCCGGTCAGGGAAGAAGACCAACAACCAAAGGAAGCCATCACAGGAAAAGTACAACAAGGTACACAAGGTGGCTGAGAAGAGTTCAGACGAACAGAATTCGGACTCAGACCCAAACGGCCAGGAGCTGGGCAGTCTGAGAATTCACAATGTGAGTAAGGAAGCTGACCTACAAACTATCTGGGTCATGCTAAAAATAGCTGGAGTCCAAGTGAAAATGGAGTTGGACACTGGATCAGCTCTATCAGTCATAAATCGAAGGGATTACCACCGGCTATTCTCACATATACCCTTAAGAGATACCAAGTTCGTATTGCAGACATACACGGGGCATAAAGTATACCCCATGGGGAAGATAAGAGTCAAGGTGAGAGATGGGGGTAAAGAACACCCAAGAATGAACTTATACGTACTACCTGAGGGAGGACCACCACTTCTGGGATGGGAGTGGATCAAGAAAATAGACATGGAATGGCACTATCTAAAAGCCATAACGAGCGAGGACTCGGTGCAGACAATCAGCTCAGATTCTGAAACGGATGACGATAAGACCAACCCAAATATGAAAGACAAGGCTAAAATGGACTTGCCGGCTAAGGTTGGAAGAACGAAGGCATGCATAAAGGCTTATGCTCCAGAGAAGAACAAAGTTTCAGAACAGAACTCCACCGAACAACGACAACATAGTTTGACAGAGAATTCTGAGTCTGTTCAGTTTATGGACATATCCATGACTGACGAACACCGAGCTCGGACTCAACTTTATTTCAAATTACGACAGCAAGTAGGACAAGTGAGTTACCGTCTCGAACAAGAGATGAAAACAATGAAAAAGTTCTATGACACCGAATGGGAGAATCTGGAAAGGCAACAGAAGCAGTTAGCTCAAGCAGAGAGCGACCATAGAGCCATTATGACCAATTACCGATCACATCTCCCTTATGCTGTTCAGGAGTTAGAATATTTGCAGGAAGGAGCAAATGAAGAGGAATCTTCAGGAAGCCAGGATTTTATTCCCGTTCTTCTCTACGACTCCTTACAAGCAGAGTTTGAGAAGTTGAAGGAACAGTATGAACAGGCCCAGGCTACAATTCTGGAAGGGGTTAACTCGGCAACCTCCGAAAAGCTAGTTTCAGTGGAAGCATATGAGCAACTAAAGGTTGAACATGAGCAAGAAGTCCAAAGGCTGCAGGAAATTCTTGATGAGCTCAAGGCCAAGACAGACTCATCGGTAGAAGTTCCATCCATAGATGAGAAATTAGAGGTGAAAGACATGGCAGAACATGAAAGACAAGATGTCCAAGAACTCATAAAAATATTGAAGGAAACCCAAGACAAATATGAGGCGGCAATGACCGAGGTTCAACAACTTGAAGAACAGATTCAACTGGGAATCCTTTCAGTGGAAGAAAAGGAAACTGTAAGAAACACAGAGACTGTAAGAATGGCCCCTGAACATGAGCTAGAGAGCATCAAGGCGCAACTTCTCCGAGCGCTGAAAGCCAAAGTACAAGAGGAAAAGAAGGTGAAAGCATTGGAGGAAAAGGTGGATGAAATGGAGAAGACTCTGATCCACAGTGTTCCCGTGGAAGAGTTAACGGTCAGCCAACTCCTTCATATGCTGAGGGACAAGACTCTGCAATGGGAACAATCTGAACACGAGCTTCAATCTTCAAAGGGAAGGAGTTCGGAGCTCTCAAAAGTTATGGAAATAGCTGAGGTTGCAACACAGATTTTACTGGGATGCCAAAAGTACGCTGAATCACGTCTATGTGAACAACAGAATGTTGAAACAGCTGCTGCAGTAGAAGGATTGAATAGCCCGATCAATCAATCCCCGATGGAAGGGGAAGTATTGAAATCACAAATGAGGTCATTAGTGAAGGATTTGCAGGAAACCCAGGAAGAGCGGGATGAATATGAACGCATGAAGAAGTCTCTTCAGGAAAGATGTCTAGGGAGGGAACAACAGTCGGCTAACGTCCGAGGAAGGAAGAAGTAGCAGGCCCTCTCGCTAGACTAGTTCAGGACGACACTGAATATTACCATGACCTGTTGAGTGACACGGAATATTACGAGGACTTGATCTGCCCAGCTTGTGATGAAAACTCCCAAAGTGCAGAAATCAGGATGAAGCACTTAAAGTCTAAGGAACATAGGGAGATGGTGGCGCTACAGCTGGCAGCTGATAAGGGAGCCCCGAGAGTCTCCAAGAAGCAGAAAAGAAAAAGACGAAGCAGAAGGTGATAACCATCTAAGTCATTATCACTTCTACCAGATCATGTACGTGGGCCCTACGAAGGGAGCCAAATCAGTTGGCAAGTAGGAAAAATTACCAAGGCAGTCCAGCTGTTTGTAAAAGTCAGCACTGCTGGTTCAGCAGGACGGAAGTTCAAGCTGTTAAGTCAAGGGAAAGACTATTGGATGAGTCACGCTAGCAATGTGAACCGGCTACACCACAGAGATGTTGTTCGGACCGAGTCAAGACCAGAGACTGAATCTGTGAACTGTTCCCGCAGAGACTGAATCTGTAAACTGTTTCCCGCATAGATTATACCTGTGAATTGTTTTACATGAAGTTGAATATATGTTATGTTTAATGGGGGACTAAGTATGTTGCAAGCTAAAAAGGGAGGATTGCAGTGTATGTATCCGTCTACCTTTAAGAAAACCATTGTATGTAACCGTTCACCTTTAAGAGAACTATTTTAGGTGTGGCACTACTTTGTTGGCTTCTGTATACTGTAATACCGACGGTGACCACACCGGTATATAAGTGCTGTGTCAGGATTTATTTGGCAGATTCGCCCTGACCTTCGAATAGTAAAGTCCTGTTTTAAGTTACTCTGATAGTCTGTGTATTAATTAACTAAACAACTCACAGACTTTACAGGCAGTCGGCCAAAAAAAAGGCCACCCGACACCTGCCCTTTAAGTAGCGCTGCCGCGGCTGCAAAAACGCCCCCTGACCCCGTCGGACATATCGTCCGGCGGTAGGTCAGGAGGCGCAAGCGGGGCGCTGCGTACGCCGATGATGTCATCGCTGGTGGTGCAGCGCCGCGGAGTGCTACCGGCTGCCGCCACTGCTAAATTTGCAGGAAGCTTTGGCGGCGCTGCGCCCGTCCGCTTGGTGATTTTTCCCCCCCAAAGTCTAACTCATTGAGGCATTGACCTCTCCCCATCTTTTACAATCAGATTTAAACCAATGAGAACTCACCAAGGCTTCTTCAACAGCACCTAAAAAACCTACGACCTCTACCAACTAGAAGGACAAAGGCAACAGATACATGGGAACATCACCACCTCTAAGTCCCCCTCCAAGTTACACACCATCCTGACTTGGAAGTACATCGCCGCTCCTTCATCGTCGCTGGATCAAAATCCTGGAACCCCCTCCCTAACTGCACTGTGGGAGCACCTTCACCACACGGACTGCTGCGGTCAAAGAAAGCCCACCACCACTTTCTCAAGGGAATCTAGGGATGAGCAATAAATGCCGGCCTTGCTAGTGATAACCATATCCCAAGAATGAATTTTTAAAATAAATCATGTTGATCCTGATGCCACAATAAAACAGACCATAATCAAATTAACTTCTAATCGGGATTGTGTTCCAGTAGCCATGTAAATGTAAGCAGGCAAATACTTTTTAGAGAGTGGTCTCTATGGAGGTGGCCAATTACTTTACTCTCACGTTTGCTGTTTCAAGGTGAAGGATTTTTTTCGACACTAAAACGATTATAAAATTATCTGTTTAAGTTGTTACATCATCACTCTTTGGGGTTTTCACAAACTATTTAAATTTCTCCAAAATATTGACACAAACTGATGTCTTTTGACTTTTAAGTCGACTGGTGGGATGGCAGCATTCGTTGTTTAATTTTATCAAGTCACCGAAGTGTGGCAAAAAAATCTCCAAAATGTTGCCAGTCTGCTTTGCTGTAATTATTTGTTGCTCTCACTCGCTAGCATTTACAATCTGCTGTAAATATTTTTGCCATTTGTTGGTTTGTAATAATCAAGGAAAATAATCAAATTTACCTTGAATTTTCCCTCCACTTATATGAATATCTAGGCCAATGTCTTTTGTCTCTCCCAGGATATTTATACAAACTGAAGGTAATTTTAACTGGAAGAGTTGATCCCACGCTGTACCATTTTGTTCTATATTTGCTCAATCCATCACTGACTCACCTGGTGTTCCATGCCCTGAATGAACATACCCTCCCTCTCCCACACCGCGACCCCCTTCCCCACTTACCTAATTATGCTTCCTCTACCTAAAGCCGGTGATTAATAGTACAAATCACCAGCTAATACTCATATTTCAGATATATATACACAAATTAGTAATCCAAATAATGTTTTCTACATTTAATTTCTACTTATCCCTGTTTGCACAAGCATTAGAAATCATCAGTATTTCTTCAGAACCGAGTCATTGGCCTAGAAATTCAGTATAGCCACGTTTGGGGCGCTACAGCATGGCGTTCGCTAACTTTTGCGCCCGGCGCAACTTAGTGCCACCTTCGCCGATATTCAGTTGCATCGCCCCAAGAGGTTGCTGCTGCGCTAAAGCAGGCAATGCATAACTATCATTAGGCGCTAAGCCGGCGATCCGGGGCGCAAACACTGAAGGTGGGCGCAGCGCAGGTGCGGCGAGTTGCTCATTGAGGCCGGACAGTCAGGCGCCGGTCAGCACTTAAAGGGGGAGGGTGGAATTGCTTGGCTGCCACGCCCTGCACACTGCAGCCCTAAGGCAAGGCCTGAACACTGCTTCTGGAACAGCTCCACGCCCAGGAGAATGGAGAAGGCCAGGGAGAGAGCGCATCGCTTCGGCAAGGGTGACCTGAGGCTGCTAGTTGGTGCAGTGGACCGCAGGCGCAATATCCTCTTCCCTGAGGGTGGCAGGAGGCCGCTGCCCGCCGAATATCAGAAAGCATGGAGGGATGTGGCAAAGAGGGTCACGTCCAACAGCGTGGTTGGCAGGACACCAACCCAGTGCCGGAAAAAATTCAACGACCTCACTCGGGTTGTCAGGGTGAGTACCCTTTCCAGTATCCTCCTCATCCCTGCATGTGCACCTCACTTTATGGCCAAACAGGTCTGAAAGCCCTAATGGCCAGCCCTCATCCAGCAGCTATGGGACTGTCATGAAAAGCACTTGCGCAATCAGGACTTTAGACACTGTCAGGGCTATTCGACCATGGGAGGCAGTGCGGGCAAGATCAGGGCTTGACACTGTCAGGGCTAATCGAACATGGGAGGCAGTGCGGGCAAGATCAGGGCTTGACACTGTACTTAGAGGCGGTCCTTTCTCTTGCAGGCCAAGCTGGCGCATAACAGAAGACAGCAGCGACAGACCGGGGGAGGCCGTCCTGACCTGAAACAGCTGAGCGACCTCGAGCAGCGAGTGCAGCGGGTCATGGCCGGCCGGCTGAGTGGCCCCGTCACCACTGGAGATGCTGACCCTGTTCTGGGCACCAATGGTAAGGTCACCACCTTTTTGACCTCTCCCTTTCCATTTGCGCCTCACGCCAGCATCCTTTGCCACTATCGAACCAATGCAGTGCACAGCAGCACTCATGCCTCCCTCGCTGCCGCCCTGTCCTCACTCTAAAGCAACTCTTGTGCCTCCCTGCTTTCAGATGGTGACTCGCCAGGTGAGGAGGCGGCCCCTCAAGCTGGCACTGTGTCCGAGTCAGACATAGAGGAGGAGGAAGAGGAAGCCAGCCCATCAGGGACACCCTCAGCCGAGGCAGCCCATGGCCATGATGGTGACACGTCTTCCCTGGAGGGGAGCAGGGGGAAGGGTCGGAGGATAGTGAAGCTCCGGGGACCAGCGGGCTGCAGCAACGCGGGAGGGGTGGGGAAGCTCGGCGGCCTTCTCCCCAGAGGGTGAGTGCGGCCTCCAGTCCTGCTATGGTGAGCGCAGAGGAGGTGCGGCTCCTAGCGGAAATGGGCGCCCAGGCTGAGCGCAGGCACACTGAGCTCATGGTTGCAGTGGCAAGGATGCCTGACTCCATAGAGTCACTGGCAAGGAGTGTGCAGGAATTCGGGGCAGCACAGGCCAGGAGTCTGCAACAATTCAGTGCAGCACAGGCCAGGAGTCTGCAGGACATCGCGGCAGCACAGGCTAGGAGTCAGCAGGACTTCGCTGCTTCACAGGCGGCTTCTAGCCAAGTGCTCAGTCGTGCCGTGCATTCACTGGCTGTTGTCATGCAGACACAGACCAGGGCCACACGGGCACTAACTGCTGCCACACTCGCTGGATCAGCCAGGCATCGCCGGGGCACTCGCTGTGCCGCAGCAGCCCAGCAGTCTGTGCCTCAGCAGATTGCTGCGCATGCTGCAATGCTGGCCTGTGCGCGTGCCAATGTCTCAGCCGACCAGGGGGTGCCTGTGATCTGTCAGGTTGGCAGCATTCCTGCAGCCAACACTGTCACTCCTCCATTGCAGCTGCCACCAGCTGTTGGACAGACTGCTGCTGCCCAAGCAGAGTTGGAGCAGTCAGCAGCCGGCCCCTCCAGGCCCAGAGCTGGTCCAGGCCGACCCCCAAGGGCATCTGCCGTCTCACCATCTGACCCTCAGCAGCCTTCCCCCAGCCTTGCTGCAGCCACTGGGGTCTCATTGAGGAGCTGCTGCAGGGCGGGTAGGGGCCAGTCACGGAAGCAAAACGGATCACCCTCGCAGGGGAAAAAGTAGAAGGTGTGGCCAAATGTTTTGTTTTACTTATAAAAGCCGAGACTGGTGTATTTGTTTCATATATAAAAGCTGAGACTGGTGTATTTGTTTCATATTTAAAGGCCGAGACTGGTGTATTTGTTTCATATTTAAAGGCCGAGACTGGTATATTTGTTTTACTTGTAAAGGCCGAGACTGGTGTATTTGTGTTTTTGGGGGGGGGGGGGGTTTCTCTCCATTAGTTTGTCATGTGGGAAGGGCACAGAGGTATCATAGTAAAGAATTTTCTTAAATCGCACTGTCCATGCTTTCTTTTGGAAGTCCTGGTTGCCCTGCTTGGCTGAGGGCTTGTGGAGTGGCTACATTCATCTTCTGCCATTGGCACAAGCCATTCCCCGAGAGGGGGCCTAGAACCGACTTGCAATAAGCCACCGATGGGCGGCCCTTGCACTTTCTGCCTCCCTCCTGTGCTGGTCCTCCTCCTCCTCCTCTGGTGGTCCTCCAATGTCTGCTGGCAGTGGCTGAGTCCTGCGGATAGCCAGGTTGTGCAGCATGCAGCACACGACAACGAAATGGGAGACTCGCTCAGGCGAGTACTGTAGGGCTCCCCCGGAACGATCCAGACAGCGGAACCGTTGCTTCAGCACGCCGATTGTTTGCTCAATGATGTTCCTGGTTGCTTGATGGCTCTCATTGTATCACTCTTCAGCAGGGGTGCTGGGCGCACGGAGCGGGGTCGTCAGCCAGGTGCACAAAGGATAGCCTTTGTCCCCGAGAAGCCATCCTCGTGGGTGAGGCTGGGCCTTGAACATGTCTGCCACAGAAGTCTGGCGCAGGATGAAGGCATCGTGGCTGCTGCCTGGAAAGCGGGCATTGACAGCTAGGATGAGCTGCCTGTGGTCACACACCAACTGCACATTGAGCGAATGGTAGCCCTTCCGGTTGCGATAATCCTCGGCATTCTCTAGAGGTGCCCGCAAAGCCACATGCGTGCAGTCAATGGCGCCCTGCACCATGGGGAAGCCCGCTAATGCTGCAAAGCCCATTGCACGCTGTTGCTGCTTGTCAACGGTCATGGGGAAGGAGATGAACTGACGTCTCCTTCTGAAAAGGGCACTGGTCACCTGGCGGATGCAGCAATGTACCGCAAACTGGGAGATGTTGGAAATGTCCCCAGTAGCGGATTGGAAGGAGCCGGTGGCATAGAAGTTGAGAGCCACCGTCACCTTCACTGCCACCGACAGAGACGTCCTGCTCCTCAGCTGTGGCTGCAGATCTCCGCGAAGCAGGTGGCAGATCTCAGTGACCACCGCCCTTCTGAATCGCAGCCTCCGAACACACTGGTCCTCAGACATGTTCAGATATGAGAACTGCTGGCGGTATACCCTGGGTGGGTAAGGCCTCCTTTGCCGACGCCTGTTGCCCCTTCTCCGTCTGGCCATGACTGGCACTCTCTCACGGCGTCTCTGAGCACTTTGAATGCAATGGAGAAGCCCAACGTTTCCACCCATTGCAGCCCCCATTATATGTTTCCAATCAATGCTATGACTCTGAAGTTGAAGACAAGTGCAAAGCTGTGGCCTGAAGCCACAAGTACCTGTGCGAGTGTTGAGCCAAACCAGAAAGCTCTCTACCTTTGTCTCTCTCCAAAGATCCATCTCTCACAAAGAAGGAGTGGTGCAAAATGGCTGCCATTTATACTGCAGGAGGAGTCCCCTTTAATTAACGCCCCCCGCGCCCCGCAGCGACTGGGAACCGTTCCCCTCTACCAGTCGCTAGGGGCGCCAGGCGCACAATAGGCCGGCGCCACTGAATTTCCGGTTTGGGGCGCACAAAGGGCATTGCACCATGAAATGATGTCAGGATCTGCGCGCGCAGCTGAGCGCGCGCAAAGGTTTTGCGCCGCCGCTAAATCTTAACTGAAGTTCGCGAGAGGCGCTAGCCGCTTAGCACCCCACTTCTCCTCCTCCTAAGGCGCTAGCGGCTGGCGCAAACAACTGAATTTCTAGGCCATTGTCTTTTAAGATGCCTATTTTAATCTATTATTTCTAGCATTGTATGTGGAATTATTAGGACAAAGTACTTGTAACATATGTGAAACTGACTGTAATTCTGGCACTCTCTAAAATAATATTCTGAGTCAAAAAAGAAACTGTATGTCAACCTATTTTTACCATTTGTACTGCAGTCTTGTACTGCAAGGCTAATGACATTCTCCAAATAAAATACATACAAACAGATGCAGATTATATATTTCAGGAAAATTATTGGGCCATAATTTGCGGCCCTTACAAGCCCGTACGAGATGTGTATGCGCCTGTAAGGGCCGCGCAAGTTCCGGGTTTAGGCATGCGAAGCGCATGCGCAAAAATCTGGAACGTGCGATCTGTCAAGAATCTTTTCGACAGATCCACTGCATCCCCGGGAGATGGGCCTCCGCGGGTAGAGAGTTGGGCTATTTGCCAAACTACGGCCCAGCGAATGCCCATGAAATTCTTATGCCCGGTAAAAGCAGGCGTAGGGCCTTCTTTTACCAGCGTAAGAGTTTAAAAACACGTAAAAATATTTTTTTTTCAATCATTTATACATTTAAAAACCTGTACAATAAGGCAAGTTTATTTTTAGCCCATTTAAAACATCTAAATTTATTAATTATTTTTTTTAATTTTTGTTTTGTTTTAAATATTTAATTAAATGGCATTTTAATTCATTTTAAATATGTGATTTTTAAAAAATTTAATTGATATGCACGTGTATTTTTTGGGGTATTCCCATTCATGCTTATTGGGTTTCCGTACATACAGAATCTCCATAAGCATGAATGGGAATCCCTCTCTGTCATTGGTTGGGCCAGGTCACGTGATCCCAGGGGCGTTGGCGAACCGCCTGCGCCCCACAATCCGTGGGTACCGTGGGTATCCGGAGAGGCCCAGGACCGCACGGACCATCAGGTACGCGGGCATTTTATTTGCCGATCGGAGGCTTTTCCCTGCGGGGAAGCCTCTGACCACAAATTCAGGGCCACTAAGAACTTATCAGCGCAACAACATTCTAAAATAATTTCATAATAATTAATGACACGGAGTGCTTCAGCAGCATAAAGAGTTAATTGTTCCGTGAAAATGCTCTTCAAATAATGACTGTTAAAATGACTCAAAAACATGCACTTCACGAAATGAAAGGATAATGAAAGATCAGTGATCAAAAAAAAGAATTGGCATTAATTATT
Source organism: Somniosus microcephalus (assembly GCF_052327205.1). Lineage (NCBI taxonomy): Eukaryota > Metazoa > Chordata > Chondrichthyes > Squaliformes > Somniosidae > Somniosus > Somniosus microcephalus. The sequence continues at coordinate 19,184,767 of NC_140996.1, forward strand.
ACCTGTGTCCATTCATTGGTCTGCGGATCATATGATTCCATAGTGTTTAGATAGGTTTGTCCATCATACCCACCAACTGCATACAGTTTGTCTCCAAGGAGACAGACGCCAACCGCATCTCGGGGGACGCTTACTGATGCTATTGTTGTCCAGGTATCAGTCTTTGGATCATATCTAACATGTGAAAATGGAGGAAGACATGATAAGGAAAAAGTCTCGTTACTATATCATTGTTGAGTGAATAACAATACAAGGTTATCTATTCATAAATAATACAAGTCATATATATATTAGCTACCTATCATTTGAATGCTTGCAGAACGAAAGGATCTTCACCTAGGTTGTCCGAGTTGGCTTTTTTAAATGTATAATATTTCTCCAATTCTTTAGTTTCAGCATGGAAAGGGTAAACTCCCAAGGATACAGACAGGATATTTTTTTAACAGTAAACCTGTAGCTTTAAACCAGTCTGGTTATCCACTAGACTTTGGCTACAATTTTGCCGGCGCTCAGAGGGTGGGTTCGGAGGTGGGTCAGAGGTTAAATTCGATTTGATTGATGGCAGGTCACGAACCCACCATCAACCCGCCTCCAAACAGCTTTCCCAAGTGTCGGGTCCCCGATTTGGGAATGGACCCGACACCTAGCGGTGGGAAGCAGATTAAAGGCAATTACCTGCCTATTAACAGGTACTTGCCAGTAGTTTTCAGCCTGTTTTCGGATTTTGCCGCTTCTGGCTCGGGTTTCCCAATGTCCGGACACCACGCCAGATAAGTGTGGCGTGTTGTGAGTCTGGTGTAATGTTTGTGGAATGATGACAGCTGCAGAAGTGGTGTGAAGGATGCAATGTTGCACATGGTGAGTTTCAGAGCAAAGAAAATATTGGTTATTGCATTTTTAATACATATACAGATTTCTTTAGCTTACAAGTTTTTAAATCCAACTATATGTTCAGTGCCATCTTAAGGGCCTCTCTCACCAGTGACAGATCGCTTCTGTCACCTCACCTGCAGCTGCCATCTATTCCAACATATGGAGGGAGTCATTGGAGAGCCTGGGAGCAAGAGTTCACCTTTGTGCAGTGATTGTCAGTGTTTTCAGCACCTCAATGCTGTCAAACACTGAGGGCTGGATTCTGCCAGGCCCGAGGAAGCGGGTTTCAAGGCGGGTCAGGTGGGAAATTTGCAAAAAAATGGCGTTGGGCTGCGATCCTGCCTCCAACCTGCCTCTGCGCAACTTTCCCAAATGCGAGCTTGCCGACTCCGTTTTGGTCCCGCCTCCAAGCAGCGGGATAGGCCCTTACTAACAGCTGCAGCTCCACCATAAAAACGGCGTTTTCCACAATGATCATCTGCAGGTGCCAGAACTTTCTTTTCTCAGGTCTTGGAAAACTTTTTGCAGGTCTACTGATTTTGGAAGTGTTGAAGCTGAGATCCATCTCCACTGTGACCTCCTGGGAAAAACCTCTCCCCACCTTGACTGAGCGCTTCCTCAACTGAGGTATATACCTGCAGCATGGGAACCATTTATTTCCTTTCCTCCTGGACCTCAGATTTGGATGAAGACCAGTGGCGGCAGCAGCAGAACCTGGAACAACAGCAGCAGCAACAAGAGGAGTGCCAAGCTGCTGCTCACCCACCTGAAGTTGCACAGGCCAGAAGGCGCCAGTGCAGGGAAGGATGTCGCCGCAGGAGATACCCCCAAAACAGGGTTTACAGACAGAGGATGAGCTACCTCAACATGACTGAGCAGCAGTGCCAAAGGAGGTTGAGACTTTCGCGAGAGGTAGTGGGTGACATCTGCGCAATGCTACAGCAAGACCTGGAGCCCAGAGGAACGGGTGGACACCCCTTACCAGTGGCCGTAAAAGACACCACCGCATTCAACTTTTTTGCTTCAGGCTCATTCCAAGGATCAACAGCAGACATCAGCGGCATCTCCCAGGCGACTGCACACACTTGCATCACGCAGGTAACCGATGCCCTCTTTGCCAACGCGCACAATTACATCAACTTCTCCAAGGATCAAGCAAGTATAACCGCGCGTGCGGTTGGATTTGTTAATATGGCAGGCTTTCCAAGGGTGCAGGGCGTCGCTGACTGCACACATGTGGCTCTTAAGGCACCCCATCACAATCCAGGTCTTTTTGTCAATTGCAAGGGCTTCCACTCCCTCAACATGCAGCTGGTGTATAACCACAAGAAGGAAATTTTGCATGTTTGCGCCAAGTACCCTTGCAGTTGCCATGACTCCTTCATCCTGCACCAGTCTAGTGTGCCTCTGCCAGACCAACTTTGCGGATGGCTACTTGGAGACAAGGGCTATCCCCTGAAGACGTGGCTAATTACGCCGTTCAGGAGGACATTCAATGAAGCTGAGGAGGGACATTCAATGAAGCTGAGGAGCGCTACAACTCCAGCCGCATTTCCACCAGATCCATTATCGAGCAAACCATCGGTTCGTTGAAGATGCGATTCAGATGCCTTGATAGATCAGGTGGAGCCCTGCAATACTCAGCAGCCAGGGTCTCCAGAATCGTCATGGTCTGCTGTACCCTTCACAACATGGCACAGCATCGTGGCTTGCAGCTGCCTGAGAAACAAGTGGCTCATCGCATAGCCTCCTCAGATGAGGATGATAATGAGGAGGAGGAGGAGGATGAGGTGGAGGAGGGCGAGAACAAAGAGCTTGCGGAGGCGCATCAACCAACGGCAGCAGCACGCGAGAACATTGCTGCCTGGGATGCACTGATCTTGGCCAGATTTGCTCAGACTGCCCAATCAAACACATTTGTCTTGCACCTTCTTACCACACCATCGACAATGGACAAGAACCTATGGCTTCCTATCACTCTGACCACCATACTGACAATTCCAAGTCGCCCTGAACCCTCAATGTGGAAGTCCCATTTGCGAAATGACACAGCCCACAACTTCAACAGTTTGCTATCAAGTCATTTTATAACATTCATTCATGGATGGCATTTCATAATTAAACACAACAGAACACCCAAGTGACTACCCTTGTGACTACTTGTGCTTTATCTTCCTCTTACGCGTGCTCCTACGTGGTGCTTCCTCTGTGACTTCAGATGAAGTGAAGGCCCCTTGCTCACTTTCATGCTGCTCCTGCCTTGACACCTTTGGCGGGCATCCTCTGGGGTTGCGAGCCTGTGAGGGCTCGCCAACAGTCTGCTGCTCCTGCAGCTGTGCAGGGTTGAGACGCCCATCTCAGCTGGGTGAGGACTCTGACCGAGGGGTCTGCAGTGGCTTGGTCGTGTGAACACCTGGAGAGGAGCCCCCACTTCCCTGTTGTCTGCCACCAACATCCCTCTCATAGGTCAGCCCCACTTCAGAGCTAGCAAGTGCCATGACAGCATCTTGCTGCACTTCAGGGGGGCCATGAGGACCCATTTCTGCACTGGAAGTCCTACTCCAGAGGACTTCCATGAAGGTCTGGTTTCTCTGCTCAATAGCTGACCATCGCTTCTCCAGAGATGTCAGTCTATTCTGAACAATGACCATGTTTTCAAGACCCTGGCGACTTAGCTCCTCCATGGCCGTAGCCATCTTCTCCTCTACGGTAACCATCCTTACCATGGATGTCGCCATCCTTTCCACGGAGGTTGCCATCCTTTCCTTGGTGATGCATTTGTGCGCCAATGCCTCCACAAAGGCTCTGCTCATGTTCGCGATGGACTCCTCCATTCGCTCCACACTTGCAGCGACCCTGGAGACAAAACCTGCCAGAGACCCCTGCACCGGTTCCTGGATGGACCCGAAGGCACAGGGTCGACATGCAGCTGATCTGAGCTGGCAGAGTCCTGCACCCTCCGACGATTACTCTCCACTGCTGACCCTGTCTCCACCATCTGCTGATGCTCACTTGTGAGCTGTGATACACCAGGTGACAACACTACTCTATGTCCCGAAGGTCCCACCGAGGTGTGAGAGTCTGTGCTGGTGCTGGGTGCGCTTAATCCTGGTGACGCTGCACCCTCAGAGGTTGCAGCTTCCTCCGAGAAGTCTTGTGGCTCAGGCTGTTCCGCCTTGGACAGTGGGGAGGGGGGCTGTTGATGGTCCTGTGGAGTAAAGGAAAGAGTTAGACATGTGAGATAAACGTTGCATGCCCATGGAATTGTGCAGATGATCATAAGTCAATCTGTGACAGCATCAGAATCAATATCAGTCACTCATGCAATGTCAATGAGAGAGATGCAAAACTATTCTGTCACCTGCTTGCTCTGATGCACCCATCTGTCCGTCCCCCACTTGCACATCCTCCTCGGCTCCCACAATCTCGAGGGCCGCCTCCTCTGTGCTAGTGAGCTGGGTGATTGAGGGTGGCCCTCCTCCTGTCTTCGCCCTTTCCCTCTTATTGTGGGCTCTCATTTCCTGCAATGAGGGGCGCAAGTGGAGTTTGAGTGAGAATGATGGAGTGAGTGTAGAGAATCCATAGCATAGATGCTTAGAAGGGGACAAAGATGGAGTGAGGTCCCAAGACCAAGGGCCCTCCCTGTGTGTTGTAAGTTGTTGTCATAGCATAACAGTGATAGGGAGTGTGAGGGAAGCATAGTCGAATAGTTAAGTGAATGTGACCATAGAGAAAGAGAGGGAATAGTTCAGGATGCAGGGATGTAAGGGTCAAGTGGAATGTGGAGGAGGAGGTCGACAATGCAGAGTGCTGGTGATGAGAGGCAATGGGGAGCAGATTGAGGATCATGGTGATGTCATACTCACTTTTCCTGTGCGGAGAAGGTCATTAAACCTCTTTCTGCACTGCAGCAAGGTTTTGCTGCACATTGTAATAGCATTGCCCTCCTGTGTCACTTGCAGCCACATAGCTTTGGTCTGTTGGGGAGGTTTTTTCCTCCCAGAGGAAGGAAACAGCACCTCCTTCTGAGCTCTGGCCCCCTCCACCAGAGCATGGAGGCAGTCATCATCAAAGCGGGGTGCGGCCTTGGACCTTGAGGCTGACATCTCTGCACCACAAATCCCTCAGAAGTATCCCAAAAAAAGTTGTAAGGCAGAAAATGAACCACGGCTGCTTGCAGGCCTTAAATGCAGCTGCATAAATGATATCATCAGAGGCGCGTTTCAGGTCCAAAAGACTCATTGGGCCAGGGGCTCCCACACGCTGGGAATCAAGTGCCCAGTTCGGGCAAAATCGCTAAATTATCCCGCCTCACATCGGAGGCAGGAGCGGGAACCGCCGACCACCTGACCCGACCCCAATGAAAAAATCCAGCCCCGAGAAATCAACTGTCAAAATAAAATTGTGCGTGGTCCCTTTAAGGAAACCATCATCAAATAACGTCATCAGACCCGTTTCCTGTTAATTGGCCGGCAAGCTCGCAGGGCGGGTTTAACAAGGTCAATCAAGGGAAAATCACGTCTGTGGAGCGGAGGCAGCTGGGGGCGGGACTGGAAGCCGGAAACCAGCTGACCCGCACCCATCCCGACAACGCTGACAAAATCACAGCCTTTTTAGTCAAGACGTAGGTTAATTTAGGCTTGCACAATAATGATTTGAAATGCTACTCAGTCAGACATGCTGGCATTGATGATGCTTATTTATGTAAGTTACTGAAATTCAGAAGAATGGGACACACTTGAGGTGAGCTAGCTGGAATATTAAGATGTATTGACAAACATCACATGCCATCAATAAAGTTTGCTTTCATTCAATATTGATGAATAGCCATTCTGGGTTAATTAAATCATGAGGGGTGTACTGCCCACCCACAAGTCTAAGGGCAGGCTCCAGTCATGAGCACTCTGTGGTTGATAGTCTAATGGGTGGAGACCTCAACTGACTGTCTTAGTGGGGCAGTTCTCTGAGACAGGAGTTTTCTGTGCTCTTGCAAACAGCAGAGATAAGCTACCTGTCTTTTAAAGACCGAGTCAACTTATAGAAACATAGGAGTAGAACATCCAGCCCTTCGAGCCCGTTCCACCTTTCAATTAGATCATGGCTGATCTGTATCTTAACTCCGTCTGCCCGCCTTGGTTCTATAACCCTTACCTAACCAAAACTTATCAATCTCAGTTTTTAAATTTTCAGTTGACCCCCCACCCCAGCCTCAATGGCTGTTAGGATGAGAGAGTTCCAGATTTCCACTACCCTTTGGGTAAAGAAGAGCTTTCTGACATCACCCCTGAAAGGCCTAGCTATAACTTTAAGGTTATGCCTCCTTGTTCCGGACTCCCCCACCAGAAGAAATACTTTCTCACTATCTACCCTATCACAGAATCACACAGAAACCCCACAGTGCAGACAGAGGCCATTTCGGCCCATCGAGCCTGCACCGACACATATCCCACCCGATCCCTGTAACCCCACATATTTAATCCCCCAAACACTAAGGGTCAATTTATCATAGCCAATCAACCTAACCCGCACATTTTTGGACTGTGGGAGGAAACCGGAGCACCCGGAGGAAACCCACGCAAACACGGGGAGAATGTGCAAACTCCACACAGACAGTCACCCGAGGCCGGATTCGAACCCGGGTCCTTGGCGCTGTGATGCAACAGTGCTAACCACTATGCCACCGTGCATTTGAAAGGTTAAGCTCGGGAGGTCGTCTTTTGTCTTAGAGCCCATGTTCAAAGAGAAAATAAGTCGCATCTCTAGTGTTTTCATGAACCAAGGAACAGAGGAACAGGAGGAGGCCATTCAGCCCCTCGAGCCTGTTCTGGCATTCAATGAGATCATAGCTGATCTGTATCCTAACTCCATCCACCCGCCTTGGTTTCATAGCCCTTAATACCCTTGGCTAGCAAAAATCTATCGATCTCAGACTTTAAATAGTTAATTGAGTATCTACTGCTCTTTGTGGGAGAAAGTTCACACTTCTACCACCGTTTGTGTGAAGAAGTGTTTCCTAACTTGTCAACTGAATGGCCTGCCTCTGATTTTAAGGTTATGGCTCCTTGTCCTGGACTCCCCCACCAGCAGAAAACGTTTCTCTCCATCTACCCTATCAATTGTTTTCAAAATCCTAAAAACCTCAATCAAATCACCCCTTAACAATCTATATTCCAGTGAATGCAAGCCGAGTAATCTCTCCTCATAATCTAACCCTTTGAGCCCTGGTAACATTCTGGTGAATCTGCGCTGCACTCCTTCCAAGGCCGATGTATCCTTTCTAAGGTGTGGTGCCCAGAACTGTACACAGGGCTCCAGATGTGGTCTGTCCAGGGCTTTGTATAGCTGTAGCAAAATTTCCTCCCCTTTATATTCTAGCCCTCTAGTTATAAAGTCGAACATTTCATTAGCTTTCTTGATTATTTATTGTACCTGACTACTACACTTTAGTGATCTGTATACATGGACCCCTAAATCTCTTTGGACCTCCACTGTTCCTAGCTTTTCACTATTTAAAAACGAATTGGGTCAATCCTTCTTTTGGTCCAAAATGGATGAGCTGATACTTACCTGCATTGAAATCCATCTGCCACAACTTTGCCCACTTACTTAATCGATCAATGTCTCTTTGTAATTTTATGCTCCTGTCTACGCTATTTATCATGCCACCAATCTTTGTGCCATTGGCAAACTTGGATATATGGCTCTCTATTGTGTTATCTAAGTCATTACTAAATACAGTGAATAGTTGAGGCCCCAGCACAAATCCTTGTGGGACACCTCTAGTCACTTCCTTCCAATTTGAGTTCATACTCATTATCCCATCTCTCTGTCATCTACCGCCTAACCAGGTGGACAGTTTGCCTTCAATTCCATGAGCTTCAATTTGATCTAATAGCCTCTTATGTGGCACCTTACCAAATGCCTTCTGGAAATCTGTATAAAGTATATATATAGACATTCCCCTAGCTACTGCTTTAGTTACTTCCTCAAAAAATTCAATTAGGTTCATTAGACATGATCTACCCTTTACAAATCCATGTTGGCTCTCTCTAATCAGTTCAAATTTCTCTAATTGCTCAATTACTCTGCCCTTAATTATAGATTCCAATAACTTCCCCACAGCAGATGGTAGACTATAGGGGACTCTATGTATTCTGATTGTGTCAAACTGTATACAGTTCATTTATCAATTTACATAGATAAACCAGTTAAAGCTCCAAAAACTGTGCCTTGTTCCAATAGCAAACTTTGTCCTTATTCAGTCTATTTTCTGTAAAGAGAATAAAATTCACATGGTGGCATATGTTCCATCTCAGTAGCTGGTGTACTAAGTGTCCACTCTTATGATCCCTGGGTCATGTTATCATTCAACTAGATATTGGGTCAGAGACAGGCACACTCCGGACCGTAGGGGGCATGAGGTCCACTTACAGGGAAGATTGGTAATGCTAAAACCCGAGGAATTATCTCGTGTAAAGACCTACCAATTGTGACAATGCTTAGTAACAGTATAGCACAAGAAACCTGAAGTAATATTTCTTAAGAGTTGGAATGTCATTGGACTTCCATTCTTCACATATTTTTTGTACAATATATTAAACATGTGCCGCCGCAACAAGAAAGTATATTTGCATCTTTCACCTCTCTACACAGTCTGAAAGTCGAGAACAGTGGTTTGAAGCAGGAGCATCGTGACCTCCAACTGCATAAAGGAAACCATCACATGTTGCCACACCCACACCTCCTCGTCTTTTGGACATTGGTGTGCACATACTCCATTTATTGGTGTGGGGGTCATAGCACTCTATAGATTTGAGGCAAGCACTTCCATCTCGCCCTCCAACAGCATACAACCTGTTGACAAAGTAAGAGATTCTCATTAAATCTTCATTATGAACATTGGCCAACAGTTCGTAGGTGGTGAACGGTATTCAAATTAGAATCATGAAATCATACAGCACAGGAGAAGGCAATTTGGCTGGCTCCCCTGTTCCTTCCCCATAGCTCTGCAAGTTTCTCCTTTTCAAGTATATATTCAATTCCCTTTTGAAAATCACTATTGAATCTGCTTCCACCATCCTTTCAGGCAGCGCATTCCAGATCATAACAACTCGCTGCGTAAAAAAAATTCTCATTTCCCTGCTGGATTTTTTGCAATGATCTTAAATCTGTGTCCTCTGGTTACTGACCCACCTGCCAGTGGAAACAGTTTCTTCTTATTTGCTCTATTCAAAACCCTTTATAATTTTAAACACCTCAATTAAATCTCCCCTTAACCTTCTCTGCTCTAAAGAGAAAAATCCCAGCTCCTCCAGTCTCTCCACATAACTGAAGTCACTCATCCCTGGTACATCTCCTCTGCACCCTCGCTAAGGCCTTGACATCCTTCCTAAAGTGTGGTGCCCACAATTGGGCACAATACTCCAGCTGAGGCCTAATCAATACTTTAGAAGGTTTACCATAATTTCCTTGCTTTTGTACTCTATGGGCTGGATTTTCATTGAGGAGTCGGGTAGGAGGCGGGACTGTTTGAAGCTGTCAACACTGACAATCTGTACTACAAGTTAATTCCTTCCTCTCAGGCTGCTTTAGAGATCTCCCTGGAACAGAGAGCTGAATGCTGGAACTTTTGACAGCTCGCAGCCATTCAGCTTTTAGTGCCGGCTGAATGATGGACTCCCGAAACCGAGAGGAAGGAAGGCTGTTAAGGTAAGTACAGGTAATTTAAACTTCTTTACACACTTTAGACACACCAAACACACTTACCTTTGCACTCATGCACCCATCACTCACCTGAACACCGACCCCTCCAAGTCCTTCAACCCAACGGCCTGCCTGCTCTAACTTGGCGTGGTTTGGAGCCGTCGGGAATCCCACACGACACCCCTCAAAATAGGGATTAGGCTAAAAACTGCCTGTTAACTACCTGTTAACAGGCAGTTAATTGGCACTAATCCCTTCCCGCCTCGGGTCGGCGGGTCCCAGTGTGGGGCGGGTACCCGCCTCCCCTGAAACTTACGTGGAGGTGGGTTTTGGGCGGGATGGTGTCAGGACTCCCGAAATCGGGATTTCTCCCCCCCACACGTCTGAAACCCCGCCTGACGGCTCCAGGAAAATCGTCCCCGATGTTTCCTCTTGTGGGGAAATCTAGAACTCGGGGGCACAGTTTTAGAATAAAGGGTCGCCCTTTTAGAACTGAGATGAGGAGGAATTTCTTCTCTCAGAGGGTCGTAAATCTGTGGAATTCTCTGCCCCAGAGAGCTGTGGAGGCTGGGTCATTATATACATTAAGGTGGAGATAGACAGATATATCAAACAAAAAATGAACATCAAGGTACATAAGGCGATATTAGGACAGGTGACCAAAAGCTTGGTCAAAGAGGTAGGTTTTAACGAGCATCTTAAAGGATAGAGAGGCGGAGAGGTTTAGGGAGGGAATTCCAGAGCTTAGGGCCCAGGCAACAGAAGGGACGTCTGCCAATGGTAGAGTGAAGAAAATCAGGGACACAATAGAGGCCAGAATTGGTGGAGTGCAGAGATCTCGGAGGGTTGTAGAGCTGGAGAAGATTACAGAGATAGGGAGTGTTGTGTATGTACCTTTAAGAGAAGAACTGATTCTATACTGCAGTACCGGCAGTGACCACCCCTGTATATAAAGCCATAGCAGGCTTCTGTATTTCAGTCTTAAGTTACCCCCACTGTTCAGTAAATACCTGTTTTATTGTTCTCCTGCAGTCCGTGTATTATTAAGGCATGGACACTACAGTGGCGACGAGCAGGTTCGAACTCACCTGCAGTACTGCATCACCTCACGCCAAGGATCCATCGGAGTTCGGAAAGTTGCAGGAGAGGCTGTGGAGAGCTGGGCTTGGCTCCCCAGTCAAGGTGTTCCAGCAAATCGTGCTGGTAGCAGGTAGTGCGCTGATCCTTCCGGACTGCGGCGGGCTCGAGCTCGATCGAGCGGCTCTGCAAAGGGGCCATGCAGCGTCATCGGGAGGAAAAGAGAGAGAGAGGGTGGAGCGCACAGGGCGCGGTCGGTGCTCAAGAGCCGGGCAGCGTAGCAAAAATAAAACAAGGGGAAGGAAAAGTGAGATGCGCCGAAGCCTCGGGTCGCCGCCATTACCCTGCAGAACGCTAGGAGCAGCATGGCAGCAAGGGGAAGGAAAAGCGGGGGAGGCACCATTTTATTCCACTGGGGAAGAAGGAAAAGCGCGGGAGGCGCCATTTAAATTCATTGGTGAAGAAGAAAAAGCGCGGGAGGCGCCATTTTAAATCACCCAAGATGCCGAAAAGTGGCAGTATCACTGCTTTCGACAACGAGGTAGAAGACTGGACCACGTATGTGGAAAGAATTGAAGTGTACTGCGAGGCAAATGAGGTGGCCGATGGAAAGAAGGTGTCGGTATTATTAAATTTGATGGGCGCGAGAACGTACGGCCTATTGCGGAATTTAATTACCCCAGCTAAACCAATGGAGAAAAGTTTTGAGGAGATTGTTAATATCTTACAGGAACACCTAAACCCTACACCGCTGCTGATAGCAGAAAGATTCAAGTTCCATAAAAGAAACCAGCACAAAGATGAGAGCAATGCTGACTATCTTACGGAACTACGCAAGTTATCGAAGCACTGTCAGTTCAGAGCAGGACTGGCAGACACCTTGCGGGATAAGTTTGTCTGTGGGCTGCAGAGTGAAGGAACCCAGAAACGACTACTTTTGGAAAAGGACCTGACGCTAGAACAGGCTTTCAGCGTGGCAGTATCCTATGAAGCAGCAGCACGGGGAGCTGTGGAAATACAACAGAAACCACAGGAATACAGCGCTAACGAAATGGCGTATGGAGCAGAAAAGTGCTATCGCTGCGGCAGAACAACCCATGATCAGAAGGACTGCTGGTTTAAGGACAAAGTATGCAGGCAATGTGGGAAAATGGGACACATAGCAAGAGTCTGCAGGTCGGGAAAGAAAACCAACACTACAAGAACTACTGAGGAAAAGTACAAGAAAGTAAAGAAATTGACAGACAGTAGGTCGGAAGATCAGGAGAATGATAAGGACTCCGGGAGCAGGAGACTAAGTTGTCTAAAGTTACACAACGTGATCGCAAAGGAGGATCACCGAACCATTTGGGTCACCCTCATGATAGCAGGGTCCCCAGTAAAGATGGAATTGGACACAGGATCAGCCCTAACTGTCATGAATCGACGAGACTATGAGCGGCTATTCTCACACATACCCTTGAAGGACACATCCATTGTATTAAAGACATACACGGGGCAAAAGGTCTACCCCAGAGGAAAAATAAGGGTGCCAGTTGAATACAACGGCAAGGAAACACAGAAACTGTATCTATATATACTATCAGATGGAGGACCACCATATTGGGATGTGAATGGATCCGAAAAATACAATTGGATTGGCATTCCATTCAGGCGCTAACTGTGACTGATAAAAAGGATGATGACGTCATACCTGGACGACTGTCAAAAATTCTAACTGACGCGAAAGAGGTGTTCCAACAAGGACTTGGGACTCTAAAAGGAGTAACGGCAATGATAAAAATCGAAGATAACGCAAACCCAAAATTTTTCAAGGCCAGACCGGTACCTTACGTGATCCGCCCAGCCGTTGAAGCAGAGCTGGAGAGTCTGGAGCATTCGGGTGTGCTGTCCAAGGTGGACTGGAGCGAGTGGGCCACACCCATCATTCCTGTAATGAAGAAATCATTGAGCAGCACGCCTGGGGAACCGAAGAAGGTTCGCATCTGTGGGGACTTCAAGGTAACTGTGAACCCAGTCCTGCACACAGTACAATATCCACTTCCACGGATAGAAGATATTTTCGCCTCACTATCTGGAGGGAAACGCTTTACAAAGATTGATCTGGCCCAAGCGTATCTACAAATGGAGATGGAAGAAGCATCTAGGAAATACCTCACGATAAACACTCACAAAGGCCTTTACCAGTACAATCGACTGGTATTCGGGGTAGCATCAGCCCCGGCTATTTGGCAGAGGGCGATGGAACAAGTCCTGCAAGGGATCCCGGGGATCCTGTGTTATTTGGACGACATCCTGGTTACGGGCAAAAATGACAGTGAACACCTTGCCAACCTGGAGCAGGTGCTCACGAGATTACAGGAATATGGGCTACAAGCCAACCGCCCAAAATGCGAGTTCTTCAGGAGATAAATCTCGTATTGTGGCCACATGATTGATGAGGAGGGGTTGCATAAGTTGCCGGACAAGATTGAGGCTGTAGTCAAGGCTCCAGCACCGGAAAATGTGTCGCAACTGAGGTCATTCCTCGGGTTGGTGAACTACTACCATAAGTTCTTGCCGAATTTATCTACAATTCTGCACCCACTGAACCCCCTACTGCAAACTGGAGTGACATGGAAATGGAGTGATGAGTGTAAGCGTGCCTTTCAGAAATGTAAATGCCTAATCATTTCAAAAGAAGTATTGGCCCACTACAATCCAACACTACCGATTCGGTTAGCATGTGATGCGTCTCCCTACAGCATCAGAGCGGTGCTGTCACACAAATTCCTTGACGGTTCAGAGAGGCCAATAGCCTTTGCGTCGCGCTCATTAACCTCAGCCGAGCGTAACTACGCCCAGATTGACAGGGAGGCCCTCAGCCTGGTGTGGGGGGTGAAGAAGTTCAATCACTATCTGCACGGGCAGAAATTCACCCTACTGACTGATCATCAGCCCCTGGTCTCCGTTTTTAACCCAAAGAAGGGCGTTCCGGTGATGACGGCACAACGGCTGCAAAGATGGTCACTTTTTCTAGGGGCACATCAGTACGACATAGAGTACAAGGGTACGAAACAGCATGGAAACGCTGATGGGCTGTTGCGTCTACTGTTGCCTACGGTAGAGGAAGCACCTGCAGTGGACCCTGTTGAGATATTCCATGCGACCATAGTCGAATGTCTACCTGTTACAAACTCAAGTATAGAGAAGGAAATCCGAAATGACCCGACACTCTCTCGGGTCTATGATTTGACGGTGAAGGGATGGCCAGCACATGGCGACTCACTGTTGCCAGCATTCTCGCCAAGGAGAGAACAGCTGTCAGTGTGCCGGGGGACCTTGATGTGTGGATCCCGAGTGGTAATTCCACCCAAGTTGAGAGATAGAGTGATCAATGAACTTCATGAGAGTCATCTGGGAGGGGTAAAAATGAAGAGCCTAGCCAGGGCGTTTGTGTGGTGGCCGGGAATCGATAAAGAAATCGAGGGTATGACCAAGAGATGCACAGGATGCCAGAAGGTCCAAAACGCTCCACCACAGGCCCCGCTACATCCATGGGAGTGGCCCTCATCTCCATGGCAATGGGTACACATTGATTTTGCTGGTCCATTTATGGACTCAATGTTCCTAATCGCTGTGTCACCCATTCGAAATGGCCAGGGGTCATCAAAATGTCCTCCACCACCACGGAGAAAACTATTGCAGTCCTACGGGCCATCTTCGCCTAGAATGGCTTGCCAGAACAGATTTGCTCCAACAATGGGCCATAGTTTGTGTCCGAGGATTTCCGGAGGTTTCAGAGGAATAATGGGGTGAAACATTACACATCTGCCCCATATCATCCAGCCACAAATGGATTGGCTGAGAGGTTTGTGCAGACCTTTAAAAAGGCCATAAAGGCAATGCATAATGACGACATACCACTACAACACAAGGTGGATAATTTCTTGTTTGCTTACCGGAATGCGACACATGCAGTCACCAACCAAGCTCCAGCCATAATGTTCTTCAACCGAAGGCTAAGATGTCGCCTGGATTTGCTCAAACCAAACATAAGACGAGATGTTGAGGATAAGCAATTCCAGCACATAAATGAGAAGCCAACCAGGAACTTCAAGATAGGGCAACCAGTCTTGGCCCGCGACTACCGAACAGAAAAATGGCAGCCAGGAACGATATGCACACAGCAGGGACCACTAATGTACACAGTGGACATTGGAGGGAGCATCCTGAGGCGCTATGCTGACCAGATTCTAGAGTCACAGGAACAAGCCAAACCCATACCACGAGCAGGTGCACCTGGTAATCAACCCGAAGTACAGATTGCGTCTACCTCAGAAGCAGTGGTATTGGAAGCTGACGAACCAACCAATGACAATGAGCCAGAATCAACTCCACCACAAGAACAGGATACTCGAGAAAGGCGCTATCCAGTCAGGATCAAGAAGCCTCCTCAAAGACTGAACTTATAAATGATTATTTCAGTTGATGTATATAGTACAGAGAAAATTGTAATTGTAATTAGTTATTATTTAGTTGTTAAATGAATGTTATGTACTGTTTATCTAAAAGGGGAGGAATTGTTGTGTATGTACCTTTAAGAGAAGAACTGATTCTATACTGCAGTACTGGCAGTGACCACCCCTGTGTATAAAGCCATAGCAGGCTTCTGTATTTCAGTCTTAAGTTAACCCCCCGTTCAGTAAATACCTGTTTTATTGTTCTCCTGCAGTCCATGTATTATTAAGGCGTGGACACTACAGGGAGGGGGTGAGGCCATGGAGAGATTTGAAAACAAGGGTGAGAATTTTTAAATTGAGGCGTTGCATATCACTGAATATCATCGGTAAATCCAGGAATGAGCACTTGAGGCATAGCAATCCTCAATTATATAAATATGGCCTGCACTAAAGAGCCAGCATTAGACATACTGGCAAGTCATAACTACATCACTAGTCTTAAGGGTATTCAATAATAAATATTGTTGATTTAATGGCATCTGTTTGTTCAAAATCCCATCCTGCTTTGGAGCAAAGATAACATTTGTGACCTTAGTTGTAGTTAATGTGACTCATTGATCTACTTTGTATATTAATGAGCATTTCAAAAGCCCCTCCCAAAATTAATAATTGTATAGACCAATCAGATATCTATTGAAGATGAAGAGAATTGGGGATGACTGAAAATGCAAGCCTATTTCATGTGATTAATCATCAGTTTCCTAGTAGCCTCTTTACTTATAATGCCTCATTTCCCATTGGTTTATGAATGTGGTACACTCAGAAATCATTTCAGAGTGATTGTTGTATCTCTCAAAACCTGTTTTTAATCAATCATTATCTTCAGTGTTTTGAGAGCAATTCATTGTTTTATCATTTGCCTGTTGTACAGTACTAACCAGTCCTCACTTTCAGCTACCAACAGGATATTAGATTCACATTGCTTTTCTTGTAAAAGTTTATCAAATGGCAATAAAAGCATCAATACCAACAACCAAATTATTTTTTTAGTCAGTTTATCTGATAGTCGGTACACAGATGTTTACTGAACCATTCTATTGCACAACTCCACAGCCTTGTAATCACCAGCGAGGCTTCCACTGCACAATACTCCCCGATTCACTGCCAATTCCTGCAAGATCCAGAACTCATTGTTCAAATACACAAGTGTTTTCCAAACTAATGACTCCGCTGAGAGATGAAAAAAAAATTCCAGATTCTTTTATTGTACATCCCAAGAAATAACACTTCAGTACAACTGCACATTTATCTTTGCTTGTCTCTATACTATCGCCCCATCTTAACATTCTGCTGCGTATGTTGTGCCAGATTTTATGTTAAAAAATAGAACAAACAATTAGCCCAATATGCTTCCCTATTGCTCTCCTGTCCTGCTTCCACTTAATCTGCCTTTCTTCTACATTTCTCTCATAAAATTTGCCACTTCTCCCTCTCCTGCCCAATTTGTTTCCCTCTGGACCCATTTATTTTCTCTCCCTACTGTTCCTCTCTCACCCAATCTAGCTCTTCAAAATTCTGTTTACTCCTGCATTTGCAGGAATGTAACTGGGAGGCGGCAACAATGACAACAACTTGCATTTATATAGCGCCTTTAACATAGTAAAACATCCCAAGGTGCTTCACAGGAGCGCTGTCAGACAAAATTTGACACCGAGTCAGTAAAGAGAAATTAGAACAGGTGGTCACAGAGGTACGTTGAAGAAATGTCTTCAAGGAGAGGTAGAGAGACGGAGAGGTTTAGGGAGGGAATTCCAGAGCTTAGGGCCTAGGCAGCTGAAGGCGCGGCCACCAATGGTGGGGTGAAGGACACCGGGGATGCTCAAGAAGTCAGAATCAGAGGAGCGCAGAGTGCTCGGAGGGTTGTAGGGGTGGAGGAGGATATAGAGACGGAGGGGTGAGGCCATGGAGGGATTTGAAAAGGATGAGCATTTTTAAATAGAGGCGTTGCCAGACCAGTATATTGGTCAAACCCAGGAGAAACAGGTGTCAAAGGAATTTGAGCAGAAGCGCATTCTTAGGGATAAATATTATGATTTAGCACACCTGATGTAGAGTTTCACACAATGAAAGTGGATATCGGGAATTTGGGCATGGAGGTTAGCATGCCTGATTTCCCCCACCTTGGACTTGAGCATAGAATCCAGGCCGACACTCCAGTGCAGTACTAAAGAAGCGCTGCACAGTCAGAGATGTCAGAGGTTATTTTTGTGAAAGGGTGAACACAGGAGGCAAGTTGATGCTATGCTAATAAGACACGCCTGTTTGAAAGTCTGGTTTTAGCCCGCATTTTGGGGGCTAACTGATGATTACCATGATTTAAACACGCCTGGAGGTGGTAAAACAGAGACCTGCAGGTTTAGCACTCAAGCGCTGATAAGAAGCAATTTTCATGGAGCGGTGTATGTAGACTCCGCACACCCACTTCCACTGAAGGTGTGGAGCGCGCTGGCGGACACACAGCAGAATGTTTCGGGAGGGAGAGGGCGCACAGGTTCTCAGACGCGGCACTTGAGGTCCTGGTGGAGGAGGTCCAGAGCAGGAAAAATGGCCTGTACTCGCAGGTGGGGGGCGGACAGCGCCAAGTCACCCTCCTGTTCCTCTTGTCCCTCTCTCCTGCAGCAGCTGGTTCTGCTCTACCTTGGCCTCATGACCTCCTCTCATTCCTCCTCCAAACCAAGGGTGACCCCTAGCAAGATGCCGGTGACCAAGCACTCCCTTTCTCCTGGTGACTCCTATAAGGTCTCCAATAAGATAGAGCAGCACAGCATTCACTCTTTTTAGGTGAAGTCCTCAGAGAATTACCAGAATAAATGTTGGTGAAGTCCTGACAAGTGTCCCGAGAAAGTCTCCCGACGTATCTCAAAAGTCCTCTTCAAACCTCCAGCAGCAAGTGAGCAGTAAAAGCTGAGTTGCGCTTTAGCTACTTAAAGCTTTAAGTAGCGCTCGAAATCCTCAGCAATGATTTGTTTACTCCTGTTCAGCTGGTCGCTGTTAGGAGAGGCTGTTTAATGAAGCGCTAGCCAGCAAAATGGTGCGCAACCTCTTTAATGAGCGCTAGCGGGCAATTTAATTGTCAATCAGAGGCTTAATGATCCTCGGGGTGGCCGTTCCTAGCGTGCGCTTCAACTCCTTTACCAAGATGGAGTCTTGCACTAAATGTGGGCTAAACTGGCGTTGCAGCTGAAGACCCCAGCTTGGCCACCTCAAAGGCTCTTCAGCCATTTTCCTTCCAGGGAAAATTGATCCTGTCGGCTTTCGGATGAGACCATAAGCCGAGGCTTAACTGTTACAAGACTCTTTTTGTGCGTCTTCATTTGTTGGAAATACACACAGAAACTGGTACCAAAATACAGAAAAACTCAAGTATCTCTAGTCAAAAAGTAAAGTCAAATCGTGCTCTGGGAACACTGGCTCCCATGTTTGTTACAGTAATTCCAAAAAGACTAATTATTCTAGATAGTGCCTTGTTTGACAATGATTACATCTTGCTATTGGAAATTCAAATTACACCATGAGAGCTGACGAATGCTACAAATATTAATTCAAGATCACAGCCCAATTTTACATAAATAATACAACAGCTGTATCTCTTGATCACATCATTGTAGGTCATGCATCCAACTTGTCTTTAATACCTTTCCAAAGTGTGATATCCGAGTGGTAAGGTCCGAAGCTGAGATAAGCGAGATCTTAAGGAACAAAACCCAACTGTTTATTACATGGTGTAGCAGAGAGACATCTCTTACAGGCTGCAAGCAAAACACAGTATTTCTAACTGCACGATGCAAGATGGAGGATTCACCTCTGAGTCATGCCCATAATGCCACACCACCTTAATAACTGGTGTACCAGGACATTACCTTAAACACTGGTGAATATGATCCCTTAATCTTTGGCTCCATCTGGTGGATAACTTAAACATTACATCCCAGATTACTATACAAAGGATCTCTGCTTAATCATTGAAGTGATTATTTAGTTAACCTTCCTTCAAGTTACTTGTGAAAATGGACATTATCTATTGATCTCCAGAATGTATTAACATTCTAAAATATACTGATGAAAGCTGCTAAACTTTCACGTTCCATTCATTCTCAAAATGTTCAACCTGAAGATGAATTTGACTTGTTACCAGAATTGTAGAATCCCAACAAATTATAGTGAGCGAGAAGTATTTTTCTTTTTATTAGCTACACTCTGTAATTTCTGTGATTCTTGTATGATTCTTTCATTCCTGTTCGTTTTGTCTGTCCTACATTCTTAACATTGTTTGGCCAATTATGTCCCCATAGATGTCTGTTTGAACCTGCTAGATTTTGGTTCCATTCCCTTCTACTCACATTTTTAAATTGCTCTATTGTCACGATGGAACAGAGACTGGTTTTCACATCACAGGGGAATCTGGGAAAATCCTGGGATTGGCTTCTGGTCCGGCAACATCTATATTTTAAAATGTTCATCCTTGTTTTCAAATCCCTCTATGGCCTCACCTCTCCCTATCTCTGTAACCCCCTCCAGCCTTACAACCCTCCGAGATCTCTGCCCGCCTCCAAATCTGGCCTCTTGCACAAGCCCGATTAAACCATACGAGGCTGAACAGGAAGAATACACCACTTGGGTAAGATAGCAAAGACCCGTCAGGGCCTGCCATAATGTATGAATGCTTTAAAGATTGTGCAAAAGCACACGTTTTCTATGTAAACCCATTCTGTTAACTACATAGAATTACATAGAATTTACAGCACAGAAACAGGCCACCCGACCCAACTGGTCTATGCCAGTGTTTATGCTCCACACGAATCTCCTCTCACTCACCTTCATCTAACTCAATCACATACCCTTCTACTCCTTTCTCCCTCATGTGCTTATCTAGCTTTCCCTTAAATGCATCTCTGCTATTCGCCTCAACTACTTCCTGTGGTATTGAGTTCCACATTCTCACCATTCTCTGGGTAAAGACGTTTCTACTGAATTCCTTATTGGATTTATTAGTGACTATCCTATAGTTATGATCCTTAGTTTTTGAACTTCCTCATAAGTGGAAACATCTCTACACCTATCCTATCAAACCCCTTCATAATTTTAAAGTCCTTCATTAGGTCATCCCTCAGCCTTCTCTTTTCTAGAGAAAAGAGCCCCAGCCTGTTCAGTCATTCCTAATAGGTATAACCTTATAGATCAGGTATCATTCTTATAAATCTTTTTTTGCACATTCACCAGTGCCTCTATGTCCATTTTGTAATATGGAGACCAGAACTGTGCATAGTACTCTAAGTGTGATACTACAGATCAGTTTGTATTATGTGTGTTGTTTTAGGTCAAACCTTTCCCCACTATAAGTGATCAAAAAGGAATTCCAGAGGTAAGGGCCTAGACAGCTGAAGGCATGGCCACCAATGGTAGAGCGATGAAAATCGGGGATGCACAAGAGGCCAGAATTGGAGGAGCGCAGATATCTCGGAAGCTTGTAAGGCTGGGAGAGATAGGGAGGATGAGGCCATGGAAGGATTTGAAAACAAGGTTGAGAATTTTTAAATCGAGGCGCTGCCAGATCGGGAGCCAATTGCAGTCTTCCATGGAGCAAGTTTCAGCCCTGCACACATCTGCAGTGGAAATTCACATGACAGAGGCCCTAAGAGCATTCTGTGTTTCTTCCATGAATGGTCAGGCTTTTTCATGAGGTCTGGGTACCTGATTGAAGATGGCTGCCTCTTCCAGTTTCAGAAGACTTGTTAAGCAGTCTGAGTGCATCCTTATGGCCAATTAAAATCGCTTCAGGGCTTGAATTATCCCACTAGTGCCATTAAGTCTGCTTTCCTGAACTATAGGAAGCAAGCATCAGCTGTGGCTCAGTGGGTAGCACTCTCACCTATGATTCGTAAGGTTGTGGGTTGAAGGCCCCACTCCAGAGACTTGAGCACATAAGCCAGGTTAACACTTCAGTGCAGTACTGAGAGAGTGCTGCACTGTCAGAGGTGCCATTATTCAGATGAGATATTAGACTAAGGCCCTGTTTGCCCCCCCAGGTGGCTGTAGAATATCCCAAGGCACTTTTCAAAGAAGAGCAGTGGAGTTCTCCCAGTGTCCTGGCCAACCTTTGTCCCTCAACCAACATCACGAAAACAGATTATCTGGTTGTTACCACATTGCTGTTTGTGGGAGCTTGCTGTGTGCCAATTGGCTGCCATGTTTCCCTACACGACAACAGTGACTCCACTGCAAGAAGTTCTTCATTGGTCGTGAAGCACCTTGGGACATCCTGAGATTGTGAAAAACGCGATATAAATGCAATTCTTTCAGGCACTATATTGCAGACCAATGCAGGCACCCAAAGTGCACCTACGACATAACGTCGCTGTGCCCTACCATGGCTGCATTGACATCAGTTTACTGATGTATAGCTCATATCTTAGGAAACTGCCATCACCAGGCTTGGAGAGGATAGCCCCGATCTTCCGCAAGACACGCTTAAACTTCCCTTCCAGCATAGTCAAGTGCTGTCACACTGGATTGCCTTAAAATTAACAAATCACGGCAGCTGTCAGAGAAATGCTAGTTGCAAACGAGCTGAATATTTTCGGGAGTTAAATTCTTTCCTGTCGACCTAAGAGGTTGCACAGATCAAGGGAGCACATTTAGCCACGTGGGTGCACTCTTGGCAATCCTGTCATTCTGCCCTGTCAGACCGGTACCAGCTGTCCACGAGGATGGCAGGTCTATGCTTGTGGTAGAGATGAGCTTTCACTCAGTTTGCTGCATGTGGCATGATTCACTGACGGTTTCCTTTGTAAAGCACTCCATGCACGTGCCTCGTTTCTGGGACAACAGGAGGCAGGAGTACCTAGCCCTGTATTTTCTGATGTGGGGTTACCAAAGAATGGGCGCTGTGCAGTTAGTGGAATGCGAGTAACCCTACAACAAAAGGCATAAAGCTAGGGGGTGGCAAAGCGCTTGTCGATAGGAAGGAAAAAACCAAGGAAAGAATCCCCTTAGAAAGAAGCTTTCTGCAAATCATTACAAAATACATGCCTATCTCTTTTGAAGGGAGTGTCTAGTGACACCACTATGTCAGCCAATGAGTTTGAGGCGGGACTTATGACAGGATTTATGCAAACTGTCTATTTTATAGCAAATAAGTTTATTTACTCAGAAAATAGCAAAGCAAACAATGTCGATTAACAGAGTTTATATAATTAGAGTCTCTCTGAACTACAGGAAACAGAAATCATGACCAAAACTACAGCAACATCTCCCAATTAAAGCAGAGTGATTTCTTCGGCAAAATGCAGTGAGTGGAGGATAGTTACAGAATACAAATGATGCGTGTAAAATCAATCCCAGTCACTTACAGCAGTGCGGTCTCCAGGCGGGATTGACAGGGGAATTACCCGATCATCTCCATTCTGGCCGGGAGAAGTGGCGCCACTTTATGCAGCCCTCTTTGAATGCTCTACCACCTTTCCTGCAGCACTGAGAAATCCTGGATGCATGCTTTTTATGAGCAAGTACATAACCGGGCATAGTAGAGGCATTAGTCACCACTTTCGGATACAGGATGACAGCAGAAAATGGAATGGCTGTAGAGGTGGATCGGAATCCTGTCCTTTCCCACTCTAGTACCAGCTGAAAATCAGATGGTATATTGCAAAAGATCCAGGCTTCTTTTGACTATCCTATTTGTTATGTTCATAAATAAATAGACGTTTTCATTATGAACAGCTAGCTTGAGCTAATCATTTATTCAGCCATGTGGACTAGTGTACAGGCATCCATCTTGACTACTGCCTTGTGGGTAGCCCACTACTGAACATACAGCTCCACCAAGTGTACCATTCTAGAATGACATGTTACTGATCATTACATCCCCCTTCCTTAGAGGTTAAACAAAATCAATATCAATCAATATCAATCAATCATAACGACATAAACATCTTCACAACAGTCAACACATTTTCAAAGCTTTACTTTATGAACTCTAAGCTTTTCATTCTTTTATTATAGTTTTCTTTGTACTCAAAGATTAAGTCTATCAGGCTTTTTTACTTCACGTGTGGATCTTCTCAGCACAGGTAAGTCTGATGTGTTTTCATGAGAGCCTGTACATGTGTTTGTGTTAGATTGTTCTGGTGGTGAGTCACAAGATTCAGTTGCGGCATTGTCATTGATTTGCTCTTGGAGAGTTTCTTGTGTTTTCAGGAGGGAACGGCGGTTCCTCCTGAGAATCTGTCCTTCCTCAGTTCTAACAGAACCTTGGTCCTACTTCCTCAAGAACTGTAGCTTTCCTGTTCCATGCATCTGGATCCTCAATCCTAACAACATCATCCCTTGTTAATGGTTTCAGAGTTTTGGATGACTTGTCATAGTGTGATCTCCGCTTCAGCTTTAACAGTTGAAGTCTCTGTCTCAGTTCCTTACTCTGCTTTTCTTTTGCACAGCAGGGTAGCGTGGTGTGCAACTTGCGACCCATTAGGAGTTCAGCAGGTGAAGAACCACAGTCTAAAGGGGAGGCTCGGTAGCTCAGCAGGGCGAGATAAGGATCAGACTTGCTTTCTGTTGCTTTCTGCAGTAGCTGTTTGAGAACTTGAACACCTTTCTCTGCCTTACCATTCGACTGATCATACAGAGGACTGGATGTGATGTGCTGAAAATCATAATGTGCTGCAAACTGTTGCCACTCCTTACAGTTGAAGCACGGACCATTGTCGCTAACGGAAATCCTGGGAATTCCATGTCTGGCGAAGATGGATTTAACATGCATTATGACACTGCTTGCTGATGTGCTTGAGAGCAGCGCCATCTCAGGACAGTTAGAATAGTAGTCAATCACTATTAGCTATTCTTTACCATTCAAATGAAAGAGGTCCATACCAACCTTTTGCCATGGTGCTACTATCATTGGTTCCTTTGCTTGTTTGTTTTGGTGTTTCTGACATGTCTCACATATGCCTATCATGTTCTCAATGTCCTTATTTATGCCATGCCAATAAACAGTGTCTCTTGCTCTCCTTTTGCATTTTTCAAATCCGAGGCGTCCCTCATGAATCCTTTTGAGCATGTCTTGACGTAGGGCCTGTGGAATGACTATTCTGTTCTGTTTTAGTAATAGTCCACTTGCGACACTTAACTCTGACCTGATGTGATAGTACTTTGGACAGGAACCTTTTGGCCAAACATGATGAATGTTCTCTATTACTGTTTGTAACACTGTGGGCTAGAAATTCAGTGGGCTTTGCGCCCAGTTACCGCCCAAATAGGGTTTCTGCGCCAGTGTAAGAGGGTGCGCTGATATTCAGCGCTGCAGTAATGGCGGTGGTAGCCGGTAGCGCTGCGCCCACACCGATGATGTCATCGGTGTGCGCAGTGCCCCGGTTCCGCCCCGCTTCTGGCCCAAACCCCATATTTAGTTGCGGCCGCCTCTTCTGCAGCGGCCGCAAACAGCGATTGAAAAACGGGGCCATACTGCTGCGCTACTGGGGCGCTTTAAGGTGGAGGTGCGGCTGGCCACTTTTTCGGCGGCCGCCTGCCCGCACCTCCTTCCCCGGCCGCCTCCACCCCCCCCCCCCGCGGCATTGCCAGCTGCTTTCCGCGAGCCCGGCACTTCTCCGTGGTGCCGGGCTCATTTGCCGGCACAATCCAGCGGCGATCTCCCCGTTGCAAGCACCTCCACCTTAAGAGAAGGAGGAGGCCTGCAGTACCGCAGCCTGCCGCACCGCATCGGGTGGCGCAGCGGCACTTAGAGCGCTGATATTCAGTTTCAGCGCCCCAAGCGGTGGCGGGCACACCCTGGAATAGCGCCTGGTTCCGACTTGGGGCGCGAAAAGTGAATATTTGACGGTCGCACATGGCTCCGTGCCCAGCGCTAACTTTTGGCCGTTAGCCAGCTGGCGGGGCCATAGTGAATTTCTAGGCCTGTATCTTTTACTGTTTCTTCTGCTATTTGCTTTGATTTTGTGTCTGACATGGGCAGCGCAGCAGGGACCATACTCACATGAACATCCTCGTCTTCCTCAGTAGAGCTCACATGACTCATTGTGGGTACTCGGGATAGTGCATCTGCTAACGCTATGGCCTAGAAATTCGGTTGAGGTGCCAAAGTGGTGCCAAGTTCGCCTGGGCTCTGATTTTTGCACAGCGTTCGGAACATTAGCGAACGTCAGAAATTCAGTTTCAGTGCCCCTAGAGGGAGACGGGGCGAGGCTCGAGGCGCTCCGTGTCCCTCTTAGGGCGCTGAAACTGAATACCGCAGCGCAATGTGCCACAGCGCCACACGCTGCGGCATGGCACACTGCAGTACTGCAGGCCTTCCTCCCATTCTTAAGGGGGAGGGGCCTGCAACAGCGCGATCCCCGATCGCGAGTGCCAGCAAAAGAGCCCGGCACCGAGGAGAAGTGCCGGGCTCTCGGGAAACAGCCAGCAATGCCGCGGAGGGGGATCAGGAGGCCGGGGACGGAGGTGCTGGCAGGCGGCCGCCGAAAAAAGCAGCCGCCCCGCACCTCCACCTTAACTTGCGCCACTGCCGGCCCAGCAAGGCCCCATGAACCGGGCACGAGTAGCGAATGGCGCTACAGCGGCATTCGCTACCAAATATTGCGATCGGGGCACTAATGGGGCGCTGCGCACACCAATGACATCATCAGTGGTGGTGCAGCGCAATAGGCTAATGCCACCATTAGCGCCCCCACTGAATATCGCGGGAGGCACGGCCAGTGGCGCTACAGCCACTGACTTCCCTCTTTAGGCGCTAACAGGTGGTGCTACACACCCAATTTCTCTCCCTATGTGTTTGCCTGGTGTATAGATCAGTTCAAAGTCATATCTTTGTAGCTTCATCATGAGTCATTGAATCCTTGGAGACATCTCATTCAGATTTTTTTTATATGATGGCAGC
The DNA here is from genome assembly GCF_052327205.1 of Somniosus microcephalus. Lineage (NCBI taxonomy): Eukaryota > Metazoa > Chordata > Chondrichthyes > Squaliformes > Somniosidae > Somniosus > Somniosus microcephalus. The sequence goes on from NC_140996.1 coordinate 19,210,810, forward strand.
CAGTGGGCAGTGGTCTGTCTCAACTGTGAAGGTGGGAAGTCCATATATTTAGCCATGGAACTTTTCTAGTCCAACTACCAAGCCTAGACATTCCTTTTCAATCTGGGCGTATTGATACTCAGAATCAGTCATAGACCTGGAGGCATAGGCAACAGGCTTCCAATCTTCACCCTCTGCTTGTAGCAAGACCGCGCCTAGGCCATCTTTTGATGCATCCGTTGACACTTTGATTCTCTTTGTTGGGTCAAAGAAGGTGAGTACAGGTGTGGTTGTCAGCACTGTTTTGAGGTTCATCCACTCTTGTTCATGTCTTTCTGTCCATGCAAACTCATTTGTTTTATGTAGCAGGTCTCGCAGACAGGCTGTCTTGGCTGACAAGTTAGGAATGAACTTTCCAATGAAGTTTATCATCCCCATGATGCATAGCACTCCTTTTTTGTCAGTGGGTCGGGGCATTTTGAGTATGATGTTTACTTTTTCCATATCTGGCTCTATTCCTTTACCAGATAGGTTATCTCCTAGGAAAGTGACTTCCTGGATGCCAAACTGACACTTGGCTTTGTTGAGCTTCAGTCCAATCCGGCATATGCTCTGTAGCACTTTAGTCAGTCTCTCATTGTGTTCTTTCAGTGTGGAGCCCCAGATGATGATGTCATCAACATATACCCGAACTCCTTCCAGACCTTCAATTATGTGTTCCATCACTCTATGAAAGATTTCAGATGCAGATATTATCCCGAAAGGCATTCTGAGGAAACAATACCTGCCAAATGGTGTGTTGAAGGTACAGTATTTGGTGCTCTCTTCATCCAGTTTTAGTTGCGAAATCCTTGTGAGGCATCGAGCTTTGTGAAGTATCTGGCACCTGACATTTCACTGGTGATTTCTTCTCGCTTGGGAATCTGGTAGTGTTCACGTTTTATGTTTGCATTTAAGTCCTTTGGATCCATGCATATTCTTAGATCATTGTTCTTTTTCTTTACATATACCATGGAGTTAACCCAGTCTGTTGGCTCTTCGACTTTCCTGATGACTCCTAGTGTGGTCATTCTGACAAGTTCTTTCTTGAGCCGGTCACGCAGGGGTGCTGGAACTCTCCGTGGAGTATGTACCACTGGCTGAGCATCCTGCTTTAGCTGGATCTTGTAAGTGAATGGTAGAACTCCAAATCCTTTGAACACATCCTGGAAATTACTCACTACAGAATCCACTGAGTCATCTGGTCTGCTTATGGCACAGTTTATACGGTAGACTCTCTTGACCAGTTCTAAGTCCCCACAAACTTTGTCACCTAGTAGTGAATCAAGTCCTTCAGCCACAACAGAAAACATGAGATGATGCACTTTGTCTTTGACTGTCACTTTGAGTGTGCATACACCTAAGCTATCTATTTTCTGTCCATTATAGTTCTTCAGTAGTACTGACGTTTTCTGTATTTTGGGCTTTTCTTTCATATTTTTAATGTCACTCATACTGATTAAGTTTGCTTTTGCCCCAGTGTCTAGTTTCAATGTAACTAATGCTCCATTTACCTGCAGTGGCATCATCCATTTGTCCTCTTTTACTGCATTAACTTTATGTTCAGCATTGTCCATTCCTGAGGGCTGCACATTTTCTGTATCCTTTTCTATTATTGTCACATGACACCATTCCTACAAAAAAGTCTCACTTCAATCAGTGTCCTCAATCACATTGACTTGTTGCCCTTTCTTTGTTTTTACTTTTGAAAAGCATTGTTTGGCAAAGTGATTCTTTCCATTACATTTTGTGTACATTTTCCCAAACGCAGGGCATTGTCTTGACTGGTGCTGTTAACCACAGCATTTACAATTAAAAATTCCATCCTCCGATTGCTTTGCATTTCTGTTCTGCCCACATTTCTTCCCCTTGTAGGACACAGCATCGACAGCAGCACAGTCACTCATTACAGTCGCATCATTTTAAATTTCACTGAAAGTCTTTGCGTGCTGTTGAGCTAGCTCACTGGCATGGCATATTTTCACAGCATCCTGCAATGTTAGTTCGGTTTCTCTCAACAAACGTTCCCTGACTTTTTTTATCATGAATACCAAACACAATCTGGTCACGAATCATGGATGATTTCAGTTCAGAGAAATTACATGTCTGTGCTTTCAGTTTCAGATCGGTCAAAAAGCTATCAAAAGTCTCATTTTGCTGCTGTGTCCGTGAATGGAACACGTACCTCTCATAGGTCTCGTTCTTTTTGGGAGAACAATGTGTATCAAACTTCTTTAGCACATCGTCCATTTTTTCTCTGTCCTCCTCTTGATCAAATACAAACGTATTATATACCTCTATCGCCTGCGGGCCTGCAACCGTGAGCTGTAACACTATTTTGCTTGTGTCTGGCATCGTACCGAACCCGATGGCAGCAATGTAGAGTTCGAATTGTTGTTTGAAAGTCCGCCAATTGCAGTCGACATTCCCCGTGAGTTTCAAACCCTCCGGTGGCTTCAAATTCTCCATGTCGCATTTCACAATATTCAGCAGATATTACCAATCCTGGTACCATGTTATGTTCATAAATAAATAGACGTTTTCATTATGAACAGCTAGCTTGAGCTAATCATTTATTCAGCCATGTGGACTAGTGTACAGGCATCCATCTTGACTACTGCCTTGTGGGTAGCCCACTACTAAACATACAGCTCCACCTAGTGTACCATTCTAGAATGACATGTTACTGATCATTACACTAGTTGAGGTCACAAAGTGCCATATTGTGCGGCAGGAGAAGCATTCAGTTTTTCCAGTGTTTTTTCTCATCATCGGCTGGGAATTTCACAAGGAGTAAGGAAGCAAATGGCCTCACCTTATGAAGCACATGAAAGGCCCAATTCCTTTTTGTAAGTAAAGAACTCTGTGGGGCTGGAAACCCGGCGGTTTCAGCTGGGATCCCCTACCCAGGAAAGGAAAAGACAAAGTGCCCCTTTGTAAGGGGGCTGAAAAATTCACAAAACAGACCCCAGGAGGGCCCCCACTTCTGCCACCAAGGCAGCTGCTGCCCCCTGGCCCCGTCTGGCAAAATGGCCACCAGTGTTGTTTCTGGCACCTCCCAGCTTGTGATCCCAGCCTCTGGCCTTGTCCGCTAGTCTTATTTGGGCTGGGAAGAGGCTCTATTACTCTCCACAAGGCCCTTGCGGAAACTCCAAGGCAAGTCAGGGACCCAGGGCACCCATAGGAGATACATACCTGACTGCTTTAATTATACATATGGGGCGTACTAAAACTATTCATCTGAAGTTTTTCTTTCTCCTCCTTTGATTTCATTCTGGATCATCATGCACCACCATCATCCAGTAAGCTTTATTATGCCTCAATCAATTTTTCATTTTCACAAGTGTAGCATTGATCATACACAGTATAAATATCAGTCCGAGAGTTAGTGTGACTGAGACAACGTGTTCAGATTGGAATATACTCTTAAAAGCGTATGCCCTACTCACTTGCCATTTAATGCTGCCACTCCCACTGTGCTTCTAGCAATGGACATACTGGCCACGTAGGTCCACTGGCGTGCTTGTGGATCCCATCTTTCTACCGTGTTGAGGTAACTCCAACCATCATGGCCACCTACTGCATACATTGGTCCTTCTAGCACTGCAACACCTGAAAAAACATGGAAATCTGTTGATGGAGTGGACAGGAACGAGGAACCATGATACACAAAGGCCCATATTTTCCGATAGGAGGCTTCCTGCGTGCGGATACCTCCTATCGGAAAAAAATCTACAAACTTACCTGAGGACTCCCAAGGTCTGGACACTTCCGATGCTGGGCCTCTCCACAGTCGAAATGCGCAGGGCCCACGTGATCCCAGGGGCACAGGCGGTTCGCAAGCGTCCCTGGGATCACGTGGGCTACGCCAGCCAATAGGAGAAGGGAATCTTCCTTCATACTTTTGACAGACAGACCCATCAAATATATTGAATGGGGATCACTCCAAAAACACAGTAAAATGCTAAATAAAGTTTAAAAAACGATCCTGTTTTTAAAATGAGTTAAAATTACAATAAATTAAATATTTTAAACAAAAATTTAATTTTTTGGAAAAAAATAATTAAAGGTTATTACGGGGCTAAAAATAAACTTACCTTTATTTAAAGTATTTTTAAATGATGAATGAGTGAAAAACATTTTTTTATTTTACTTTTTAAAACTCTTATGCTGGTAAAAGCAGGCCTTACACCTGCTTTTACCAGGCGTAAGATTTCTAAGGGTTTTCCGCGGGCGGAGGTTGTGCAGAAAGCGGAACTCTCCCCCCGCAGAGACCCTTCTCCAGGCAGGCGTCCGATCTGTCGAGAGCATTCTTGACAGATCAGAAATGCCGGTTTTCAGCGTATGCGCTTCGCACGCCTGAAACCGGCATTTCCAATGTCCCTACGGGCGCGTACACAGCGCGTACTCACCCATAGGCATTGGAAAATACGGGCCCTAGGATATCAAGGAACCACAATACACAAGATATCAAGGAACTATGATACACAAGGTATCACAATCGTGTGGGACAAGCTGGAGGAACCAAAGGGCCATTTCCTGTCCATCATTTTTCATGTGTGAGGAGGAATGTTGTATAGAATTTTTGCATCAACTTGCTTTACTGTTACAATTTAAAACAAAGCTATTTCTTACCATGTATGTGCTCCGATTCTGACTCGTGTTACACCAGTAATGGTGATGCATATTATCATTCATCAAGTAGAATATTTATACTAATTTTTTTTTTTTAAAAACAATCTATCTTTTTATACTTTAATTTACCACATGGATTACTGCAGACAAATGTAACAGTAAGCCTATGTATCTGAAATTTGCCACACACTAGGGGAAATCTAAATAATTACAGAGCAGGGGGCATTCCACAGGTAAGACATAGCACATGATTTTAGAATAAATCTGTTTTTATGGTTTTAATTTGATTGCAATCAGGACCAGAGAACTTTTCAGTATTCCTACTTTCCATCCATTTTGTTTATAGTTTACTTTTGCTTTGACCTCAAGCTGTTTTCTATTTTCTCCTCTACCCTTCTTTCAAGTCAGGAAGACGTTGATTGTGGTTTTTTTATTTCCCCTCTCTCAATAATGTCTTTCCTCTTCTCCTCCAGGCAGTGACTTCCTCGCTGAGGTCCAGTTCCATGGCTGCTGACTGAATCTCCAGCACCTCACTCATGTGAACCTTTTCAGTGAGTGTCGGAGCATGTTCTGCAAGCATCGGTCGGCTATTCAGTTCGTGCCTGGTCCTATCCTTATCAGTGTCCACACAAACACGACCCAGTTTCAGTACCGATAATTGTGGAGCAAGAAGCCTGGATGATTTCCCCTCCCGGGGTACTGTGGATAACTGTAGCATGGTGGCTGACATCAATCAACTTGGTACGAAGCCAACATCAGTCTTAATCAAGCTACAAGGAGATGTCGCCCAATGGCAGCATTGAGACTAGAAATTCATATGAGAGAAAATCACTATGTACGAGAGGCCGTTAATACTACACTGTAACTATGTAACAAAACTACTCAGATCAACCTTAGATAATATTACTAGGGTTAGGTTGATTGGCTATGATAAATTGACCCTTAGTGTTAGGGGGATTAAATACATGGGGTTACGGGGATAGGGTGGGATATGTGTTGGTGTTGGTGTAGGGGTTACGGGGATCGGGTGGGGTATGTGTCGGTGCAGGCTCGATGGGCCGAAATGGCCTCTATCTGCACTGTGGGGTTTCTGTGATTTCTGTGAAAACAAAGTTGATCCAGATGAAAGTGGTCCTTTTTTCCAAATGCAAACACTAAAAAAATGCATATCGGCAATGACCTTCGGAGGGTAGCAATCTCACTGGTGATGTTAAGGGTCCACTCTAGTGTTGATGCTGTAGCATTGATGCAAAGCAGTTTCACAACAACTTACATTTATATAGCTTGTTTAACATAAGAAAATGTCCCAAAGTGCTTCACAAATAGCTGCAAGGAAAATGGAATAGCTCCAAGGTGGAAAGGGGGCGATTAGGAAGAGTGATTGAAAGCATGGTCAAAAGGCTTCGCATCAACGCTAACCATTGTGTGAATGCACGTAAAACATCTTTACCCTGTAAAGCATTGCAATTATTAGCCAACTAGTTTTGCCCAAATGTCAAACTTTGAATATATTCAGTGATCTGAAAGCTTCATTAGTGTAAGTACTTACCTAGTGTCACAGTGAAATATTACTCTACAGCTCATTTCAAGTTTCCATTGCATCTTTATTAATAAGATGTAATTCATACATAATTATTGGTTCTTAACAAAACACTGTTTTAAAGTCTTAGAATGACCGTCGCACATGGTACGTAGGTAGGGAGTGGGGAGATAACCTCCGAGTTAAAAAGTGCACAGTCCTGTAATATGCAGTAAAGTATAAAGGACAAATGAGACAGGGTTGTATCAAGTTAGTCCTGTGACAGTATGTTCCAACTTTAATAAGAAAAATGTCAAAATGAATGCCCTCAATATGGGCTTCAATCAAGGCATTACAAAGATGATAAATGATGCTATTTCCAAAACAAAGGCTTGCAAGGAAAGACTGTCCCATTTAAGGTCAGCCTTACTTTCCCTGTAATTACCAGTCTTGCCTTCAGGGAACCATTCTTACAAAGTGAGCAGGAACATTCTATTACATTTAATTGGTTTCCAAAGTCTCTGCTTGTTGAATTATTTATGCTAGGATATTGGAATAGGAGTTTTTTTCCCCCCGACTCCTGTTTGAAGGTGTCGGCGAAATGTCGCGGACCAATGTAGTTCATTTCACTCATCTCTGTCGCATAATTTTATATCTCTGTATCAGTTGCAGATTGAAATTCCTCCCACCAGTTCAGGTAAGAGTGCGCACAGTCAAATGTATCTTCATTAGGGATTCATGGCAGCTGCAATTCTACAAGCAGTGCTGAGCGCCTGGTATATCCATGTTCAATAACTAATCACTCCTATTGACATATATACCCTTTTGACATATATTCCAAATCCCACACCATCAATATCCTGGGGGTCACCATTGACCAGAAATTTAACTGGACCAGCCACATAAATACTGTAGCAGCAAAAGCAGGTCAGAGGCTGGGTATTTTCCGGTGAGTGACTCACCTCCTGACTCCCCAAAGCCTTTCCACCATCTACAAGGCACAAGTAAGGAATATAATGGAATACTCTCCACTTGCCAGGGTGAGTGCAGCTCCAACAACACTCAAGAAGCTCAACACCATCCAGGACAAAGCAGCCCGCTTGATTGGCACCCCATCCACCACCTTAAACATTCACTCCCACCCTTCACTGCGTACCGTGGCTGCAGTGTGTACCATCTACAAGATGCATGGCAGTAACTCGCCAAGGCTTCTTCGGCAGCACCTCCCAAACCCGTGACCTCTACCACTTAGAAGGACAAGGGCAGCAGGCTCATGGGAACACCACCACCTCCAAGTTCCCCTCCAAGTCACACACCATCCTGACTTGGAAGTATATCACCGATCCTTCATTGTCACTGGGTCAAAATCCTGGAACTCCCTCCCTAACAGCACTGTGGGAGTACCTTCACCACATGTACTGCAGCGGGTCAAGAAGGTGGCTCACCACCACCTTCTCAAGGGCAATTAGGGATGGGCAATAAATGCTGGCCTTGCCAGCGACGCCCACATCACATGAATGAATAAAATAAAATGACTTTCTCTGGAGTAGGGAAATCCAGAAAAAAGGGACATTAGCTTAAAATTAGAACAAAACCAATTCAAAGCAAATGTAGAAGTGTGATAACAGCACTATTTTATAATATTTTCTTTCACTTGGTAATTTAGATAAATGTTAACTTACAATCAAAAAGCATATCAGTTGGTTAGCTACCATTTTAAAGGGCAGTGGCACTTTTCTCATCTCCTGTCAAATTCACATAATTAGCAAAAGTTTAATATTACATTTGTTATTCAATTGTTTTTTTAAAGTTAACATTAGGCCATCTCTTTTAGGGATTGAAAGAAATACAATGTGCACCTTTATGCAAAATAAAAATGGTTCCAGTTATCTATTTACATGAATCTAAATTCTTCTCGGCCCTGATCCTAGTGCTGGGTTAAAGAGAGCTGTATCAGAGTAAATAGTTTTGAGTGAGGTTGTACTAATCAACAAGGCCATTGGTTTGTGATTTTTCAGCTAAAATGGACGGAATTGTGGAATGCAGTTCGCAAAGCACCAGTAAAACTGATGGACACCCACGTAATATAAAAGGGAATTTGATTTATTCAACCATCGTAAACCAGTGGCCCACATGAGAAACATCTGGGAATTATGCAATGCAATTCGAAAAATTCATGGAGTTCCACGTAATAAAGCGGACTTTGATTTATTGAGTCACAGTAAACCAGTGACCCTGATAATGATGCATCAAAATGGTACACCATGGACACATGGCAACTGACAACATAACTTTGAATCTCAGACATGGCATCATCAGAGAGGTCTATTTTCTGTCATTTATTTTCCTGTATTGAAAAAAAACTTAAACAGGGGAAACTTTCAGGTAAAGGAACTTTCACTGTATGAATTGTCACATATATACATTTAATCAACAGTTGTTATTGTAGACTATACCATTAGTTATTAACGTCTGTTATAACCTCACTTCATCCCCTTCTCTCAGTAACATATTTTGTATTCTCTTTTTGTGCTAACATTGTTTCCATGGTAATACTAGTTACTTCCATTGAATTAGCAAGAACTTTCCTAGTCATTAGAACAACCTCATTAACAATTTTTTGTTGCAAAACCATCAATTCTCCCTTACCGCAGTCCCCTTCTCCAATAGCCGCACACTCATAAATGTGCAGTTCTCTTTATTCCTACTAAACCGACTCCACTTATGTATCAAGGCGCACTGTTTCACACACAACTTTAGCATTTAAAGACAAGCATACTTTATACCAGAGGTTCCCAGACTTTACTTATTGCGTATCCTCGTCCTGATCTACCAGTTGCCCACGTACCCCTACCAGCATACAGGTTTAATATTTTAGCTCCTTTATTGTCCAAGCATTGTACAAAATGTACAAATTATAATACACATATACAACTTAAAATCCACCATTAGACAATTTCTCCCGCGTGCCCCTCCAGAGATGTCTCACGTAGCCCCAGGGGTATTCGTACCATAGTTTGCGAACCCCTGCTTTATACATTACTAAACTTTCACGAATTTCCAGCAATGCTATTTAATGCACCACTTGTGAAAGATAAATAGTTACTTAAATTACAATAAATAACCACTGAAGGGCCCATGCAGCCCAATAACAACTGCAAAATGTTTCCAACTTTGTTTCACCCACCTGCGGTCCATAACTAAATCAGGACATTTACCACATTAATCAGTCTAGGACATTAAAAATCTACTTCAATTACTACCCACCTGGGAGTCTATTTTCCTCATGATGTCAACTATAGCGTAGCAATTGGTGCCAAAATCTACTTGTTTTCATACATTCCCTTAACACTGCATCATTATCACCTAAAATGATTCCCTCCGTTCATAAAGTATTGATTTGTAAATAGTGAAAGTGGAGAGAAATATTAGGGACCTGTTAACCACTTGCTAATGTTGGGAATGTGCTTGTTAGACACACTTGCTCTCCTCAATTTAGAAACCATTTAAAAAGGATGATATTCTCTGTTAACAGGTAAAACTGTCAAAGGGTTATATTATCCTCTGCATGTAAAGTCAACGAAAATTTGGCCCAGGTTTTGCTGGAGAGGGCATCTCAAAGCATGCCCCGTTAGTTAGACCATTTTTTCCCTCACCCTTCAGCTCGAAAATGCTTTTCACTGCAAATTGCTGGGAGTGCGAGCTGATAACGAGGGCAACGGGGCATCTGGGACCTCGGTGAACGACAGAACCAACATTCTTTCTCCTTAACCAATGAGATTGAAGGATTGAGAAAGAAACAGAGGAACGGCGGAGAAGGAAATAGGGTGAATTAGAGTCAAATCAGGTACAGAAAGAGAAATAAAGAGAGGGAAAGAAAGATTGGATGAAGGGAGAGAGAGAGAAACAAAGATACAGAATGGAAAAGTAAGAAAAACATTCACCATTTTATACTGCGGCTGAAAACGTGGTCAAAAAGGTAGGTTTTAAGCAGTGTCAAAGGCTGCAGAGAGATTGAGGAGGCAAATAATGTATCTTGGTCACAGTCACAGAGGATGAGATTCAGATTGGAGAGATTCAGACATGGAGTTGCGGGGAAAATGGGCACGGATTTGGGAGGCAATAATACATTCAAGAACTTTGGAGTGGAATGTAAGGTTGAATATGGAGGCGATACTTCACAAGCGCAGAGGGATTGAAGGTGGTTATTTTCAGAAAATGGGTGATGACAGGGGTTTTGAAAGGGAAGGGGAATAGCACCTTGAAGAGCTGGAAATCAGCCCGGTGCATAGGTATGCTGGATCCTTACTTTACATTGGTGATTCCACAGGTCCTTGTAAGTCTCAGAGCCTCCACCTGCCCCTCACCAGGCCAGAGGCTTAGGGTGGGGTGAGGTTTGGGACTGGACTTCCAACACTGGAAATTCCTACTTAACCAGCCTCATATGGACTCATCACATCATCATGGTGGTACCACTGCTAGGACCAGGTGTACGAGGCCACCAGGAGGTGCATATGAGCCCCGCCTGGGGATCTTGGCCTAGACCTCAAAAGAGTTTTTAAAAATAATTACAAAGGAGGCTAATGGGGTGACTTTTCTGGGGGGAGGGGCGGGGTTGGTGCAGCTCTCCCCTCCCATGCCCAGCTACTCTTCCATCACAGTTTGCAGCCTCTGGATCAAGGCAGAAACCCTAGATGTGTCCCTAGTGGCATGGGTGTCTGCTTGCCAGTGGTATGGAAAGCAAGAGACATCTCCCTGACCCTACTAACTTTGGCAGGGTCAGCAGTCGAGAGCCCAGGTGGGTGCGTCCTGGCATTAACAACGGGAACTGCTCCCTGTGGAACTTTAGCCCCACTCTCTGTCTCTGGCGAAAAAGGCCTTTTTGACGAACTCTTTCCTTCTCTCTCCTGTATCTCTCTTTCTCCCTTGCTTCTTCTTTCTTTCTCATATCAAAATTATTCGATGAAAAACAGTGTCAAATTTATACTGTATGACGGTAGACCAATTGGATTCGTGTGTACCTATGACTGGTAGGTCTTTCTGAATCATATCACAGTATTTAGTTTGGTCAATTTGAAAGTATATTGATATAACAACAGAAAATGCTGGAAACACTCAGCAGGCCAGGCAGCATCCGTGGAGAGAGAAACCGAGTTAATGTTTCAGGTCTGGGACCCTTCATCAGAACTGGAAAAAGCTGGAGATGTAACAGATATTAAGCAGGTGCAGAGACAGGGGGGGGGTTAGGAGGGGAGGAAGGAATAGAAAGAACATCCTGTGCTTTTGTAAGAGGCAGGAAAGATAAAATGTTGCAAATGGGAATGGCAAAAATCATACTGCATGAAAAATGGGGGCAGGGATAATTATCTGAAATTGTTAAACTCAATGTTGAGTCCGGCAGACTGCAAAGTGCCCAATCGAAAGATGAGGTGTTGTTCCTCGAGCTTACGTTGAGCTTCATTGGAACAATGTAAGAGCCCGAGGACAGAGAGATCAGAGTGGGAGTGAAGCGGTGAATTAAAGTGACAGGCGACCGGAAGCTCAGGGTCACCCTTACGGACTGAACGGAGGTGTTCCGCAAAGCGGTCACCCAATCTGCGTTTGGTCTCCCAGTGTAGAGGAGACCGCATCGTGAGCAGCGAATACAGTGTATTAAATTGCAAGAAGTACACGTAAATCGCTGTTTCACCTGGAAGGGGTGTTTTGGGCCCTGGACAGTGGGAAGGGAGGAGGTAAAAGGGCATGTGTTGCATCTCCTGCGCTTGCACGGGAAGGTGCCAGGTGAAGGAGAAGGGCTGTTTAACAATTGAGTTTAACAATTTCAGATAATTATCCCTGCCCCCATTTTTCATGCAGTATGATTTTTGCCAGTCCCATTTGCAACATTTTATCTTTCCTGCCTCTTACAAAAGCACAGGATATTCTTTCTATTCCTTCCTCCCCTCCTAACCCCACCCCCCCCCCTCCCGCCTGTCTCTGCACCTGCTTAATATCTGTTACGTCTCCAGCTTTTTCCAGTTCTGACGAAGGGTCCCAGACCTGAAACGTTAACTCTGTTTCTCTCTCCACGGATGCTGCCTGGCCTGCTGAGTATTTCCAGCATTTTCTGTTGTTATATCAGATTTCCAGCATCCGCAGTATTTTGCTATTATATGAAAGTATATTGAGTTCCTAACAGTTATTTCCTTTGAAACACACTCAGTTTACGCTGCAGGTGGAGGTACCTCCAGGACTGACGTGCAGCAAGTGTAATGTCCACAGTTCTTGTTTTGGACCAATGCTCTCAAAGACAGTCAAACCTTTATCTCTATCATGACTGGGTGATTCTGCACAACCTAACTGGACATGAACTCAGGCAAGATATGGAACTACTTCAAGACATGGAGCAAGAGTTTTTTTTTCTCAAAAGGATGCCAATTCGGCCTGAGGATATAAGAGCATAATAGGAGCAGGAATAGGCCACTTGGCCCCTCGAGCCTGCTCCACCATTCAATAAGATCATGGTTGATCTTGGGCTCAATGCCCTCTCTCCATAACCCTCCATTCCCTTATCATGCAAAAATCTGTCTATCTCCACCTTAAATGTATATAATGACCCAGCCTCCACAGCTCTCTGGGGCAGAGAATTCCACAGATTTACGACCCTCTGAGAGAAGAAATTCCTCCTCATCTCAGTTCTAAAAGGGCGACCCTTTATTCTAAAACTGTGCCCCCGAGTTCTAGATTTCCCCACGAGGGGAAACATCGGGGTCGATTTTCCTGGAGCCGTCAGGCGGGGTTTCAGGCGTGTGGGGGGGGAGGGGAAATCCCGATTTCAGGAGTCCCGACACCATCCCGCCCAAAACCCGCCTCCATGTAAATTTCAGGGGAGGCAGTTACCCGCCCCACACTGGGACCCGCCGACCCGAGGCGGGAAGGGATTAGTGCCAATTAACTGCCTGTTAACAGGTAGTTAACAGGCAGTTTTTAGCCTAATCCCTATTTTGAGGGGTGTCATGTGGGATTCCCGACGGCTCCAAACCACGCCAAGTTAGAGCAGGCGGGCCGTCGGGTTGAAGGACTTGGAGGGGTCGCGATGTCGGTGTTCAGGTGAGTGATGGGTGCATGAGTGCAAAAGTAAGTGTGTTTGGTGTGTCTAAAGTGTGTAAAGAAGTTTAAATTACCTGTACTTACCTTAACAGCCTTTCTTCCTCTAGGTTTCGGGAGTCCAACACTCAGCCGGCACTGAAAGCAGAATGGCTGCGAGCTGTCAAAAGTGACAGCCTTCAGCTTTCAGTGCCAGTGAGAGTTCTAACTGAGTCTGCGTAGAAGGACTCAGGTTAGAAGTCAGACTGTCAGTGTTTGACAGCTTCAAACAGCTGTGAAACGCTGATATTTCATCTGTCAAAACGTCTTGAGAGATGAAATTTCAGTCTGTGACGTCACCTGTTGCCGGGTGGCCCTTAATTGGCCTGCTGAGCATGCTGGGCGGGCTTAACAAGGTCAATCAAGGGAAAATCACATGGATTGGCTGAATGGCGATGTAGGTGGGACTAGAACCCGAAAGTTGTAGTCCCGCCTCCTTCCCAACAGCTTTATGAAAATCTACCCCATCCTCTCTGCATCTACCTTGTTGAAGAAATACAAGCTTTGGTGTGCTGTGAACATGGAAATGCTGTGGAATCTTACCTGAGGGTCACAAGAATGGGTCCTGTTCATCATCGAAGAAATGCATATGTCAGAAAGGCAGGAAGAATCACTTTACATCCAATGCTATTCATCCTGCTAAAGAATAAAGTTGTGCACACATATTTTGGTGTAAAGCTGTCAACGTTCGTTCATTATAGGGTCTATTCTCGAGTTTGAAGACCCATGTAAACTGGTTATTGGGGATTAATGTTGATGCACCGTAAATCTGCAGAGTTTACTGAGTGCTCGAGTTCCTCATGCGCTTTAATGTCCATTTTGTGGAGTAAATAAAGTTACGTAAATGGAAAACATGCTGGCCCAGGCATATATCCAGATACACCTTGACCAGGATAGAGCCAGGATAGAGCATACCCCAATTTCAGGCTGTCTTGAATTATTTAGCGTTGTGCATTATTTTGATGCAGAAACAGAACTAGAAGATCAAATGGTCAATGTGGTTTTATCATCTCTAATAGGTTACAGTGATGATATTTACGATGATCATAGCTGTAACTCAAGTAAACCTGTTAGCCTTATTTGCCATTAAAATTTGCCATCCAGTAAACTTCACTGACCAGCTTTTTTTCTTTCCACTGATCTATTTCTCAGTTTAATGATTTCAGTGTTAAATTGATTGGCCACAACTGCACACGTGAAGCTGATTTAAAGACTGCACCGTCAGTTAAATAATTAATATTATACAAAATTAATTAGGCGGGATTAATACGAGTTCCTAATAAGGACTGTGGGTCCAGTGAGTGTCTCACTCTTCTTTCAATCTGCATTCCAGTGGTCAGTTCACAAACACAGGTATATGCACAATCGGCACAACATTGGAGTACCAAAGGAGCTGGGACTGCTCTCACTGCTTTTAGGCTGAAAATAGAGAATAAATCTGTTAATTGCTTTCATCATTGATAAATAAAGAATACTTTTACTGACTCCCCGTAGCTATAAACAGAAGCACTGGGGTCGATACTCACTGCTTTCGCTTTGTGTTAATGGGCCAGTAAAGACCTCTAAATGGGGTCAGTGGCCTTACTACCCCATTAACACCGGCCATGCGACCAGCTCCATTTTGAAAGGGGCCTACTGCCGGTTGTTCAAAGCGCCCGCCTGTTTCAGACGATAGGCCCCTATGACATAAGTAGGACCTCGTTTGCCATTTTAGGCTCCGAACAGTTCCACGGGGCGATAGAACCGAAGAGGCCCGTGAAAGATAAGTATTGAATTATTTTTCTGGGCCCCAGAGGAGCAGGAAAGAGACCAGGCGGTTATTCCAGGTAAGCTCTGGTGATATTTGCAGTCTCATTATGGCCCCCACAAATGGGATGAAGGGTCAGAATTCCCTGGTTCTACTGTCAGTGCAACACCATTTCATATCAACTGACGGCCATCTTGTCCTGTAAGTCCAATGCTGAAAGTACATGAAGCAGCGATAATGTCAGGGAACATAGCAACAGGAGTAGGCCATTCAGCCCTCAAACCTGTTCTGTCTATGGAACACCATAGCTTATGTGCCAAATTGGATGCCTTAAGTGCTTTGGCATCAGCCTGCTAGGTTTCCTTCCAGGCGTTCACTGTCAAATTGCATTGTTCCTATAAATTCCAGTACATGTAAATCATTTATTCCCTAGTTACCTTATGGCAACAGGAGTACTGAATAGCAACTAGTACCTTCAACATAGTAAATATCCCAAGGGCTTCACAAAGGCAAAACAGATGCCGAGCCGTGGTTGAAAACAAATATATCCCTAATGAATCATTTTAAGCTGTTTGTGTATAACTGTAAAAAATGTAATACTTCAGAGTCCATCAGAAGTCTCTGATGCTGAAACTCCACTGTTCAAATCTAATGGCCATTTGTAACAAAACCGTGTAATGCCCATTTCTGTCACAATCAGCCCTAATGCTTATCCCCAGTCTTTAACTCCAATAATCAGCTGTAAAAATACATCTGTATAATGCTCATCTTTTCTGCTGAACCTTTACCTCTCTCCCTGACTCTTAATTATAATGCTCATTGTGAGCATTCATCCCTGGTGCTCATCCCTAATGCTTGCCCTCAGTGCTTATCTATAATAATCATTATTCAACAGTATCTGTAATGATATCATGAACACTCATCTCAAATTATCATTCTTAATTCTCAGCACTCACATTTGTAGTGTCCATCCAAAATACTCAGCAACAACACTTACCTCTAATGCTTAACCATATCGTTGGATGGTATGTTATTTGGCTATTTGTATATACTGAGCTAAAGTAACATGGTTCAATCTTCTACTGTTGGTTTCCCACAACAGATAATTAGGTATAACTGGGAGAATGAAGGGACTGAGTCATATGGTGAGAAGGCAGCAAAGTGGGGTTGAGATCAAACAAAAAGTGTTGGAGGGGAGACTTGTTATGCTACGTAACCATTTCCTATTCCTAAATTATGCATTTTTAAAGTGACTATGCAAAATACTTTCGGAGAACATTTATTAATGGAGTTTAGTGACTAAGATATAGAGGTATGGAATATTGGGTTGAGTTCTAGATAGAAAATTGTCTTAAAAATAGAAAACAGAGGGTAACCCTAATTGCACCCCAGGAGTGAAAGACATATATATATATAAATACTGAGCTGAGGATTTATGTCTTTTTAGTATCTAGAGCTTCATGGCCACCATGATGGTGCAGGATTTCTTCAGTGAGAAGCAAGTGCTGAGGTCCCATACCTCTGTGTCCTTTTCCTTTAGCAGTTCCGTGCTGAGGTAAATTAAATATCGCAAATTAATTGCCATACTGTGGCAGAACCACTGAATGACTTTGGATAACTGTATATAATTATCTTTAACGAGGTTCTAACACCAGCCTAAACCTGTACCATTGTGTTAGGCATTACTGTGTTTTGTATATAGGGTTTGCATGTACGGGGCGTGGCCCCTTTAAGAGCGTGGGAAAACGCGGGCAAACGCGATGACGTCACGTCGCAAACCACGGGACGGCCCAGTCAGTCCTTGTGGCATCTCCGTTGAGTAAAGACCTGTTTGATTGTTCTCTGGTGTCGATATCAGTTATTCGTAGGAATTCGGTAATTCCTATAATACAATTCAATGAGCTCCCATCTTCCCTCTCAGGTGGACGTAAAAGATCCCATGGCACTATTCGAAGAACAGCAGCGGAGTTCTCCCTGGTGTCCTGGCCAATATTTATCACTCAACCAAACCCTAAACACAGATTATCTGGTCATTATCACATTGCTCTTTCTGGGACCATGCTGTGTGCAAATTGGCTGCCATGTTTCATTTCTTTACAACAGCAATTACACTTCAAAAAGTAATTCATTGGCTGTAAAGCACTTTGGAATGTCCTGAGGTCATCAAAGGTGCTATATAAATGTCAGGCCTAGAAATTGAGTTTGCGCTGCGCCAGGGCTTTAGCGCCGGAAGTTAGCGCCGGTGCTAAGTCCCTTTGCGCGCGCCAAAAATTCAGTAGCGCCGCGCCCAAACGGCTGCCGGCGCTACTGAAGGGTTTTAGCGCCTGAAAACTGGCGCAACGCGCCGCATTGCGGCGCTATTCCGGCGCTGCGGCGCCCGCTGCGGTGCGGCAGGCTCGGGAAGTGCAGGCTTCCTCCTTCCGTTGAGGAGGAGCTGCCTGCACCCGGCCGCGGCCCGCGCAAATCTCCTCAAAAATGAGCCCGGCACCTCGGACAAGTGCCGGGCTTGCATCTGCTGGGGGGGGGGGGGGGGAGAAGTCCGGGGAGGGAGCTGCGGGCAGGCGGCCGGCGGGAAAGCGGCCGGCCGCCGCGCCTCCTTAAAGCGCTGGCGCAGACTCCGGCAACACTCGTTTGCTGGAGTCTTAGTTGCGGTTGCCACTGGCGAGGCGGCCGCAACTGAATTTCGGCTTGGGGCCGGGTTACCACGGCAACCGGGACGCTGCGCACACCGATGACGTCATCGGTGCCGGCGCAGCGCTACCGGTCTACCGCCGCGGAAGGGCCCCAGGCAATTTAGGAACTGGCGCCAATTGCAGCGCTAGGCCCTCTAGCGCCGCAAAATCGGTGCTAAGGGCACTGAATTTCTAGGCCTAAGTCTTTTTCTTTATAAGTAAGTTGAAACCTTTGCCCCGTCTTGTTTTTCTCTCTCTCTCACATGGCAGCTGTCGATCATTCTGCCATTTACACCTCATCTTTTGTTTCTTAACTTGTCCCTTTACCAACTCCATTTGCCTGCACCATCATCCCTTTTGCCAGTCAATCTCTCCTGCCTTCCACCCTATCACAGGCCTTCCCTTTTGTTCTTTCTTCCCCTCCCCCCGTTCCCTGCCCCTACACTTGCTTAAAAACCTGTTCCATCTCCAACTTTTTCCCAGTTCTGACAAAGGGTCATCGACCTAAAACATTGGGCCTGATTTTGTGGCTTGTGTGGGAAATGGTCAGATTCCCCCGAATGTGGGGTTCTGACACACAAAAAAATGTGTCAGCTTCACGCAATTTTCCCTCAAGTGGCCAATTAATTCCCAGCATGTGGGCAGCCTTGCTAATTGTCAATTTCTAGTCAGAAAGCCCCACAGTATGATGCCATCATTCGTGGTGCTTTCTAGGTCCATAGCAAGCACTGCATCCTCTGAAGGCTTCCAAACAAACCATACAGGATGGCAGAGGAGCCTACAGCAGCTGTGGCCAGTGCCAGACCCCGAGCTGCCTCCAAATTCGACGAAGCTTCACTGCAGGCATTATTGGATGGGGTTAGGGCCCACAGGGAGGTCCTCTTCCCTAGGTCAGGCAGGAAGAGGCCTCCCACTGAGACCAAGGCTGCATGGATGCAGGTGTCAGCAGATGTCAACTCGAATGTGCATGTAACCTTGGCATCACATCTCTAACTCCTTCCTCTACTCCCCCACAGGACCATCCAGTGCCCCCATCCCCACTGTGGAGGAGGAAGAGGCTGTGCAGTCAGACTCCTCAGAGGAAGCTCCAACCTCTGAGGGCGCAGCGTCAGCAGAAGTAAGCGCACCCAGCACCAGCACAGACACTCACACCTCGGGGGGACCTTCGGGACATAGAGTAGTGTTGTCACCTGGTGCTTCACAGCTCACAAGTGAGCCTCAGCAGATTCTGGAGACAGGGACAGCAGTGGAGAGTCCTCGTCGGAGGGCGCAGGACTCTGCCAGCTCAGCTCAGCTGCGCTGCATGTCGACCCTCTGCCTCTGGGTCCATCCGCAAGAGAAGAGGTGATGGATCTCCATGCACAGATGCAGGTTCTCTGGCAGGTTTTGTCTCCAGGGTCGCTGCGAGTATGGAGCGAATGGAGCAGTCCATAGCGACCATGAGCAGAGCCTTTGTGGAGTCATTGGCGCATGAACGCATCACCATGGAAAGGTTGGCAACCTCCATGGAGGAGATAACTCGCCAGGGTACGGAAAACATGGTGAGTGCTCATAAGAGAATGACATCTCTTGAGCAGCGTTGGCCATCTATTGAACAGAGAAACCAGACCTTCATGGAAGTCCTTCTGAGTAGGACTGCCAGTGCAGTAACGGGTCCCCATGGCCCCCTAAAGCGCAGCAAGGTGCTCTCAAGCCACTTCCAAGCGCTGGCCCCTTCTGGCCTGTGCAGCTTCAGGTGAGTGAGCAGCAGCCTGGTGCTCCTGGTGCTCATCCTGCTGTTCCTGGTTCTGCTGCTGCCGCCTCTGCTGCTGGAGATCCTCTAATGGCAAGAAGGGAAGGAAAAAAAGGCGTCCCATGCTTCTCGCAGATGCCTCCGCTGAGGAAGCGCTGAGTGAGGGTGGCGAGAGGGGTTTCCCAGGAGATCGCATTGGAGAAGTGTGTGAGGCTCCAACCTTCCACAGCTGTGCCTAAGCCTTGAAGAAGTAGCCCCAAGCCTGCAGCAACAAGGTCCTTCACCAAACAAATGCTGTCCCTTTAAATCGCAGCTTTCCCGAATGAGCTGCAGCTGACAGCAAGCAAGCCAGCAAGCTTCATGCCAGGTTTCATCAGCGGGGTTCCCCGCAGGCGTGTTTAGCGTGGGGAACCCCACAAAATCGCAACGGCCCCTGAAAATCGGCTTAAACATGGAAATAATTGGTGATTAGTGTTCCAACAGCCAGTCCCGTCAACGGCGGGCGGGATTGAATCAGGTCGCGGAGAAATGGTGGTCCGAAAGTCGGACGGGGCAGGGAATCAGGCGGGGGGGGGGGTCGCGACCCTCTTTTTCGGCGATTTTCGGCCCCCGGCCACATGAAAAGCCGCCCGACAGCTGCCAGAAAATCGGGGCCATTAACTCTGTTTCTCTCTCCACAGATGCTGACTGACCTGCTGAGTATTTTCAGCATTTTCTGTTTTTATTCCTAATTTAATGTCTGTCTTTTCAGTGAAACCTCCAAGTTGCATCTGCTTATGTCACAATCCTATATTTAAAGGGGAAAAAATGCATTAAGGTGTGACTTTTACTTGGATTTTAGTGCAATTAAGCAACTATTTAGCTACTGATTTCATTGCAATATTTTTTAAAGGAATACTTTGCGATTCAAGTGGTCTATTCTAGACCATTGAGAAAAACATATTCTAGGTTAATCCTTCAAGTGACTTGCTCCAGCCATCTGTGATGGTGCTGGAAACAATGTGAATGGTGAACTGTTGGCCCGTATTTTCCACGGCCTACAGGTGTGCACACGCCCATAAGGGCCCCGCAAGTACCGAGTTTTCACGCACGAAGCGCATGTGCGAAACCCCGGAACTTGCGATATGTCAAGAATCTTCTTGACAGATCGTACCCATCCCCGGGAAAAGGGCATCCGCAGGCGGAGAGCTGGGCTATTTGCGTAAGGCCTGCATTTACTGGCATAAGAGTTTAAATGAATATAAAAATAATTTTTTTCAATTATTTATATATTAAAACACCTGTAAAATAAGTTAAGGCCCTGTTAAAATGTTTCAATTTAGTTTTCAGAAAATTAAATTTTTGTTTTAATTACTTAAATAAATTGTATTTTAAATATCTAATTTTTATTTATTTGGTATGTAAATGTGTTTTTTTTATGTGACCCCCATTCATGCTTATGGGGATTCCATACGCACTTCTTTCATTGGTTGGGCCGATCCACGTGACCCCAGTGACGCTTGCGAACCGCCTGCGCCCCTGGGATACGCATGGAGGCCCAGGAGAGCAAGTCTCCGTGGATCCCGAGACAGAAGGTCGGCACGGACTCTATTTGCGGATTGGAAGCATTTCCCCATGGGAAGCCTCCGACCGCAAATTCAGGCCCGTTATTTCATTTGGATCCTGAATCCAATGGGCCAGATTTTGCTTAAAAAATAATGGCATGTGAACAACGCACGTCGTTAATAATGCGCAAATCAGGCAACAACTTGTGGCGAGGAAGTGGTATCCCGTGAATTGTGAATCACCGCATGTTCCTGGCCAATTTGCGCAGTAATATTGGCATGCATTGTTCAGATGCCATTATTATTTCCTTTGTGTTTCTTTTTTCTCTCTCTCTCTCTATCCAATCTTTCGTTCCCTCTCTTCATTTCTCTCCCTGCACCTGATTTGACATTGAATTCACCCACTCTAATTGAAACTTCCTCCTCAGTCCTTGCGCTGTTCATTTCACAATCCTTCAACCTGATTGGTAATGGAGCAACACTGTTGGTCCCGTTGTTCATCAAGGCCCCGGGTGCCCTGTTGCCCTCATTGCCCCCGATATCAGCTCGCACTTCCAACAACTTTGTGGGCACAACATCTTAAAACGTTAACGTGCACAAACAAGCCTAATTAACGGGGCCCCACTCTAACAAAATCTGGCCCCTTATTTAAATTGTTTTCTAGGGTTTCCTTAAGAGGATGATTATAACACACTCGCAGAATGCACATTGCAAATATGAGTTTTTAAATTTGCTCATCAACTTGACAGAAATCAAGTGCCCAAGAATTGTCACAATATCCAATTTTGAACTGCTTGATTAGCTGTTGCACCATTTCACCCTGTAATGTATACAACATTGAAGGGACTACTTTGTCTTGCGGATGTACATCCTTAGTTGCGAGCGTATATAACAGACGCGTATCGATTTGTACAGTCAGTGCCGAAGTTCCAGTTACCCAGCAAAGATCACTTGACGTTACTCTCAGTCTCTGCTGCTTTATTATTTTATGTAGTTGTGTATAGCGGTACAAACACAACAAATTGGCGATGAGAATTATGAACCTATGTCTTCCTATTCTGACATCGCATCCAGAGGACACCGAAACTTGGAAGAAAGGAGCGAGAAGGTAGAGAAAACGGAGCACGCTTGCTAAGCAAGGCAGGGGATACGTAAGTCAAGTGAAAAGTGCACAGGACTTGCATGACGCTAGCTAACTAGTAAAGGAAGAAAAACGGGTTTGGAAAAAAAAAATGGCGATGATTGGAACGATTGCAGCATTTGATAGCAGCATTGAAGACTGGGCAACTTATATTGAAAGAGTGGCATTGTACTGTGAGGCTAACGGAGTGGAGGTAGAAAAGAAAGCCACTGTTTTGCTGACTGTTATGGGCGCAAAGACATACAGGCTGCTACGTAGTTTATTAACCCCTGAAAAGCCAGCAAACAAAACATTCAAACAAATAGTGGACACACTCCAAGACCATTTAAGCCCCAAACCACTGCTCATAGCTGAAAGATTTAAATTCCATAAACGGAACCAGAGCAAAAAGGAAAGCATTTCTGAATATTTGGCAAAGTTGCGCAAATTATCAGAACATTGCCAATTTGGAGTGGGCTTATCAGATGCATTGAGGGATGGATTTATGTGTGGCATGCAAAGTGAAAGCACACAAAAGAAGCTCCTGTCTGAAAAAGACCTCACATTGGAGAAGGCTCTAAGTATTGCAATATCAATGGAAGCAGCAGCAAGTGGCGCTTTAAAAATTCAACAAAAATCCCTGGAATATTCAACTAATAAAATGTCACTGAAACAAGAAAAGAAGTGCTATCGCTGTGGCAAAATGTCACATGACCACAATGACTGTTGGTTTAAAGATAAAGATTGCAGACAATGTGGCAGACGAGGGCAAATAAGCAGCCAAAAACTGATACAAT
The DNA here is from genome assembly GCF_052327205.1 of Somniosus microcephalus. Taxonomy (NCBI): domain Eukaryota; kingdom Metazoa; phylum Chordata; class Chondrichthyes; order Squaliformes; family Somniosidae; genus Somniosus; species Somniosus microcephalus. The sequence goes on from NC_140996.1 coordinate 19,233,719, forward strand.
ACAGAGTAACAAAAAGGTACATCAAGTGACTGAAAACAAGAAACCTTTCAAAGATAGATACAAGAAGGTACACTACGTGACTGGAGACAGTTCAGATAAAGATATAGAGAGATAGAAAGGGAGATAGGGAGATAGAGACAGGGAAAAAAGTGACACAGTGTAAAAGAGACAGGGGATCACAGAATAATATGGGTTACTCCAGAAGTGGCAGGAGTTAGGCTGAAAATGGAGTTGGACACAGGCTCAGCTTTAACAGTGATCTAACATGACTACAAACGACTGTTTTCACACATACCGCTAAGGCCAACTAAAGTACTGTTAAAGACATACACAGGACAAAGAGTGTGCCCCAAAGGTAAAATAAAAGTGACAGTGACATACAAAGAAAAAAAAATACCGCAATTGAATCTCTATGTAGTGGAAAATGGAGGACCACCATTGCTGGGACATGAATGGCTCAGGAAAATACAGTTGGATTGGCACACCGTCCAAGCACTGTTTGTGTCAGCAAAGGAGGACAGCAACGCCACTCCTGAGAGATGGTCACAAATACTCTCTGACTCTCAGGAAGTGTTCAAGAAGGGAATAGGAACACTTAACGGCATGAAAGCAAAAATTAAGATTGAGGAGAACACAAATCCAAAGTTCCACAAGGCCAGACCAGTGCCTTATGCAATTCGCCCTTCAGTAGAAGCAGAGCTGGAGAACTTGGAGCAGTTAGGCGTCCTGTCCAAGGTGGATTGGAGTGAATGGGCCACACCTATAGTTCCAGTGATGAAGAAAACCTCCAGCACAAAACCAGGAAAGCCAAGAAAAGTGCACATCTGTGGAGACTTTAAGGTGACTGTTAACCCAGTCCTCCACACAGTACAGTACCCATTGCCTCGCATTGAGGACATCTTTGCTTCCCTGTCAAGAGGGGAATGCTTCACAAAGATTGACTTGGCCCAGGCCTATCTCCAAATGGAAATTGATGATGCACCAAAGAAGTACCTGACAATAAATATGCACAAAGGCCTTTACCAGTACAATCGGCTGGTATTCAGAATAGCATCAGCTCCTGCAATCTGGCAAAGGGCAATGGACCAAGTCCTGCAGGGGATCCCAGGTACTCAGTGTTATCTTGATGACATCATCATTACTGGCAAGAATGACAACAACAACCTCGAACAGGTGCTCATCAGGTTACGGGAGTATGGGCTCCGAGCGAACCGAGACAAGTGTGATTTTTTTAAACAGGAAATCTCATACTGTGGACATGTGATTGACAAGGACGGTTTACACAAGTCTCCAGACAAGATTGAAGCTGTGATTAATGCACCAACACCTGAAAATGTGTCTCAGTTGAGATCATATCTTGGACTGGTGAACTACTATCACAAGTTCTTGCCCAACCTATCCACAGTGTTACATCCACTAAATGCACTGCTACAGACAGGGTCACAATGGAAGTGGAGTGACAGCTGTGAACAAGCTTTTCAAGAGAGTAAAAGACTCATTACTTCAGAAGAGGTGCTAGCTCACTTTGACCCATCCTTACCTATTCGACTGGCATGTGATGCTTCACCCCATGGCATTGGTGCCGTGTTGTCACATAAGTTCCCAGACGGCTCAGAAAGACCAATAGCCTTTGCCTCAAGATCATTGACTACAGCAATTATGCACAGATTGACCGAGAGGCCCTCAGCCTTGTGTGGGGAGTCAAGAAATTCAACCACTACTTTTATCGTCAACAGTTTACACTGTTAACTGACCACCAGCCTCTCATTTCAATCTTCAACCCAAGGAAGGGCGTTCCAGTGATGACGGCACAATGGCTACAGCGATGGTCACTCTTCCTAGGGGCTCACCTGTATGATATTGAATACAAGGGGACCAAGCAACATGGCAACGCCAATAGTTTGTCACGTTTACCACTGCCGACCTCAGAGAGAACTACAACAGTTGACTCAGCAGAGGTATTTCACATGACAATAGTTGAGCAGCTACCAGTGACAAACTCCCTCATTGAAAGAGAAACACGCAATGACCCTACATTGTCAAAAGTTTATGACATCACTGTGAAGGGATGGCCAGCGCATGGTGACTCATTGTTTCCAGCATTCTCAGCTAAGAGGGAGCAGTTATCAGTGTGTCGGGGAACACTGATGTGCGGCTCACGAGTTGTGATTCCTCCCAAGCTTCGTAACCGAGTGCTAGATGAACTGCATGAAGGCCACTTAGGTACGGTAAAGATGAAAAGCCTTGCCCGTGGATACGTGTGGTGGCCGGGAATTGACAAACAGATCGAGGACCTGACAAAGAGCTGCTCAGGATGTCAAAAGGTCCAGAACGCACCACCACAAGCCCCTCTCCGTCCATGGGAATGGCCCTCATCACCATGGCAATGTGTGCACATCGACTTTGCTGGACCGTTCATGGACTCCATGTTCTTGATTGCAGTCGATGCACATTCCAAATGGCCTGAGGTCATTAAAATGAAATTAACCACATCTGAAAAGACCATTTCAGTTCTGAGGACCATGTTTGCTAGAAATGGCCTACCAGAACAAATCTGCACAGAAAATGGATGACAATTTGTCTCTGACGAATTCCAAGGTTTCATGAGGAAAAATGGAATCAAGCACTACACATCTGCCCCGTACTATCCAGCTACAAATGGCTTGGCAGAAAGATTCGTACAGACTTTCAAGAAGGCCATCAAAGCAATGTACAGCGAGAATCTACCACTGCAACACAAGATAGACAATTTCCTCTTTGCTTATCGGAACGCAGTACATGCAGCCACTAATCAGACTCCAGCGATGATGTTTCTGAACAGGAACCTGAGGTCTCGCATGGACCTTCTTAAACCGAATGTACGTCGTGATGTAGAAAACAAACAGTTCAAACATTTGAATGCTAAGCCAACAAGAAGCTTCAGTGTGGGACAGTCAGTTCTTGCTCGTGATTTCCGGATGGAAAAGTGGCAAGCAGGGACAATAGCCACAAGAGAGGGACCACTGATGTATACTGTGGATGTGGGAGAGAATGTTTTGAGACGTCATGTGGACCAAATTCTGGATGTTCAGGTGGAAAACACCCCTATACCTCGCCCAGACTCACCTGACATGGAAACAGACACTCCTGATTCATCAGCATCAGCGCCAGCCTCATCCACAGCTGAGAGTTCTACCTGTGCTGATAGCTCACCTGATGCCCCTGTACCTGTACAGTCTCATTCCCCAAAGCAAAAGAGTCTGGAGAGACGTTACCCAGAGAGGCAGAGGAGGCCTCCCCGAGACTTGACTTGTAAAAGGGCTGTTGACAAAATAAAATGTTATGTTGGAATTTGAATTTTGTTACTTTTAAGAAAACCAAAAGGTTACTGTAAAGACAGGCTCTGTATGTTAATTATAGAAATTTTGCTTTAATATACTATTAAACTAAAGGGAGAGGAAGTGTAATCTATACAACATTGAAGGGACTACTTTGTTTTGCAGATGTACATCCTTAGTTGCGAGCGTATATAACAGACGCGTATCGATTTGTACAGTCAGTGCCGAAGTTTCAGTTACCCAGTAAAAATCACTTGAAGTTACTCTCAATCTCTGCTACTTTATTATTTTATGTAGTTGTGTATAGCGGTACAAACACAACACACCCCTTTCCACTTTTTGATTTCTTAGTTAGAAAGCATCCTAGCGGAGTAGGTCAATTTCTTGGCCCAGCCCTATTTTCTGGGCTATTTCTGATATGAATTCATTAGAAATGCTGCCAGTAATTTTATAAAGATTGACTAACTGTCTGCTGTCGCTCTTTAATATGGTGACTTCAGGAATAACTGGATTACTGAAACTGAATCACTGTGATGGCAAAATGCTTTCGAGAAGCTAAAGTTGTGTTAAAAAGATTTATGGATTGAATTAAAACATTGCGGTGCCATCAACTAATCCAAATATTGTGTTTTGGATGGCGGAGCTGCTGAGAACACCGCTGTAATGCTGCAATAAAATACAGATAGATGTAGAGAGAGATGGAGAGAGAGGGAGAGAGAGAGAGAGAGATATATATATATAGAGAGAGAGGGAGATAGAGAGAGGGAGATAGAGAGATTGAGAGATATAGAGAGATAGAAAGGGAGATAGGGAGATAGAGAGAGGGAGATAGAGAGAGGGAGATATAGAGAGAGAGATAGAGAGAGAGAGAGAGAGATAGAGGGAGATAGAGAGATATTGAGAGAGGGAGACAGAGGGAGACAGAGGAGAGAGAGGGAGATAGAGAGAGGGGGAGATAGAGAGAGGGAGATAGAGAGAGGGAGATAGAGAGAGGGAGATAGAGAGAGGGGGAGATAGAGAGAGGGAGATAGAGAGAGGGAGATAGAGAGATATTGAGAGAGGGAGACAGAGGGAGACAGAGGAGAGAGAGGGGGATAGAGAGAGAGGGAGATAGAGAGAGGGAGATAGAGAGAGGGAGATAGAGAGAGGGAGATAGAGAGAGGGGGATAGAGAGAGGGGGATAGAGAGAGGGGGATAGAGATAGAGATCAAGAGAGATATAGAGAGGGAGATAGAGGGAGATAGAGGGAGGGAGATAGAGAGAGAGAGCGAGATAGAGAGAGAGAGAGATAGCGAGAGGGAGATAGAGAGCTAGAGGGAGATAGAGAGATATTGAGAGAGGGAGACAGAGGGAGATAGAGGGAGATAGAGATAGAGAGAGAGGGAGATAGAGAGAGGGAGATAGAGAGAGGGAGATAGAGAGAGGGAGATAGAGAGAGATAGAGGGAGGGAGATAGAGAGAGAGAGCGCGAGATAGAGAGAGAGAGAGATAGCGAGAGGGAGATAGAGAGATAGAGGGAGATAGAGAGATATTGAGAGAGGGAGGCAGAGGGAGATAGAGGGAGATAGAGATAGAGAGAGAGGGAGATAGAGAGAGGGAGATAGAGAGAGGGAGATAGAGAGAGGGAGATAGAGAGAGATAGAGGGAGGGAGATAGAGAGAGCGAGATAGAGAGAGAGAGAGATAGCAAGAGGGAGATAGAGAGATAGAGAGATATTGAGAGAGGGAGACAGAGGGAGATAGAGGGAGATAGAGATAGAGAGAGAGGGAGATAGAGAGAGGGAGATAGAGAGAGGGAGATAGAGATCAAGAGAGATATAGAGAGGGAGATAGAGGGAGGGAGATAGAGAGAGAGAGAGAGAGAGATAGAGAGAGAGATAGCGAGAGGGAGATAGAGAGATATAGGGAGATAGAGAGATAGAGAGATAGAGGGAGATAGAGGGAGATAGAGAGATAGAGACAGAGAGAGAGATAGATCGAGAGATAGAGATGGAAAGAGAGAAAGCAGGAGGGGGAGAAAATCAGTCTTAATTTGCTGAATAATAATAAAATAACTAAAAGGGGACACCTCCAGAGCTCTGGTGAATAAATGCATTACAAAGTTGCTTACTGATTCATTCTAAGAAGCTCCCCCATTTGATCCCTTGTTCCCATTGGTTAGCTTACGTCAGCCGGTGGCAGTGGGGGTATCACAATCTTGCCTCGGTGTTGCTGAGGTTCGGAGGGGAAAATCAGACTGGGTTTTTTTCTATTTATGTTCACCAGGCAATGATTTCTTCTGGGAAATATCAGAAGAGGACACGACTACGGTTGGCTAGGTGACTATTCCTCTAACATAAAAAATTAAATATAAGATTTAATTATAAGATAGTCACTGATAAATCCATAAGGAATTCAGGAGAAACTTCGTTACCCAGAGAGTGGTGAGAATGTGGAACTCGCCACCACAGGGAGTGGTTAAGGTGAATAGCATAGATGCATTTAAGGGGAAGCTAGATAGGTACAGGAGGGAGAAAGGAATAGAAGGATATGCTGATAGGGTGAGCTGAAGAGGGGTGGGAGGAGGCTCATGCGGAGCATAAACACCGGCACGTACCAATTGGGCCGAATGGCCTGTTTCTGTGCTGTAGATTCTATGGGGGGGATTTTGCCAGCGCTCAGGGGGCGGGACCGGTGGCAAAATGGTACAAAATGGGAGTCAACAGGTGTAGCAGTCGGCGCAGACTCCATAGATTTTTAGATTATGAACAAATACCCTTATTAAAAACTGGACAGGCTGTTTGGGGGGAAGCTGTGGAAAAACACTCAAGCTGAAGGTGGCTGATGTAACCAGGTTGCATTCGTATAGTAACGGACTGTCCTTGGGAACAATGGTCCGAGAGGCCCACTCCCCAGTCGTGAATAACGAGGCTGGCAACTCATTGTTTCTGAAGAAGATGAGCTCGTTAAGTTAAATCGGCTGGGAGATCGAAATGAGATCTAAACCGGTATATCAGAGAGCCATTTTGGGTAGCTCTCTCTCTCTCCCTCCTGCCCTCCACACAACGGAATGTCAAGAGGAGCTGAGCCTTGCTCTACCAACCGAGACGGACTTCGACTCAGACTGGGACTCGCATGCCGCAAGGCCGGTACGGAACCAGGTAGCCGAGATGTACGGGAGGAAGCTGCAAGCAAGACCAAGGGCAATCTAGGTGAGCATTGCCAAGACTGCACACCCACAAGATCACTTAGCTGTGTGAGGGGGTGCCTGTATGTTCCTACCAAACCAGAGGGGGTTTAACGTTGGAAGGGTCCTGTGATAGTTTAGTTCACAGGAGGGTGTTTTTAGGCCATGGTAAGTCAGCACGGCAGGGACTTGTTGGACAAGTCAGGGTTGTACTGTTTTAAACTGTACTGTTGTGTTCACACTGCTTGTACTGTATGCGAGTGGAGTGGTTTTGTCAACCTTAATAAACACTGTACGGATGAGACCGAAACGCTGTCCATCTTCCAATCTGTCCTCAGTAATCCCTATCATCCAGAACTTGTAGTAAGGGGGTTTTTGTGTGCTCACTATGGGCGAGGCAAAACCACTTACAATAATTGGCGATTGCGGCAGGGCCGATAGGAAATTGGCCACCGCAGAAACCGGTAAAACAGGCAGTTAAGAGGCTTTTCCCCATTTTGCACCTACTGCTGCAGGCTTCCCAACGTCGGGAAGCCCCGCCAGAGTAAGTGAGGCGAGCTGTGGGTCTGTTGTACTTTAACTGTGGAAATGACAGCTGCAGAGGTAGTGTGAAGGCTACAATGGGACACTAGTAAGTATGACAGGTGAGAATGTTGGGAATTTTTTTTTTACTGTGGTTTGATGCTTCTGCAGCTGACAAGCTGTGATGTGTTTGTGCAGCCTCATCTCATCAGTAGAAGTGACGGATGGCTTCTGCAATCTCACATGCAGCTGCCATCTGTTTCATCCTAAGGAGAGAGTCATTGGAGAGCATGGGTGCAAGGGCTCACATTTGTACAGTGATTGTCAGTGTTTGACAGCACCTCAATGCCCATCACTTTAACAAACCGGCAGATGAAGCGTCGTACACTGACGTCATCTGACACCGGCTTTCCCTTAATTGGTCGGCAAAACCGCTGGGCGGGCTTAACAAGGCCAATCAGGGGAAAATAGCGTCTGTTCATTAGACGTCACTGGGGGCGGGACTGAAACCCGAAAACCAGCAGTCCCGCCTCGACCTCTGGATCCAAGGTAAAATCCAGCCCCTATGTCATTCTATGTAACAATCATTGTCCAGCCTTACACTTTATAGAATGGCCACCCAGGTGCAGTGCTGGAGAGTTGCCCATAACTTACTGAACTATAAACTAAGCATTTGCACCAACTTCAGGAAAGCGGGGCAGGAAAACTGTGGAGGAAAAGTTAGGGGCGAGATTGTTTTTAATAAGGAAATGTATAAAATTATGTCGTGACAGTTTAAAAAAGGATTTTGTTGTGAACCATCTGAAGATTAATGTTTATTTAATATAATGTATTTTATCCATCTATCAGACTATACTAATGGCCCAGAAATTCAGGTCGGGGGCTTCCCGCGGGTGCAAGCCCCCAATCTGCACTTACCTTGCGCGCTGGCCGTTGAGCTGTGGGCTCCCATGGAATTCCGATCCAGGGCCTGGCCCAGCTGCCGGCGCGCTGTGCTCGCGTGTCCCAGGGGCGCAGTTAGTTCGATGCGTCCCCTGGGATCACGTGGACCATGGGCAGCCAATCGGAGCAGGGAATGCTTCATTCATAAGTCTGACAGGAAGGGCTGCCAAGACTTATAAATACTACGGCCCCAAAATAGCAGTAAACCTTCAAATAAATTTTTAAAAAATCACAATTTTTAAATAAACTATAAATTACATTAAATAACTATTTTAAACAATAATTTAAATTTTTGAAAAAAATAATTTTATATTCTAACGGGGCTAAAAATAAACTTACCTTGCTTTAAAGTATTTAAAAATAATAAACCTGTGGAAAAAATGTTTTACTTTTAATTAACTGACCACTTACCTTGTAAAAAGCAGACCTTACGCCTGCTTTTTACATTTCTAAATTCTAAAGACTAACCCTCCCGGAGAAACCGTAAAAAAAAGGTAAGTTCAAAGCGCACGCGCAGACTCCCCCACGCACGCGTTCGACCTCTGAATCCCTGCTTTCAGAGGAACGGAAGTGCCGGTTTCCTGCGCATGCGCAGTGCATGCAGGAAACCGGCACTTCCATCGGGCCTACGGGTAAGTACCCCGTGCGTACTCACCCGTGGAGACCCGAAGTTCTGGGCCAATATATCCAACAGAAAAAGAATTGTTTAAGTACTGTGTGTTCTTTTAATATTAAAACCAACTTTCCATTATATAATCATAAAGCTAATCAATACTCCAGGAATATTAAAACTAATTGTACACAACTAAATCGCACAACTAATTGCAACTTGGATAAACATGAACATTGGAAACATTTCTGTTCTGGGTAAATTCCTAAGCATATCCCAGAATCCTGATCCTGCCTGCACCAGTAAACTCACCCGCAGTGCAGAAAGGACTAAGTGAAATGCCACATGACAATAATTCACCTTCCGCCGATTTTACAAGTCCATGCTTTCAGTAGAGAGCTTCGTACACTGGCACTGCCCGTCAGGGATTCTGCTGTGTGATTTTTTCCGACATTTTAAGAGATTGGCCGGAAAATTGTGAGCAGCACGCGCCCACTTTTCCGATACGTGCACCCCCGCCAGCAATACAGACTCGCTAAGCTACTCCCCTCTTTGTATGTTCCACCGTATCTCAGGAAATGAAAAGCGATGGGATAGAATCATTTCAGAAGATCTTCCGTAGCAGTTAAAAGTGACACAGTAAAAGCGAAGCGGAAGCATTTCATGGTGAATGTATGTCGGATAAGTGAACATGTAATGGGAGCATTTGTTCATCAGGAATTGATTGTAGTCAGGTTGAACCCTGAGCAAGTTTGTCCGTTTAACAAAAATAATTTTAATCCCGCCCGCCTGGCGGAAAGCAGATGGGCAGTTAAAACCGCCACAGTGACTTTCTCCCACCGATCCTGCTCACCATTCCACAACTTGCAATCTTAACCTGCTTTTTTGAGTTAGCAAGAGGAACGTCCACCGGAAGACAGTGAGCTTCTTCTTTAAATAGGGAGGTCGCAAATCGGATGACGTTATCGGGGCCTGACTGAAATTTTAACCCAAGGCTCGCGTGGGAAATCCATCCTCGTTTCCCTGCCAGGTCAACCAGTTGGCAAAAGGAGCCTGGCCCAGAAAGGTCAATCAATCGTTTTTTTAATTGTTTCCGTGTGGGCCAGGAGGAGCAGGAATGCGCCTCCTGGCCTCACAAGGAGACCTTGGGGGAAAAATTGAGTCATGCCCCCTGTGGGGTGCTAACTTCGCCGGGCCCGAAAAAGTTAGCACCCCTGCGGCCAAAATTCATCGGTAGCCCCCCAAAGAGGGAAGCGGGGCGCTACTGGAAGCGCCCCCGCCTCCCTCTTGGGGCACTGCGAGGGAATATTGCGGCACTACGTGCCACGGTACTGCAGGCCTTACGTCCCTTATTAAAGGGGAGGGGCCTTGCGCAGCGCAAGCCAGGGCCCAGCTGGGCCACCAGGGATCGGAGTGCCGGCAAAAGAGCCCGGCACTCAAGAGAAGTGCCGGGCTCACAGAGCATAGCTGGCACTCCGCGGGGCGGGGGTGGGTGCTGCTCAGAAGGCTGGGGACGGGAGCGGGGGCAGGTGCTGGCAGGCAGCCAGCAACAAAAATGGCCGCCCGGCACCTCGCCTTTAATTAGCGCCACCCTGGCCGCAGGTAGGCCCCCCTGACCCCGTCAGACATAGCGTCCGGTGGTAAGTCGGGGGCGCTACCAAAGATCGCAGCTGGGGCACGAGCGGGGCACTGCGCATGGCGATGACGTCATAGCACCCCGCAGCGTTGCGGCACTGGCAAACGGTTAGCGCCACCACTAACCTTCCACTGAATTTCGCGGGAAGCGTTGGTGGCGCTGTGCCTGGGCGCTAGTTGTTTTGCGCCCCGTTAGCGCCCTCTTAGGGCGCTAATGGGAGGTACAAAGCAACCAAATTTTTCCTCCCTTGAGTCTCCCCTGCCCCGGACATCCATCCTCCTCCCTGAGCGTGATGCTCTACTGACCCCCCGCACCATACCAAAGTGCTGCAGACCATTCCTTCAGGCCCCGAGCAGTAGCTTTCTCCTGCTCAAAATCCCACTCCCGCTCGCCTGCCAGCTGGCGCTTACTGCCCAGTATTGGCGGGAGACTGATGGGGCCTATGCAGTTGAAGGCCTGAAGTGAAAATTTCCCAGGCCTCACACTGATGGTTGGCCGCTGGGTGTTAAAATCGGCCCCAACAGTATTGCATATGGGCTGGGAAACAAAAGAGGGTAGAATTTTCAAGATGTGCCCCAGGAAAACATAAACCATACACCAGAACAACAATCCCACAAAAAACTCCTTTACGAGCTCCTTTTTGCAACAACAACTTGCATTTATTTAGCACCTTTAACATCATAAGGCGCTTCACAGGAGCGATTACCAAACAACAAAAGTAACCTGAGCCACAGAAAGAGCTATTAGGACAGGTGACTGAAAGCTTGGTCAAAGAGGTACGGTTTAAGGGGTGTCTTAAAGGAGGGTAGAGAGGCGGACAGCCAGTGATATTTAGGAAGGGAATTCCAGAGCTTAGGGCCTAGACAGCTGAAGGCACGGCCAACAATGGAAATCAGGGATGCGCAAGAGGCCAGAATTGAAGGAGTGCAGAGATCTCAGCGGGTTGTATGGCTGGAGGAGATTACAGAGATAGGGAGGGGCGAGGCCATGAAGGGATTTGAAAACAAGGATGAGAATTTTTTAAAATTCGAGGGGTTGCCAGACCAGGAGCCAATGTGCACTGAACCTTCCTTTATGCCAAGTCCATGTGGGGTGGCTCTGCACACTGCAATCCTATCATAAAGGATGGGAAATTGTGAGAAGAATATTATAAATATATAACGCAATTAGATGGGAATGTGCCACTGAAACTCTCACACATTGGGTGAAAGCTTTCCGAAACCCAGCATCATTGGCAAAGTCTAGCTCAGGTGGCTTAAGAACATAAGAAATAGGAGCAGGAGTCGGCCATACGGCCCCTTGAACCTGCTCCACCATTCAAAAAGATCATGGCTGATCATTGAACTCAACTCCACTTTCTCTGCCCGATCTCCACATCCCTTGATTCCCCTAGAGTCCAAAAATCTATCTATCTCAGCCTTGAATATACTCAAAGATTCAGCATTCACAGCCCTCTGGGGCAGAGAATTCCAAAGACTCAACCCTCTGGCTTATGTTTTCCTTGGGTTTCATAAATAGAGGTATTGAGTACAAAAGTAGAGAAGTCATGCTGAACCTTTATAAAGTACTGGTTAGGCCACAACTGGAGTATTGCCTCCAGTTCTGGTCACCACACTTTAGGAAGGATGTGAAGGTCCTTGAGAGGGTGCAGAGGAGATTTACCAGAATGGTTCTGGGGATGGGGGATCTTAGCTACAAGGACAGGTGGGAGAAGCTGTATTTGTTTTCATTAGAGCAAAGGAGGTTGAGGGGTGATTTGATTGAGGTGTACAAGATTATGACGGGTTTGGACAGGCTAGACGGAGAAAGGCTGTTCCCACTAGTTGATGGTACAAGGACGAGGGGACACAGATTTAAGGTTTTGGGCAAGAGATACAGGGGGGACGTGAGGAAAAACTTTTTTACACAGCGAGTGGTGAGGACCTGGAACTCGCTGTCGACGGAAGTGGTGGAAGCAGAGACACTCAGGGGGAGAAACTGGGTGTGTAGCGCCACCTGTTAGCGCCTAAAGAGGCAGTCAGTGGCTGTAGCGCCACTGGCCGCGCCTCCCGCGATATTCAGCAGGGGCGCTAATGGTGGCGTTAGCCTTTTGCGCTGTGCCGCCACCGATGAGGTCATCAGTGTGCGCAGCGCCCCATTCGCGCCCCGATCGTGATATTTGGTAGCGAACGCCGCTGTAGCGCCGTTCGCTACCCGCGCCCGGTTCACGGGGTCTTGCTGCACCGGCAGAGACGCAAGTTAAGGTGGAGGTGCGGGGCGGCCGCTTTTTTGGTGCCGCCTGCCAGCACCTCCGTCCCCGGCCTCCTGGTCCCCCCCATCCCCACGGCATTGCCGGCTGTTTCACAAGAGCCCGGCCCTTCTCCTTGGTGCCGGGCTCTTTTGCTGGCACTTGCACTGCTGCAGGCCCCGCCCCCTTAACAGTGGGAGGAAGGCCTGCAGTACCGCAGCGTGCCGTGCCGCAGCGTGTGGCGCTGCGGCACGTAGCGCTGCGAAATTCACTTTCAGCGCCCTAAGAGGGACGCGGAGCGCCTCGAGCCGCGCCCCGTCTCCCTCTAGGGGCACTTCAACTGAATTTGCGGCGATCGCTAATGCGGCGATTGCGGCGCAAATTCCAGCGCCCAGGCGAACTTTGCGCCGCTTGGGTGCCTCAGGCCAATTTCTAGGCCTCAGTGTTTTAAAGGGGAGACTGGATAGGCACTTGAGGGAAATAAACTTGCAGGGCTATGGGGATAGAGCGGGGGAATGGGACTGACTGGATTGCTCTACAGAGAGCTGGCACGGACTCGATGGGCCGAATGGCCTCCTTCTGTGCCGTTATGACACTATGACTATGAAGAAATTCCTCCTCATCTCGGTCTTAAATGGCCGCCCCCTTATCCTGAGACTATGCCCCCTAGGCCTAGACTTCCCAGCCAGGGGAAACTACTGGAGTATCAACAAATCAGGTTGCAATTTCCAATTTGCCATCCATTTAAATCAATTGACAGAAAATTACAGGCATTGCAGTTATGGTTTTCTGATTAACCGTCCCTTTAGATAGGATCCCTCACGTGGTGCAGGATCTCATTGAATTTTGTCCCATCAGTACTGTGCGCACGGTACTTCAGCTTAAATTGGCTCATCGGCAAATAGCACACAGCTAACGACAAGTGGGGAAGCTGATCCCCGCTGGATTTCCCAGCCCTCACATACCATGGCATTGACGTAAAAGCATGCTCCAAAATGTCCTCTGCATGAGTTTGCTACTGTCAATGTCCCGTCGATAGTTTCCTGTGATCACGATGGGTAGCACCTGGTACGTGCGGCTGCAGATGGAATACAAGGAAAAAAAGCGAGGCGCAGTAAAGTTTAGTTCTTGGTTCCCATTCTGATCCTGCCACGAGGGATTAATTAGCGACCTAATTTCAGGAGTATGGTGACTCTGTTGGACCTGTCTTGCTAAATTGTCCTTGCAAAGTCCTTGGATAGTGAAAATGGTCGAGATGTTAACTCTGATGGGGGACCACGAGAATTTGACATTTTCTTTGCTGGAGAAGAGTTTGAATCCAGCCCTTGTCATTCAGTAACCAATTTACGGCAATATTTCAAAATTGCTTTATAAAAAAATGGATTTTCCGAGTTTGGCTGCAGCAACTTGGATATTCTTGTTGATGTGAATACTTGTGTGTAAACGGTATACTTCCTGACACGGCAAACATTGATCTTGCGTGTTTTTTCCTTTATTTCCCTGACTTTTTTTAAAAGCTATTTTTTTTGCTGTGCTTCAATGGTTTAATCCCAATTTAAATGGTGAAAAACATGAATATTCCAAGTTGGCAAGTGGTAACTTCTGCAACTTGGCAAACCATTCCGCCTTCTGCAAATAACAATAGAAATTGGAGAGATGTCCATGGCAGGTTTTCACACTATTATTCTTTAATTAATATAGAATTCAACAAGCCTCTGAAATGAAGGTGTGGGCTTGTTCTAGCCATGCACTGAAAATAGGGTGCTATTATAGACTCGTTAGTGTCTCCTTAAACAGCAGAGAGATGAATTTGGTACAAGGTTATTAAGCACTCATGTGATAGCATCACCAATAGTAATTTCTAGGCCAAAGACACCAGAATTTGAAAATCTAACAAAACTTCTATGGGGGAAAAGTTGGGTTGATTTGCGCTTCTCGTTAGCGCCCCCTGGAGGCGTTAACAGGGTGCAATCCTGCTAGCACCCAGACGCGGCGCTGCTAACACCTCCCGCGAAATTCAGCGGAAGTTTAGTGGCAGTGGGTAGCCGGCAGCACCCCACGGCGCAGCGCCTCCGGCGATGACATCATCACCGTGCGCAGCGCCCCACTCATGCCCCGGCCGCAAACATGGCTTGTGTCCCCTGACCTATTGCCGGATGACATGTCCAACAGGTGACGCTTTTGCAGCCGCGGCGGAGCTACTTAAAGGTGTAGCACCAGCTTTCTGGACATTTTTATGAATCATATTTTATATCTAAAACCCCAAGAACTGCACTGTTGGGCAAGCTTGTGGGAGTGGCTTAGGGAATAGGATTGCAAGCCAGGATAACCTGACTAAGGTGCATTCATATGCAAATGGCCATCTCACACTGACAGGCTGGGAGGAAGGGAACCCAGGCCGATTGACATCATCACCATCTGACATGATTACTGGGAACAATACCCCGAGAGGTAACTCAGAGACACTATGCCCTCACATCAATAAAGCACAGTCCCAGCCGAAACTGGTGGAAGGCAGGACATGGCCAGGCCATTGTCTTCCAGGAGATAAGCCAGTTAAGCAAGTTCGGTTTGAAATTGAAATCCATTACCTGCTAATGGGGGCCGTCAACTCAGGAAATGACAGACATCCAGTAATCAGCACTCATTTTCTCTCCAGGTGTCAGGCCTGGGAGCAGGGAAATGGAATATCATTTTTCACAACGATTTCAAAGGTCATGAGCCACTCCAGGCCACAGGGGGGTCCAGATAGATCACCTGAGTCAATACATCGATCAGTATTGGCAGGGAAAAAAGGCGATGGGTTTTGGGTATATCAGGAGCCGTTCGGGGGCTGCTCTCTCTCTCCGTCATCTCCTCGGCATCAGTCTACAGCGAGTCTCCCGCGTGGGGCTCAGCTCAACGGAACACCGCCAGAAGCTGAGCGCTGCTCTTCATCCCTCATCAACAGACCTGGACTCAAACTGGAACTTGCGATACCGCGTCGGCGGTACAGAACCAGGAGCGAGACGTACAGGAAGAAGCTGCAAGCAAGACATTGGGCAATCGGGGTGAGCATATTGCCTGTGCCTACACATCCACAAGACCACTTAGCTGTGTGAGGGGGTGATTGTAAGTCCCAACCAAACTTTAGAGGGCTTTAGTGCTGGGGTCCTGTGTTCGTTTATTTCACGGGAGGGTTCTTTTATTAGACCGTGGTAATTTAGCACGGTATAGCTTGTTGGACAAGCCAGGGTTGTATTGTTTTGTACTGTTATGATTGTTATTGTTAAATCCTATTAAATACAATATGGTTGAGCTCAAACGGGTGTCTGAGTCTGATCTGTTCCATGTAATCCCTATCGTCCAGAACTTGTAGTAAGAGGTGTGTTTTCGGTGCGCCCGAGAAAACCACTTACAAAGGGCAGATGTCGGGCAGCTATTTTTTTTCGGCCGACTGCCAGCACCTGCCCCCTTCTCCTTTTTTCGCGGCGTGCCGGCCACGATCGCTCAGCCCAGCACTCCTCTCGAGTGCTGGGCTGTTTTCACGACACCCCTGCTCCCCGGTGGTCCAGCAGGGCCCCGGTGTGCGCAGCGCTAGGCCACTCCCCTTAAATCAGGGGGAGGAGGCCTGCAATACCGCAGCGCTACGAGCCGACACACGTGGCCCTGTTGCACGTAGCGCCACGATATTCACTTGTAGCGCCCCAGGAAGAAGAGGAGCGCTTCCAGTAGTGCCCCGCCTCCTGCTTGGGGCGCTACCACTGAATTTCAGGCGGAGGGGCGCTCATTTTTTTGGGGCACTAAAATTAGCGCCCTGGCGAGGTTAGTACCCCACAAGGGGTGGCACTGAATTTTTCCCCCTATATGTTTATTTTTCCTGGCGAATGTCCCCCTCCCTCTTGAATCTTTGGATGCATTAAACTTGCAGTGATTTAGCCAGACGACTAAAGCCATTATAATAAAACTTTTAAGCATGCTCAGTTATGTCACATTCTTGATTGCATAGCAGGTTCTAGCCCACTCGCATATTCATATTGCAAAACCATAGAATGTTTTATTCAATCTTGCTGTCAAATAAAACCCAGAATTCATGACTGATATTGGGAGTTGACGTTAAACTCTTCATTTTATACGTCTCCCGTTCTCCTTAAATCAAGACTGATGAGAACTGAAATTATTCTGTGACTGCCACAGAAATTATAATGCTCCTCGGGGAATTTCATATTTACCTCAGAATAGTTCTTCGGCTTTTTCGGTCTAAAACAAATAACACTGTCTGTTTATTCAAATAAAGGAATGAGTTATTTAAAGGAGGCGTCTGGCTCAGTTTGGCATTGTCAGTGATGAAATGACTAGCTCCTCAATTCTACTGTCAACACTCTGATGAAGAGAAATATCGGATTAACATTTTTTTTAAAAACCATGAACAAATTACAAGTAAAATAGATGGCAACCATTTGGCAGTGGGTTGGAAAAGGAATGGTTTTATATGAAAATGTTCCTTTTACTTCAAAGAATCAATATTTTTAGATATATGAGCAAGCAAACCAACCAATTGATTTTTTGCAGGGGGTGGGAGAAGGCGGGGTGGGGGGGAGGCTGGAGGGAATTCTCGATGAAAGCTATCCAGCTTTGTTGAAACAAAAAGCTTATCATAGAATCATCGAATGGTTATAGCACAGAAGGAGGCCATTCGGCCCGTCGAGCCCTCTGCAAAAGCCGTTCAGTTAGTCCCACTCCCCCGCCCTTTCCCCGTAAGCCCTGCAATTTTTTTTTCCTTCAGGTACTTATCCAATTCCCTTTTGAAAGCCATGATTGAGTCTACCTCCACCACACTTTCGGGCAGTGCATTACAGATCCTAACCACTCGCTGCATAAAAAAGTTTTTCCTCATGTCGCTTTTGGTTGTTTTGCCAATCACCTTGAATCTGTGTCCTCTGGTTCTCGACCCTTCCACCAATGGGAACTGCTTCTCTTTATCTACTCTGTCTAGACCCCTCTTGATTTTAAGCACCTCCATCAAATCTCCTCTCAACCTTCTCTGCTCTAAGGAGAATAACTCCAGCTTCTCCAGTCTAACCATGATGGCCCAGACAGTAAGCATTTCAACATTCCCATTTAGAATCTCCTATGTTGAAAACCCAGAAATTGCTTACCGAGACCGTGTCTGTGAATTGACATTGGAGGCAAGACCGTCCAGGTCTTTGTTTTCGGGTTGTAACATTCCACAGTGTTTAAAGTCTTCAGTCCGTCTCTGCCTCCGACCACATAAAGTTTATCATCAATGACAGCCACGCCAAACTGCAGCCGCCTGCCATTCATCACTCCGGCTTGGGTCCAAGTATTTGTTCTCAGGTCATATTTTTCTATTGTGGTGGCACCTGATAAGACAATTAGTGTGACAAGATTGTGACGTGAAAGAGTGCATTAGAATCCTGAATGTATACATCACATGCAGCCGAATAACAACAAACTCAGAGGAAGGACAACTCACTTGAAATCCATCAAGATCTTTCCATGTGCAGATAGTTGGAATCTCACCAAGTACCCCAATTACCGTGTAATTTTTCAATTAATACTGTTTTAAAATGAAGGAAGCAATGATTTGGAATTGATTTGCTTACAGCTGCACAACAGGGGAGATATGATATAAAATATCAGCATGGAATGAACATTCCTGTATAATATCTACATATTTGAAAATTGAATTTTCAATACTCGTTAAGTTTGCTCATATTTACGCATCCCCTATCTTCATCGCTCCGCCACTGGCGGCCGTGCCTTCAGCTGCCTAGGATCCAAGCTCTGGAATTCCCTCCCTAAACCTCTCCGCCTCGCTCTCCTCCTTTAAGATGCTTCTTAAAACCTACCTCTGTGACCTTTGGCCACCGGTCCTAATATCTCCTTACTGACTCGGTGTCAAATTTTGTTTGATAATCGCGCCTGTGCAGCGCCTTGGGACATTTTACGATGTTAAAGGCGCTATATAAATGCAAGTTGTTGTTGTTAGCAGCTCGATTTCAATGTTCTGCACATTGATGTCCTTAATAATATGCCAGCCTTTGGAATTCCATAGTGTCAGAATACATAGTGAACGGGTTGCACTGCTATTGAAGAACCGAAAATACTCTCAATACAGGAAACTTTGTGCTATCCGGCACCGACGGGACCGAGCTGTTGCCGTCCCATCAAAACTGCCGGACAAACCAGCGCTAATGTTGAAACATACGGAGATTTTGAGCTCCGTATCTGGCAACAAACCCTGTTGCTTAGCAACAGCTTCTAAACAGTTGGCCGTACCTTGCAAGCGTCTCTGTAGCTTAGCAACAGCTTCAGCAAGACCTTGCAGAGCCTGACTGGTGAAAAAAAAGCAACGAAAAGAAAAAAACCTAACGAAACGGCTCCTGATTTTTGCCGGTGGCTCGAGCATTCCGGACAGTTAACCTCCGGATAAACCAAAGTTTCCTGTATCTCATTCTAGTACAGTAAACTCTTTCATATCCGGCACCTACGGGACCAGGATGGTGCCGGTTGACGAAAAATTCTGGATAACAGAGAGATAGGCCATTTGAAACACAAAAAAAATAAAAACCACGAACTAACTCGGCCACCGCGGGAAACTCGGACTCGGAAAAACGATTCGGCAAGATTACCGGTTATCTATTTTGCCGGTTATTAAAGAATGCCGGATGATTAAGTGCCGTTTAAACAAGAGTTTACTGTAATTAGTAACAAGGCTACTCTTTGTGAATATGCTAAGTTAACATCTCTGTGCAGTTGTTCAAAAGAACATACTGAACAAGCCAGCCCATTAGAGAGCCTCCTCCTGAGTGATACAGGCTGGAGATACTTTGCTGTCTAATAAACAATGATAATTGGCTTCCCTTCCCGCTGAACAGTTCCTGCTCTGAGCAATACTTAGCTGTGTCAGAATAGCTTAAGTTCTTCATTGCTGCATTTGTACTGGTGGCCGTGTTTCCTTCATTATGTTGAAACCAGCAACAAGACTATCGTACATCAAAAAGAAAACTATTCAACACAAATTAGTCAACGTTTGTGCAAATGTTTATCTCAGTCTATTTATAACCTGCTATGTTAGCAAGAGCTATGGTCTACGCATTTACAATGTATCAACATGCAAGGGATGAATTTGGATTAATCCCACCTAAAGGCTCCTTCAGATCCAAATAATGTATTTTAAAACTATGGTATGCAAATATTATGCTAATAATTCTTACCGACCCACCTGGGATTGTCATTAAAGTTAATTTTATGTTGAAGATGTTACAATAACCTCTGTATGCTCTTGCACGTAAGCTCAAAATATTCTTTAAGATTTTAGGGGGAAAAATTCGGTATCGACCATTTTGGGGCGCTAACTTTAGCGCCCGGTGACCGAGAAATTCAGTTTTAGTGCCCAAGAGTGAAGTGGAGCTAAATCAAGTGCTACACACTCCTCTTTGGGCGCTAACATCGGGGAGCAGGCGCTACCGCAGAGCGCTACTCAAGTTTCGGCGCTGTCAATTACAAGTACTCAGACAGACTGGCGCCTTTCAGTTCTTCAAGGGGAGGTTCAATCATGCTGCACAGCCTCACCCTGATCATTGCTGCTTGTGACCTGGGCCTGTAAGGAGCTGCAATCCATCAACCACAAACCTCATGGCTGATCAGAGGCTCAGGGAGAGAGCGTGCCGGTTCAGCGACCACGCCTTGGAGGCTCTGTTCACGGCTGTGGAACGCCGACGGGCAGTGCTCTTTCCCAGACACTGGCAGGAGGCCTTTGCCTCAGGACTTTAGAAGGATGCAGAGAGAGATCGCCCAGGACGTGTCAGCCAGAAGTGTGATCCACAGAACTCCCACCCAGTGCCGGGAGAAGTTCAACGAGCTCACTCGGTGGTCAGCGTGAGTACATGCTTCAAAACCCTGTACATGTCACCATCTCAACTTCACTCTGTGCAGACGGTGTAAACCACCAAATCCCCAACACTCACCCACCTACTAAAAGTCACATCCACATCTCACGCGTTGCATACATTAACAGCTATTCAACTATGGTAAGCACATCTGCCAAACACATGGCTGCACACTCACTCACACGCTTTCCTTTTTCTTGCAGGCCAAGCTTGCTCATAACAGGAGGGAGCAGCAATGCATGGGAGGAGGTCAGGCGGAGCTGCACCCCCTCACACAGCTGGAGGAGTGAGTGCACAGCATTATTGTGGCCCAGGTCATCGGCGCTGTGGCAGTTGGAGATGTCAACCCCCTTGGGGACAACAACGGTATGGTCATCACCTCGCCCTCTTCTCTCATACCACTTTCCCCTCACAACACAAGCCCTTCCCACTTTCCATCTAAGTACACCATCTCCATTCCTTGCTCCCTTCCTGCCCCCCTCCCCTGATGTTAACCCCACTCTTGTGCCTTTATGCTTTCAGACAATCAGCCACCATCTGACCAGCCTGTCCCTCAGCCTCCCAGTGGCAGCGACGCGGGAGAGGAGGAGGTACAACAAGCCAGAGCCTCACTGCCTGTGTCTTCCAAGGGCGAGAGGTCTGATAATGGGGCCACATGGTCACTAGAGGGGAGCCTAAGAAATGAGTCTGATGTGAGTGAAGCTCCGGGACCCAGCGGGCTGCAGCAACGCCACGGGGAAAGGGAAGATCGGGGGCCATCTCCCCGGAGGGCGAGTCCGTGCATGAGTTCTGCTGCACAGGACTCAGATGAGGACCTTGATGTGAAGGCCTTGACCACACAGGTGATGAGCATGAACACTGAGCTCATGGGTGCAATGGCAAGGGTGCCCGAGAGCTTGATGCACCGGCTAGGAGTGTGGAGCAGTCTGCCTCCAGCATTGCTCTCATCTCTGCGCAAGCCATCGAGCCCATCCTTGGCACTTTGCAAAAAATGGTTGCCTCGCAATGAAACCATGGGGTCCCAGACCTCATGCCACCTGTCATGGGTGAGGTGGCAGCAGCTATTGCAGCACAGGCCAAAGCAACGCAACAGCTTAGTGCTGTAATGGAGTCAGTGGTTGGTGGTTCCAATCTCAGACTGCTCTCATGCAATCTCAGATTGATGCCATGTAAGCGCTGACTGCTGCCATCATCACTGGGTCACCCACATTCAACCGGGGATCTCACGATGCCGCAGTAGACCAGCAATCTGTGCTCGATGCAGAGGTCCTGCCCCGGGGGAGTGGCAGTGTGTCGGCCGAGCACGAAGATGCTGTCCTCGCTCAGGATGACAGCATTCCTGCACCCACCACTGCCACTCCGCCATTGCACCTGCCGCAGCCTGTAACCCAGCCAGCCCAGACTGCTGCCGCCCATGCTGAGGTGATTCAGCTGGGCCTTCCAGGCCCAGAGTTGGCCAAGGGCATCGTGCAAGACCATCTGCAGTCTCTGGTTCCCAGACTCAGCAGCCTTCCACCAGCCTTGCTGCAGCCACTGGGGCCACATTACGGAGGAGCAGTAGGGTTGGGAGGGGGGAATTCCGAAGTGGAGGGAAGTCATTGAGGAAGGGCGAGTAAATAATACGTTATTAGCAAATGGGGGGAGAGTATGTAAATAATTTGATGTGTTTAAAAATATACTGGCCCGTATTTTTCCGAATGCAGGCCTCCTGTGTGCGGAGGCCTAGGATCTGGAAAAATCTACGTCCTTACCTGAGGGCTCCCGGGACGCAGACGCTTCCAATCCTGGGCCTCGCCAAACTCCAAGTGCGCAGGGCCCACGTATCCCAGGGGCGCAGGTAGTTCGCAGCGTCTCTGGGATCATGTGGGTAATGGGGAGCCAATCAAAGAAGGGAAGCTCCCTTCATACACTTGACAGGAAGACCTGTCAAATATATGAATGGAGATCACCCCAAAAACATAGTAAAACTTTAAATACATTTTTAAAAAACTATCACATTTTTTAAATGACTTGAAATTACAATAAATTAAATGCTTTGAAAAAAAATTAAAATTTGTGAAAAAATATTTAAAGATTTTTTACCAGGTTAAAAATAAACTTACCTTTTTTTAAAGTATTTTTAAATGATAAATCAGTGAAAAAAATGTTTTTTTACTCTTTTCAACTCTTATCCTGGTAAAAGCAGGCCTTATGCCTGCTTTTACCAGGTGTAAGAATTGTAAGGGTTTTCTGCGGGCGGAGGGTCTCCAAAAAGCGGAACTATCCACCCGCAGAGGCCCTTCTCCCGGGCAGCCCGAGGATCTGTCAACAGATCGGAAATGCCGGTTTTCAGCGCATGCCTGAAACTGGCATTTCCGATGTCCATACGGGTGGGTACACAACGCGTACTGTGGTAGCCTTTGTGGTTACACAGCGTGTACCCACCCGTAGGGATCGGAATATCTGGGCCATTGTTGAGTTTGGTAACAAATAGTTCAGTTTGCTAAGAACCAGTTGTGTTTGTTGATAAATTTGTTTATTATTGGTTGTGTTTCATAAGAGAAATTTGTGCACAATAATACATTTTTATTTCGACGTAACACATTTTGTGATGTTTCTCATTTGACCCTTGCACGGTGATAGGCACTGTGAGCTGGATGTAATGATGTGGTTGTTCTACGCAAAGGCCATGTGCTATCTCATTTATTGGAAGCGCTCTCTAATGAGGCGATCATGAGCGGCCCTTGCAGAAGCAAGATTGAGTGGCTCCCTCCTACCTTGCTGCTGCTCCTACACCTCCGCTGCCTCCTCCTCCTCCGCCTCCTCCTCCTGAGATGGACCTGCAATCTCTGGTGGCAATGGCTGGGCCCTCAGAATGGCCAGGTTGTGCAGCATGCAGCACAAGATGGTGAAAATGGAGATTCGATCAGGGGAGTACTGCAGGGCTCCTCCAGAGCGGTCAAGGCAGCGGAACTGTTGCTTTAGCACCCCGATAGTCTGTTCGATCAGGTTCCTGGTGGCAGTATGGCTGTCACTGTATGCATGCTGAGCAGGAGTATTGGGGTTGTGGAGGGGTGTCTCCGAGCAGACAGCCGCGAGCTTCATGTGGTGGGTGGAACAGTGCTGGACACCAGTCTGTTGCAGGATGGATGCATTGTGGCTGCTGCCAGGGTAGCGGGCATTGACGGCGAGGATGAGCCGTCTGTGGTCGCACACCAACTGAACATTCAGAGAGTGGTAACCTTTGCGGTTATGAAACACTTCAGCATTGTGATGAGGTGTCCGCAATGCCACATGGGTGCAGTCAATGGTGCCCTGAACCATGGGGATGCCCGCTATCTTGCAAAGCCACATGAGTGTTCATCCTGTTTCTCCCTGGTCATGGGGAACAAGGTGTACTCCCTTCTCCTTCTGTACAGAGCATCTGTCACTTCCTGGATGCAGCAATGGATGGCGAACTGCAAAATGTTTGTAATATCCCCTGTTGAAGCCTGAAAGGAGCCGCTGGTGTAGAAATTGAGAGTGACTGTGACCTTCACTGCCACTGAGAGAGACGTCCTGGTCCTGATCGGAGGCTCGAGGTCTGGCTGCAGAAGGTGGCAGAGCTCTGTGACCACCGCCTTGCTGAAGTGCCGCCTTCTAAGGCACTGCTCCTCTGAGTGATGAATGTAGGAGAACAGCTCCCGGAATACCCTGGGAGGGTAAAGTCTCCTGTTGAGAGCCCTGTTGGCCCTCCTCCCTCTGGCCACGTTTTCCAATCTTTCTCTCTGCCTCCGCTGCCTCCGACGGTGAAGCTGGGAGGGCGCGGTCCAGTGCCAGTACAGCTCCCATTAAGTGTTGGAAATGTTGCAGTATCAAATGTAACACAATTAAAACTGATAAATATTTCTCAGGAGCAAAACTCCTTCAAGTAGGAAAAGGTCAAATGGGTCAAAACGTCCGGCTGCTTCTGTTAAACTGCCAAGGCAGCATTGTTTGCCGACTAAACAAACCGGAAGTTCGCGCCTTTAAATAGCGCTCCTCCAGCTCTCAGCCGAGTACAAACCGCCTCCTCTACCTGTCGTTCCGAACGGCAGGCGCTGAGGTATGGGGGGCGAGAATGAATTTCTGGTCCAGGGCGATGCGCCGCCGGATGACGTCATGATCTCTGGCCGCAGGCGATAGTGGTTAGCGTCGCCGCAAACCGCCAGGTGAATCTCGCTAGTGGTGCTAACATCGCCGCGCCCAGGCAGTAAGTCGTTAGCACCCCCCGGAGGCGCTAAGTTACCCAAGAGTTTTGTTCCTTCTTTTCTCGGCCAATTGAATATTGACACGAGCAGGAAACTGTTATTAAGTGCTATGTAATTCAAAGCCCAACAGTTCCATTTTCACATCTACGTTATCGCCGTTAATTTGTTAGGGTTCACACCGTCATTCTTATACCTTAACCGCTCTTGTACTGGCTCTTTCATTGCACCCTGAACGGTGAATCACAGCCAGTTCTGTCTGAGTACTCAGATATAGTCGCAGAATCTCCTGACTAGGACTTATCACTGAATGTGTGCGTGACTTCAGTTATGTGTTTTCTAACAGCAAGTTCCCTGCACTGTTCGAACAAGGGTCACTAATATAAAAGGTTCTTGCAACATGCAGAACACCCTAAGTGTTTCCTCCCTTCCACGTGTGTTTGCATCACATTATGAATCGACAGAGCGATAACATATCTAGCATGCTTTCCGAATAAGACTATTATAATGATTTTCCACCACAGCAGCAATGCAATGATGAATGGAATTTAGAGCAAATAAACAGCCCTGCTATTGACCTGGTGGAATAGCAAGACCACACTATTAGTTATGTGCAAATATTTAACTACAATCAAAATATTCTTTTCATTGAACATATTTAGTAAAGCCAGGGTACAGTGTTTTACTAAATCGCACATTTAATACATCTTCCTTGTACTGTATCTTATAATGTTATAAGGCAAATGATAAAATAAGCCTGAATGGTAGCATAGTGGTCAGCTTACTGGACTAATAATCCAGAGATAAAAACAGAAAATGCTGGAAATACTCAGCAGGTCAGGCAGCACCTGTGGAGCGAGAAACAGAGTTAACGTTTCAGGTCGATGGACCCTTCATCAGAACTGGAAAAAGCTGGAGATGGAACATCTCCTTTGGCCTTGCACCATCATCTCTTTTGTCTCTCAATCTCTCCTGCCTTCCATCCTATCACAGACCTTCCCTTTTGTTCTTTCCTCCAGTTTCCTGCCTGCCCCGTTCTTGAGCGACAAATTTCTAAAAAGGGTCCTCAACAGGCTTTAAGGCCCTCATTTACATATTCAATGACCTAATGCCTGTTTCAGTAGTTGACCGACGATACTGCAGATTGGGCGCAGGCTGCCCTATTGTTACATTGATAGGCTTTTGCACCCGATTTACACCAGAAAAACGGGCACAATACCTACTGATATCTACCCCGGTGTCTGGCATGGCAGATGGTAACATTTGAACTCAAATAAAAAGTACAATGTGTAAAATGAAATTTAATTATTAAAAAAAAGGATTTAAAGAAAAGGGTGTAAGTACGAATGGAATACTAAGGTACAGATAACAGGACAAGAGGTGTGATTCCAAAGGTGTACTTTAGCCAGTTCCTGGTCTTGATAGAATGACTTCTACAGCAAAATAGTCATCCTTCATGCAACATGTGGCATGTACAGAAAAGCAATGGGTTGTAATGACATCTGACAGGCAGGAAATACTTGTGCATATTGGAGGCACCAAGATTGTCAGAAGCACACTTTCTACTGGCTGATGGTTGTTATTGTTTCTTCAATCATTCACAATCCATTACATGCACCATTTCAGGTGAAGGGGTGTACATGCTATTCAGTACTTCCCAGAAGGTTCAGGGAAAATAAGAGTGTAAAAAACATGATCTGGGCACCACACCGCAGGAAGGATATATTGGCCTTGGAGGGGGTGCAGCACAGATTCACCAGAATGACATGGGGCTAAAAGGGTTAAACTATGAGGACAGGTTGCTACACTAGGCTTGTATTCCTTTTGTTAGGCAAGGGTATTAAGGGTTACGGAACTAAGGTGGGTAAATGGAATAAAGATACAGATCAGCTGTGATCTAATTGAATAGCCAAATAAGCTCAAGGGGCTGAATGGCTTACTCCTGTTCTTATGTTCCTGACTGGTGTGATGCTATACATATGCTATGTACAGACTGAGCTTTTAAAACAACTGGAGTGTCATGTAACCGGTTCAATTTTGTTAATATTTGCTTACATGGGGATCCAAACTGGGTCTTCGCAGGGCAAAAGCTGACAGCAAAGTCATACTGACACAGTTGGGCAACAAGAGTTAAATACTTTAGGCCACCAGGTTATACAAAAATATCCTACACCAGGAAACAAAAGCTATCGATCGTCATGGAATCCAACTTTACTCCCCTCCCATCTGATCAGATACCTGGATTGGTTCTAGACTACCATGATTGAATACATAGAAACATACAAGATAGGAGCAGGAGTAGGCCGTTCGGCCCCTCGAGCCTGCTCCGCCACTTAATGAGATCATATGTAAGAAGTCACACAACACCAGGTTATAGTCCAACAGCTTTATTTGAAATCACAAGCTTTCGGAGCGCTGCTCCTTCATCAAGTGACTTCACCTGATGAAAGAGCAGCGCTCCGAAAGCTTGTGATTTCAAATAAAGCTGTTGGACTATAACCTGGTGCTGTGTGACTTCTTACATTTGTCCACCCCAGTCCAACACCAGCATCTCCACATAATGAGATCATGGCTGATCATCCAAATTCAGTACCCTGTCCCTGCCTTCTCCCCATATCCCTTGATCCCTTTAGCCTTAAGAAATATATCCAACTCCTTCTTGAATATATTTAATGAATTGGCCTCCACTGCCTTCTGTGGTAAAGAATTCCACAGGTTCACCACTCTCTGGGTGAAGAAATTCCTCCTCATCTCTGTCCTAAATTCCTCCTCATTTCATTACAACAGTGACTACACTTCAAAAGCACTTAATTGGCTGTAAAGCATTTTGGGACGTCCGGTGGTGGTGGACGTACCTGCCATTAGACGGCTGCGAATCAGACAATTACCATTAGACAGACTAGACATCAATATAAACAGCCACAATAGTTATAAAGGACTGTAACAATCTCACAAGAGTGTCAAGCTTCAGATAAATGTAAGAAGTCACACAACACCAGGTTATAGTCCAACAGCTTTATTTGAAATCACAAGCTTTCGGAGCGCTGCTCCTTCTTCAGGTGAAGTGGAGAAATGCATAAAGACACAGCTTATATAGTCAGAGAATCATGTCAGATGTTTACAGGTAACCTTTCCAACTGCCATTTATCGCACCTCGGCAGAGAGATAATCACAGCAGTCAAAGGTGTGAATGGTGTCCAAACACCAAGCTTTAGATAGATACATCAGCGACAACTGAACACTTGTGCCATTATTTTGTACAGTGTTTTAAAACAGCTGACTAAAATGGAAGCTGGCCCCTCTCGGCTGAAGATCTAAGTACATGATATTTTATTTTCAATATTTAATGTGGCTCCATTACAAATGGAGCAATAAAGAAACAATTACAGCTGTGCGGAGGGATGAGATGTTAGAAGGATCATCAAATGAGGCCACATGGGTTGAACTGAAGAACAAAAAGGGGCAATCACATTGCTGGGAGTGTACTACAGACCCCCAAATAGTCAAAGGAAGATAGAAGAGCAAATATGTAGGCACATTTCTGAGAAATGCAAAAGCAATAGGGCAGTAATAGTCAGGGATTTCAACTACCCTAACATTAACTGGGATAGAATCAGTGTAAAAGTTATAGAGGGTGCAGAATTCTTAAAATGCATTCAGGAGAACTTTTTTAGCCAGTACATAGCGAGCCCAACAAGAGAGGGGCAGTTCTGGACTTAGTTATAGGGATATAAGCTGGGCAGGTGGAAGGGGTATCACTGAGAGAGCATTTTGGTGTTAGTGATCATAATTCAATTAGATTTAGTGTAGTTATGGAAAAGGACAAAGATAAATCAGGAGTAAATGTTTTCGACTGGGGAAAGGTCAATTTTACTGAGCTGAGATGTGATTTAGCAAAAGTGGACTGGAAACAGCTATTTGAAGGTAAATCAGTGTCAGAGCAGTGGGAGGCATTCAAGGAGGAGATAGTGAGGGTTCAGGGTAAATATGTTTCCACAAAGAAAAAGGGTGGGACGCCCAAATCTAGAGCCCCCTAGATGTCAAGGGGCATACAGGGTAGGATAAGACAAAAAAGGGAAGTTTATGTTAGATACCAAGAGCTGAGTACTGCAGAAAGCCTAGGAGTATAGAAAGCGTAGGGGTGAAATTAAAAAGGAAATTAGGAAAGCAAAGAGAGGGCATGAAAAAATATTGGCAAGTAAATTCAAGGGAAACTCAAAGATGTTTTATAAATACATAAAGAGCAAGAGGATAACTAAAGAAAGAGTAGGGCCTATTAGAGACCAAAAAGGAAGCTTGTGTGTGGAGGTGGAAAATGTGGGTATGGTTCTTAATGAATACTTTGCGTCAGTATTCACAAAAATGAGGGACGATGCAGACCTTGTAATTAAGGAGGAGGAGTGTGAAATATTAGATGAGATAAACATAGTGAGAGAGGAAATATTAAGGGTTTAGCATCTTTGAAGGTAGATAAATCACCAGGCCCAGATGATATGTATCCCAGGTTGTTAAGAGAAGCAAGGGAGGAAATAGCGGAGGCTCTGACCATCATTTTCAATCCTCTCTGGCTACAGGCGTAGTGCCAGAGGACTGCTAACATTGTACCATTGTTTAAAAAGAGAGAAAGGGATAGACTGAGTAATTACAGGCCAGTCAGCCTAACCTTGGTGGTGGGCAAATTATTGGAAACAATTCTGAGGGACAGTATTAATCAACATGTAGAAAGGCACGGATTAATCAAGCACAGTCAGCATGGATTTGTTAAGTGAAGGTTGTGTCTGACCAGCTTGATTGACTTTTTCAGGAGGTAATGAGGAGGGTCAATGAGGGTAGTGCATTTGATGTAGTGTACATGGATTTTAGCAAGGCTTTTGACAAGGTCCCATATGGCAGAATAGTCAGAAAAGTAAAAGCCCATGGGATCCAAGGTAAAGTGGCAAGTTGAATCCAAAATTAGCTCAGTGGCAGGAATCATAGATTAATGGTCAACGGATGTTTTTGTGACTGGAAAGCTGTTTCCAGTGGGGTTCTGCAGGGTTCAGTACTGGGTCAGGAGTGAGCCTTTGGTGCAGTGGTAACATTCCCGTCTCTGGGACAGAAGGTGCAGGGTTCAAACCCCACTCCAGACAGTCCTGGCGAGTGGATTCAGAGCTCCCGCCTTGAATTCTGCATTGACATCCAGTAGGATACTCGCATCCGGTGGGTGTGGGCGGCCCCCCTCATCGTATGAGCTGTGGGAGCCAATAAAACCCTCCCGCAGTATAGGACTAACCACTCTATTGGCTGGTATAAAGATGGTTATGGCCATGGAAGGAGTATTAACGCAGCCAGTCAGACTATTAGTCAGCCTGCAAATCCTTCCACCCCTTCACACTGTTCCCCAAGAAGGGAACCACAAGAAGAAGAGTACTAGGTCCCTTGATTTTTGTGGTATACATCAATGATTTAGACTTCAATGTAGGGGGCATGATTAGGGAGTTTGCAGAGGATACAAAAATTGGCCATGTGGTTGATGGTGAGGAAGAAGGCTGTAGACTGCAGGAAGATATCAATGGACTGGTCAGGTGGGCAGATAAGTGGCAAATGGAATTCAATCCAGAGAAGTGTGAAGTAATGCATTTGGGGAGGGCTAACAAGGCAAGAGAATACACAATAAATGTAGGATACTGAGAAGTGTAGAGGAACATTGGATTGCATGTCCCTGAAGGTAGCGGGACAGGTAGATCAGCTGGTTAAGAAGGCATACAGGATACTTTCCTTTATTAGACGAGGCATGGAATATAAGAGCAGGGAGGATATGCTTGAACTGTATAAAACACTAGTTAGGCCACAGCTAGAGTACTGCATGCAGTTCTGGTCACCACATTACAGGAAAGATGAGATTGCCCTAGAGAGGGTACAGAGGAGATTTATAAGGATGTTGCCAGGGCTTGAGAATTTTAGCTATGAGGAATGAATGGATAGGCTGGGGTTGTTTTCTTTGGAACAGAGGAGGCTGAGGGGAAACTTGATTGAGGTGTACAAAATTATGAGGGGCTAGATAGAGTGGATAGGAAGGACCTATTTCCCCTAGCAGAGAGGTCAATAACCAGGGGGCAGAGATTTAAAGTAATTGGTAAAAGGTTTAGAGGGGAGTTGAGGACAACTTTTTTCACCCAGAGGGAGATGGGGGTCTGGAACTCACTGAATGCAATAGTGGTAGAGGCAGAAACCCTCATCACATTAAAAAAGTGCTTGGATATGCACTTGAGGTGCCGTAACCTACAGGGCTACGGACCAAGAGCTGGAAAGTGGGATTAGGCTGGATAGCTCTTTTTCGGCCAGCACAGACATGATGGGCCTCCTTCTGTGCCGTAAACTTTTATGATTCTATGATTCTAAGCCACTGGGGATTGAAAATAACTATTTTCGGAGGGGGGTGGGGGGCAAACAAACAATCTCCCTCACCTGGGCTGTAAGGCTACATTTGGCAGCATCCTAGGCCAGGTGGGCACCTAAGCTGTGCCAGTCATGATGTGGGTCCCGCCCACACCTATTAAAATGGGGTTATCTCCCATTGAACACCTGAACCGCAGCCGGTTCAGCTCAGGAGGTCATCATTTGGCCCAATGCCGAGGTATTTACAGAACTGCGTCTGCGCATCCAAAGGACCCATTGACTTTTGGATGATCATGGGTGATTGACAGCATCATCTTCAGAAAACCTTAAAGACTGGATGAAAATTGTGGGATTCAGCTGTTGGTTTTACTTCTGGCACAAGAATCCAAGCTCCGTGAATGAGATGGGAATTCACATCAGCTACATACAACATCCCATGGCCACAGTGTGCAAAAGAGGCAAATCTGTTCTATCCCATAGTCTGTTGCCTATTGGGCTTTGTAGGAAACATTCTAACAGAGAGTATATTTACTTGTGGAAAGACTCCAATTTTGATTGTTTTTTTAAGTTTTGTGCAGTTTTAAAATCTTGCATTTACCCTTTGGCTTGAGTGTGTAATTCAATTTACATAAGAACATAAAAAATAGAAGCAGGAATAGTTCACTTGCCCCTCGAGCCTGCTCCGCCATTCAATAAGATCATGGCTGATCTTGGGCTCAAAGCCAGTTCCCCGCCCGCTCCCCATAACCCTTCACTCCCTTATCTTGCAAACATCTGTCTATCTCCACCTTAAATGGATTTAATGACCCAGTCTCCACAGCTCCCTGGGGCAGAGAATTCCACAGATTTACAACCCTCTGAGAGAAGAAATTCCTCCTCATCTCGGTTCTAAAAGGGCGACCCTTTATTCTGAAACTATGCCCCCGAGTTCTAGATTTCCCCACGAGGGGAAACATCCTCTCTGCATCTACCTTGTCGAGCTCCCTCAGTATCTGTGAATTTGTGAATAAAATTGGCAAGATAGTTTTATCATGTATACATTGAACTAACAGTAAGCTAATAGTCCATCGACCAGAAGGTCAGGAGAGCATGGTGTGTATCCCATGTGTTCTCCAGTGGTGATTATACCTCAAATAGGGGGCTAATTCTTAAGCCTGGACATGCTAACTATGCATGGCTTATACATTGCTGCAGATTTTGGTTCAATAATGGAAACCGCCTTTCAATTGGAGCCACAGTACAAAAGTGCCAGGAAGGAGTCTGAAACACAATAGCAAAATACTGCGGATGCTGGAAATCTGAAATAACAACAGAAAATGCTGGACTCAGCAGGCCAGGCAGCATCCGTGGAGAAAGAAACATGCCCTTTTACCTCCTCCCTTCCCACTGTCCAGGGCCCCAAACACCCCTTTCCAGGTGAAACAGCGATTTACTTGTACTTCTTGCAATTTAGTATACCGTGTTCGCTGCTCACGATGCGGCCACCTCTACACTGGGGAAACCGCTTTGCGGAACACCTCCATTCAGTCCGTAAGGGTGACCCCGAGCTTCCGGTCGCCTGTCACTTTAATTCTTCGCTTCACTCCCACTCTGATCTCTCTGTCCTCGGCCTTTAACACTGTTCCAATGAAGCTCAACGTAAGCTTGAGGGACAGCACCTCATCTTTCGATTAGGCACTTTACAGCCTTCTGGATTCAATATCGAGTTCAACAATTTCAGATAATCCCTGCCCCATTTTTCATGCTGTATGATTTTGCCATTCCCATTTGCAACATTTTCACAGTATGTTCTTTCAATTCCTTCCTCCCTTCCTAAACCGCGCCCCCCCCTTGTCTCTGCACCTGCTTAATATCTGTTACATCTCCAGCTTTTTCCAGTTCTGATGAAGGGTCCCAGACCTGAAACGTTAACTCTGTTTCTCTCTCCACGGATGCTGCCTGGCCTGCTGAGTATTTCCAGCATTTTCTGTTGTTATTTCAGGAGTCTGAAATATATCATCTTCCAATAAAAGAATAGGAATGTCTTTTAATTAAGAAAGACTTGCATTTATGTAGCACCTTTCGTAACCTCAGGACATCCCAAAGCACTTTACAGCCAATTAAGCACTATTGGAGTGTAATCACTGTAGGAACGTAGGAAACACAGCAGCCAATTTGCGCACAGCAAGCTCCAACAAACAGCAATGTGATAATGACCACATAATCAGTTTTTAGTGATGTTGATTGAGGGATAAATATTGGCCAGGACACCGGGGATAACTCCCCTGCTCTTCTTCAAAATAGTGTCATGGGATCTTTTACATCCACCTGAGAGAGCAGACGGGGCCTCGGTTTAACGTCTCATCCAAAAGACGGCACCTTCGGCAGTGCAGCATTGCTCCTCCACAAAGATATCGAGCTGCTGTGGCTGGACGCAACAGCTGACCACCGACAAGGGGATTAAATTCCTCTTACCGACTTAATATCAACTTAATGGCGTGAATAAAAAGTGGAATTTCTCATTTGTAACCAAGTTGGCCGGAATTTCATATGTCATATAGAATCACAGAATAGTATAGCACAGAAGGAGGCCATTCGGCCCATCGAGCCTGTGCCAGCTCTTTCGAAGTGCAATCCCGTTAGTCCCACTCCCTCGCTCTTTCCCCATATCCCTGCAATTTTTTCTCCTTCAAGTATTTATCCAATTCCCTTTTGAAGGCTCCTATTGAATCTGTATCCACCGCCCGATCAGGCAGTGCATTCCAAATCCTAACCACTCATTGTGTAAAAAAGTGTTTCTTCATGTCGCCCCTGGTTCTTTTGCCAACCACCTTAAATGCGTGTCCTCTGACCCTTCAGCCACTGGAAACAGTTTCTCTTTATTTACTCTATCTAAACCCTTCATGATTTTAAACACCTCTGTCAAATCTCCTCTTAACCGTCTCTGCTCGAAGGAGATCATGTGGCATAGTCGTGGGGAAAGTTATTCTCTGATATGGAAAATAGTGTCATTCATAAGCAAGAGTGAATTTTGCTCTTTGCATTATTTTAGTTGGACAGATGCTTGCAAATTTCAGAAAATTTTAATTTGGGGGAAACTTGGGTGCTCCTGGGATGAACTCCAAATGACCCTGTTTGGATGACTTTGTCAGTTCATTTCAGTTCAGTTCAATGACCGTCTCTAGTTCAGATTGCCCTGGAAGTGCCTGCAGTGGGACGGTTGGGCTCTCTAGTTGTATTATCTGTAGCTGTAGTCTTCCAAACTAACATTAGACCTGATTCACAGAGCTTTTGCTAAAGTATTAAAAGCTATTTTTATGCAAATCGTCAGAGAACAAATTCATTTTGGCGTACAAACATTGGAAAAAAAAATCATGAAAAATCGCAATTTTCCAGTTCATAAAAATGAATTGTGAATTCAACCAATGCATCTGGGAAAATGAGCTGTAACAGATATACCATTAGGTTTTTATCATTTTCATTATCTGAAGCCAGGAAGAGCTCCAGAGAGCAGCAGGTTGTCTTTAAGAATAATACTCCAGACTATGTATTATTTTTAGTTCAAAAAAGTATATTTCCAAAAGGCAACGACATGAATTAAAATTGGGTCAGTGGTTCGACCAATCTGTGCCATTGTCTACGTTTCCTTGGCAAAATGATTACCTGAAGAGCAAGTAGCAATTTAGATAACGTCAATGATCACACAATTCAGATAATATCATACAAGAAACAACCACTGTTTTTTTCCGCTGCACATTGAGTTACAAGGTAGAGCGGGGTGGGACTACAGCCAGTAAATGGTCTTTGTAAACCAGGATAGGACCCAGAGCCCAGATTTACTGATCGGTCCTATAGCAAGTTGCAGCGTGCATGGGTCATGCCTGCCCAGACCATAATTTACTAGTATTACATAGTATTTACAGTACTGAAACAGGCCATTCGTCCCAACAGGACTATCCGGTGTTTCTGCTACATTGAAATTAAGTTGCCCCTTCTCTGCAAGTTTGTTCACGTCTTCTTGTGTTTTGTCGCAGTCTCCCCCAGTATTAACGATGCCCCCCAATTTCTTTACATAGAATTTACAGCAAAGAAATAGGCCATTCGGCCCAACTGGTCCACTGTGTTTATACTCCACACGAGCCTCCTCCCACCCTATCAGCATATCCTTCTATTGCTTTGTCCATCATGTACTTATCTAACTTCCCCTTAAATGCACCTATGCTAGTTGCTTCAACCACTCCCTGTGGTAGCGAGTTCCACATTCTCACCACTCTCTGGGTAAAGGAGTTTCTCCTGAATTCCCTGTTGGATTTATTAGTGACTATCTTATATTGATGGCGCCTAGTTCTGGACTCCCCACACAAGTGGAAACATCTTCTCTACGTCTACTTTGGTGTCATCCGCAAATTTTGATATTGTACTTCCAATTCCCGAGTCCAAATCACTTACGATCCGTAGAAACTTCCGGAGTCAACATAGCTTAAATATGAGAGGTGATAAATGAAAAATGCCTCTCATTGAGAAGCTCACCCTTTGCGGGGCGAGGTGTCTCCGTGCTCCAGGACTTCAATGCTTGCAACAGCTTTAAAGGGGCAGGCACGCAGGAACACAATCTCAACAGGGAGCGGAGTAGGCCCCGGAGCAGCCTGGTTCTCCCATGAAGCCACTGAGATTTTACTTGAGGAAGGGGTGAGAAGCACTCTTGGGCAGGCTCCCAGGAGAATGGGAGGAGGCGGTGACCAGTGTCAATGCCTCCTCACATGGAAGTAATAGGGGAAAAGCTTCAATGACCTTAACAGGTATGGCTAAAGTAGGAGAACCTAACATGACCTTCCATTAATCCAGCATACTAAGCAAGTATGGCATTTAGCAATTATCTCCCTTTCACGCTGTCTTAAAATACAGTCCCCGCCACATACATCAGGCACATCGGCATTAACGCAGATTGCCAGCTGTGACCTTCAAAGCTGTAAGTGCAGCTGATACTGTCAAGGCGGTGACCCTTGTTACCTGCTGTAATTTGACATAGTACAGCGATTGCCTCCCATAGATACTGCACTTCTGTTCACCCCACGTATGATGTTCTGTCTTTCTAGATCCTCCCCCTCAGATACAGGGGTAGACTTTTTGAATTTTTCCTGTTATTGCCAGCTGTGAGCTGGATTCATGGGTAGTGTGTGCATAGCGCTCTTAAGTGATCAGAAAATACAACATTGTCTGCTTCTTTCCCCCACAATCTTCTCCCCTTTTCTCTCCATCCTCCGTTGAAAGCAATGGCTAAATGTCGGCGCGTAGTTCCACAAGTGTAGATAAGCTTTCAGCACTTCCGACCATTCTTCACATCGCAATCTGGCACAGTCTCGACAATATTTGGCCAGAGATGACATAAAGTCCAGTTGAGCCCAAATCTCCTCTCTCACAATGTCAATAGAGTGTCAGCTGTGGCTCATTTGGTAGCACTCTTGCCTCGGAGACAGAGGTTTGTGGGTTCAAGGCCCACTCTAGAGACCTGAGCACAAAAATCCAGGCTGACACTCTAGTGCAGTACTGAGGGAGTGCTGCACTGTCTGAGGTGCCACCTTTCAGATGAGATGTTAAACTGAGGCCCCGTCAGCTCTCTCAGGTGGACATAAAAGATACCATGGCACTATTTTGAAGAAGAGCAGGGGAGTTATCCCTGGTGTTGTGGCTAATATTAATCCCTCAATCAACATCGCTAAAACAGATTATCTGGTCATTATCACATTGCTGTTTGTGGGAGCTTGCTGTGTTCAAATTGGCTGCTGTGTTTCCTACATTACAACAGTGACTACACTTCAAAAAAGTATTTCATTGGCTGTAAAGCGCTTTGGGGCATCTGGTGGTTGTGAAAGGCGCTACATAAATGCAAGTCTTTCTTTTTTTTTTTAAAGAGTGACTGGATAGTGGGCACCCCGATTGATTCTTCCCCCTCCCTAGCCAGGAAGTCCATAGCAATCACCGTCATTCGAGTTGAGATCAACTAACTTAGTAAAGTCATGGACTCAAACATGGTACCTTTCTGTTTCCAAAGGCTCATTAATATATCAAGCATTAAAATAGCCTCCTGACCTCACCGGGGGAGTTTAGCATGATTCACTCCAGAGTGGGTTTAATTGCTGCTGTACTGGTTGGTTCGAGGGCTTGTGTCAATTGTTGTAAATCTATGTCAGAAACTGGTAACCACTGTCCACAATGGAAGGCTGCTTTGATGGTCAATAGCACTGCTGTCTTCACTTGTCATTGGAGGCATGTCCACCAATCTCCTGCATTTAATGTGCTTGGGGTGATTAAATACTGGTCAATTTTCAGAGTAAAATGGTCATCTGGAGATTTGCACAACTTATTTGTTCAATGCCTCTATTTTAAATGGATTATTCCTAGAACAAGCAGAAATACTATGGCCCCCGACATTTACAGGGAGGGGATGGGGAGGAATAGTGGCGGCCGGGAAACCCGGATGTACGGGTTTCCCGGGGGTCCTGCCGAATTTAACGGCAGGACATGATTAACATTTTTTCACTCTGTTTCCCGGCCAGCAGCTAGCCAGATTGGGAGGTTGGCAGGCAGTCAGGAAGGCCCGTGGCAGCAGACTGCAGCCGAGGAGCGCAGAGGAGAGAGGGCGGGTGAGACTGTGGGTCGGGGGGTATATCAGAGTTGGAGGTCGTGGATGGTGGCGGGAGGCTGCAGAGATCAGAAGGGTCGTGGCTAGTTTGGGGGGGTGGCGGCGGAAGGGTCGGAGGGGGGGTAGTGGATAGATTGTGGGGGGGGGGGGAAGAGCCCATTGACAGATCTGGGCGGGGCTTCATGGATAGATCGGGGGTGGGGCTGAGGGATGGGGGTCGTGGTTACATCAAGGCAGGTGGTGGATGGAGGAATCGGGGGGTCCACAGAGATCGGGGGAGGGGCGTGGATAGATTGGGGAGCGTGGAGGGATCGGGGGGGGTGGGGAGCAGAGGGATCGGGTCGGGTGGGGTGGGGGGGGCCCGTGGATGGGTCAGGCGGGGCGATCTATCCACGTTCAATTGCATGGATTTACAAAAACGTTAGCTTGGGGTGCCGGGGGGAAGCACTCCTGCTCCTCCTGGCCTACGAGCAGTGCTGTAAAGGCACTTACCCATTACATCTGGCCATTCTCACCTCCCTACAGCTGCCGGGTTTCCTGTGCCCTGGGAAACCTGACCCCAGGTGTTAAATGGTAAAAAGAGCTAAAATTTGAGGCACGCAGCATCATTAGAATATTGAAATGATGGATCCGCCTCTGAAAAGCAAGTTATTCATCTGCCCCCCAACCCACCTTCGTTAAAACCAGAAGCAGCCATGTTGGATGCGGGTTGGGGTTGTTTTTCCACACTTTTTAAGTTTTAAATCCCACCATCCCCCACGCCCCTGTCCAGACTGTCCTGGGGGTTAAAATCCCCCTGCCCCCTATAATAAAGGCTGCCATGCAGTAGGTATGCATCAGGACTGGGATTGTTTTCACTCAACAGAATTTAATGTATGGTTCCAGCTACCCTTTCATTATTCATACCAAACGCTCCATTTACATGAAAGTCTTTAGCAAATGAACCATGAGGCTGAATGTTCCAAAGTACGAAACAATGTAACATTAGGCACAAGGTAACCATGGCAAGGCGTAGTCATGAAAAGTTAGAAAATTAATGGTCCTCTATTATTAATCGGCGCATTACACTTTACTGCGTTAAGCTAATTAATTACTTTTTGTAGGTTAAGAAACAATAGGTATTTCATTAATATCTTATATGTCACCTCTGAAGAACATTATTTCACTACCTATTTGTCAAACCAGTTTTTAAATACTGGTTCCTTTTTGGAGCGTATGTGCTGGAGAGTGCGCCACTCACGGCTGCGAGGGATGTATGGTAATGACATGTGACAATGCCATTCATTCTGGTTACCAGAGTATAATCCATATAATTTAATTCTGAGCTCTTGCTGCCAGACCTGTTGTGATGGCTCCACTTACTTGATAGCTGAAATGTGTTGTGACATTTTACCGTACTGTTGCCGAATCGGGAGATTAGCTTCCAGTCCTTGATGTATTCATCTATCATTTGTCTATCTGTAATATATCATGTAAATGTCTGTCCCCTTTACCTTTAAATTATAATGCTATTCATGGTTGACTGAACAGCTGACTCTCAATGCTCCTCTGTCATGCTAAAGCAATTGTGTGTACCACATTTTCCCTGGCTTGTGAAACTGTTTCTCTTACGTACACTTAACTGTAAACGCACCAAAAAGAGCATGAAAACAATTTAACTATACCGCTTTGTCTTTCCGATTCATACTTTCAGCTAGTTTCATTCTATGACATTTGATGTAGAACTTCCTAATCTGCTTCCTCTGGAGATATCGAAAATGAAATAACATTTACTTTCCAAGTTTTTCCTAAAGGTCAGTACAGCACCTGATCAAACAAAGCTTGGGTAAAAATAGCAATGATGCCATCGTGTAGATGTATATGACTCTCTGCATCTTTTAAATGCTCCATCGCTGCTCTACATCTTCTATAGCTTTCTCTGTAATCTCTAATTCTCTGGGCTCATGGGTTTAACCTTTTGCTGCAGTAACTGAGAATATTCTGTCCGCATCTGCTGTCAGAACATAAGAAAGAAATAGGAGCAGGAGTCGCCCATACGGCCCCTCGAGCCAGCTTCACCATTCAATAAGATCATGGTTGACCTTCGACCTCAACTCCACTTTCCGTCCGATCTCCATATCCCTCGATTCCCTTGGAATCCAAAAATCTATCAATCTCAGCCTTGAATACACTCAAAGACTCAGCAATTCACAGCCCTCTGGGGTAGAGAATTCCAAAGATTCACAACCCTCTGAGTGAAGAAATTCCTCCTCATCGCAGTCTTAAATGGCCGACCCCTTATCCTGAGACTGTGCCCCCTAGTTCCAGACTCTCCAGCCGGTGGAAACAACCTCTTAGCATCTGCCTTGTCAATCCCCTTCAGAATCTTATATGTTTCAATCAGATCATCTCTGGTTCTTCTAAACTCCAGAGAGTAGAGGCCCAATCTACTCAATCTCTCATCATAGGACAGCCCTCTCATCCCAGGAATCAATCTAGTGAACCTTCGTTGCACTGCCTGCAAGGCAAGTATATCCTTTAGATAAGAAGACCAAAACTGTGCACAGTACCCCAGGTGTGGTCTCACCAAGGCCCTGTACAACTGTAGTAAGACTTCCTTACTCTTATACTCCAACCCCCTTGCAATAAAGGACAACATGCCATTTGCCTTCCTGATTGCTAACTCTGTGTTTCTTGTACGAGGACACTCAAATCTCTCTGAACCAATATTTAAAAGTTTCTCACCATTTAAAAAATATTCTGTTTTTCTATTCTTCCTACCAAAATGAATAACCTCACATTTCCCCACATTATACTCCATCTGCCACTTTATTATCCACTCACTTAACCTGTCTATATCCCTTTGCAGCCTCTATGGGCTGGATTGTGTGAATGGAGGCGAGTTGGAGGCGGGACAGCTGCTTGTCGTGTCAATGTCCCGCCTCCATCCTCGCCTGACCATTCAGAGGGATTTTTCCCTGATTGAGCTTGTTAAGGCCGCCCTGGGGCTCAGCAAGCCAATTAGGGAAGAAGTCACTGACAGATCACGTCAACGTCAGATGTGCTATCTAAGACTTCTTGAAAGAAGAAATGACAGCGTTTGACATCTCTGTCAAGCTGTCAAACTCTGACATTCTCTTTAGTTTGATGAGTCTTTGTGGTGAGGACTCAACAAAAATTGATAATAAGTAAATTTCAGATGTCTGATGGATCGGAGGGTCCATCAGCCATTACCTGAAATTGCCAAGGTGGATGTCCACTCTCCCGATCCAGCACGGCTAAAGGCCATAGAAGGAAAAAAAGATAAGTGAACACTTTTTTAATCTAATCACTCACCTTGCATACTTACCACTCCAAACTTGCACCCATCACTCACCTCTACACCTTACTTCCAGGTGCCTCTGACCAGCGCAGACCTCCTTCACGTCTCCTCCAACCCGGCGGGGTTCTCCGAGGTCGGGAAGCCTTCACCTGTGAAGGTAAAATGGCACTAATCCCTTTTTTCTGCCTGTTGACTACCTGTTAACAGGCAGTTAAAAGGATTAAAAGCTTTCCCACCTCCAGGAGACAGGACCCGAAGCTGCACATCTTCCCGCCTCCTGGCAAAAGGGCACGGAGGCGGGATGGGGGCGGGTTTGCCATCCGTCCCCACTTTCTCTGATTTTACGGGCTGTCCCGCCTCCATGCCCACCTCCTCAGGGCTTGGAAAATCCATCCCTTTGTGTCCTCCTCACACTTACTGTCCCACCTACCTTTGTATTGTCAGCAAACTTGGATACATTACACTCGGCCCCTTCCTCTAATTCATTAATATAGATTGTAAATAGCTGAGGCCCAAGCATTGATCCTCGCGGCACCTCGCTAGTTACAGCCTGCCAACCTAAAAATGACCCATTTATCCCTACTGTCTGTTTTCTCTCAGTCAACCAATCCTACTTGTCAAACACGATTTCCCTTTCATAAAACTTTGTTGATTCTGCCTAATCATATTATGATATTCTAAAATGGTATGTTAGCACTTCCTTAACAATGGATTCCAGCATTTTCCTGATGACTGAGGTCAGGCTAACTGGCCTGTAGTTCCCTGTTTTCTCTCTCCCTCCTTTCTTGCTCTATCTCTTTCTCTTTCCTTCTCTTTCTCGCTGTCTCTTAAATAATTTCCATGTATCAAACAAGGGCTAAGAGATGTGACTAATTTAGACTCTGTTAACTTTGCATGGCTTTTTGGGGAGCACTATTACCCCTGAGTCAGGAGGTTGTGGGTTCAAGTCCCACTCCAGAGACCTGAGCACAAAAATCCAGGCTGACGCTCCCAGTGCAGTGCTGAGGGAGTGCTGCACTGTCGGAGGTGCCGTCTTTCGGATGAGATGTTAAACCGAGGCCCCGTCTGCTCTCTCAAGTGGACGTAAAAAATCCCATGGCACGATTTCAAAGACGAGCAGGGGAGCTATCTTGGTCAATATTTATCCCTCAACCAATATAACAAAAAAAAAACAGATTATCCGGTTATTATCACTTTGCTGTTTGTGGGAGCTTGCTGTGCGCAAATTGGCTGCCGCGTTTTCTACATTACAACAGTGACTACACTTCAAAAAAAGTACTTCATTGGCTGTAAAGCACTTTGGGATGTCCTGAGATTGTGAAAGGTGCGATATAAACGCATGTCCTTCTATTTTCTGCTGAATGTTTCTTTAAACAATGAAATCAATGATTACAATGGCCTCAGGGAGTTACTGATACTGACAGTGTGAGGGAGTGGGTGCCATTAGAAAGCAACAGAGGATACTTAAGTCTGAATTATGCATATTCATCTAAGCTCCCTGGTACCCTTGAGCTGAGTAACTCATCAAAGCCAATTTCACCCAATGATGTCACAGGCAATCAACTTTCTAATCAGAAATACTAAAAAAGATGGTAAAGCTATTGAGGAATCTTTGTAGCCATTTCATTTCCCACGTCCTTCCTTAACAGGCATGGACAATCGTGTCAATGCACTGGCACATCATCAGATAGCCATTTGGATTGATTACTCAAACAAGATGGACTAAGTGGTGAAAACCATTGTCTACTCACTTCAGAAATGATACTCTACAAATCTTTTCAGCTGATGAATGAGGGCTGATTTATTTGTCGACTCATTTTGAAGACTTATGTTGGCAAATTGGTCTTTGCTTGAGAACACATGACCCACTGATGTATTCCATTGTGATTTATATCATCATGTCAATTATGCTTGATGTTATTGTGGCAAAAATACATAACTACTCAAACCACATTTTCATGAAAATGGTGCCTCTTCTAAAGTTGTATATTTTTATTCCTAATTTGCCCAAGTTTGCTCCTTTACCTTGCCTTAAAATATTGGCCCAGAACTTGGTGTTGGGGGCTTGCCGCGGGTGCAAGCCCCCGATCTGCGCTCACCCTGTGCGCTGACATCTGAAGCCCGGGCCTGCTTGCATTTCCTGTCACAGGCCCGGTTCAGATGTCAGCGCGCTGTGCTTACCTGATCCAGCAGCGTAGTTAGTGCGATGTGCCGGCTGGGATCAGGTGAGCACTGTGCAACCAATCAGGGAAGGTTCATTCATGAGTTTGAGAGTAAGAACTGTCAAACTCATGAAAACTACGGGGGCCCAAAACACCATTTAAACTTTAAATAAAAATTTAAATAACATCCCAATCGTTAAATTAAGTATAAATAAGTTTGAAAAATAAAAAAATTTTGAAAAAAATAATTTTTTTAATAAAAAGGGTCTAA
The DNA here is from genome assembly GCF_052327205.1 of Somniosus microcephalus. Classification (NCBI taxonomy): domain Eukaryota; kingdom Metazoa; phylum Chordata; class Chondrichthyes; order Squaliformes; family Somniosidae; genus Somniosus; species Somniosus microcephalus. The sequence goes on from NC_140996.1 coordinate 19,276,972, forward strand.
AACTAAACTTACCTTATTGTAGATTCTTTAAAATAATAAACCTGTGGAAAAAAAAATTCTAAGTTACACTAAAACACCACTTACCTGTAAAAATAAATACTTACGTGTGCTTTTTACAAGCGTAAAGACCGCTGTAGGAGGCCTTTACACATGCGCAAATCCCCCAAAACAGAGGAAATCCAAGACGCACGCACTGCCCCCTACAGCGCACGCGCTAGCCTCTTCAACTCTTGGGTTGGAGGAGAGGAAATGCCGGTTTTCAGCGCATGCGCTGTGCATGCTGAAAACCGGCATTTCCTCCGGCCAGACGCGCGAGTGCCCCTTCCGTACTCACGCGTTTGGGGAGGAATTTCTGCCCAAATGAGGGGTACTGGAATCAAATTCCTCATTTCAACAGTTACCACACCCAAATGGCCATTATTCTTAAGTGTAAAACTAAACAGTGAATGTCAGCAGAATATTTAACCATGACAAACTAGACTGTTATCACTTGATATCCACACATGTAAGTATTTCTGATACACATCACTGGAGAGTGACCAGGACTGAGAATCCTCATTGCTTTTATTCCCTTTATTTTACCTGAAGTACTGGTATAGCTTTGACACCACCACCCCCTAGTATTTCAGCACAAATCAGGGATCAAACCTGGGGAATATCCTGATCTGTTTAGCTCAGTACCACACAATGTGCTTATCCCACTATGTCACTGAAGGTTTAGTCTGGAGTGTTCCTTTAACCTTTTAAGTATGAATGGCAACAATATTTGTTCTCATTCTTTGCTTTTCCTTCCGCACTGCTTGTTCCTTTTAGCAACTGAAGCCAACTGGGTCTCTGTAGACATTTACCCTGTGGCTGGGTAAAATGAAGTAGCGACCTCAGTAATAGCTATGGTGCTAAGCACAAGTCACTTAGGTTATTGTATATAGTCGGGCGAGAGGAGGGGATGCAACCATCCGGAGTTATGTACCATAGCTAGTGAATGGGCTGTCTATGATTAAATTGCTTTCTGAGTCAGGTAGAATAATGATTAAACACTACGTCCAATTGCCAATTGTTTTACCATTTTCATTTCTGTCTCTTTCCCCTTTAGTTCCAGCTCTCTCTTTCGTCACTCCTTTCTGTTTCGCTAATCCCTCACTTCTGTCCACTTCCCCCTTTTGTATGAATGATACGTATTCAGCTCCAAAAAAAAACCTCTGGCAGAAACAGTTAAGCTGCTTTTGGAGTTCTCATGGCAACACTGTGACACATACCTCCAATGTCGCTACTCTTGCCTCCCATCAGGACCTGCCTCAGGAATCCAAACAACTATAGACCTCAACTCAATCATTGGGCACCCCTCACTCAGCTGTAGCCTGGCGATAGGAACTGGAGGGATCAGTTAAGCCGCAGAGTGAGGAATAGCTGAATCCCCCGGTCAATAAATACTAGCACATTGTGCCACCCAACTATTAATAATTTTGCTTTTCTACCTATAGTGAATATTAAAGATGGAGTCTGACAAAAGGTCATCGACCTGAAACGTTAACTCTGTTTCTCTCTCCACAGATGCTGCCTGACAGGCTGAGTGTTGCCAGCATTTTCTGCTTTTAATTCAGTTCCAGCATCTGCAGTAATTTGCTTTTGTTTTTTTTATTAAAGATGGAATGCTTTTTTTTCTCATTCATTCACAGGATGTGGACATCGCTGGCAAGGCCAGCATTTATTGCCCATCCCTAATTGCCCTTGAGAAGTTGGTGGTGAGCCACCTTCTTTAATACAACTGAGTGGTACAGGGCAGTTAAGAGTCAACCACATTGCCGTGGGTCTGGAGTCACATATAGGCCAGACCGGGTAAGGATGGCAGATTTCCTTCCCTAAAGGTCATTCATGAACCAGATGGGTTTTTAGGCACATTTCAAAATTCAAATAGTTACATGAAAACTACGGAGTAATACATATGATTTTATATATCTACCCAAATTCAATGAAAGCAAATGACACTTACTCAAAGTACTCTAATCAGCAATGTTTTAAAACTCATACAACACATAATCTAGCCTGACACTTAGGTGCAGTACTGAAGGAGTACTGCATTGTCAGAGGTATTGGGTGAGAAATTCTTGTGTAAAGCGCCACACGTTAGCTCCACGAGATGGCGCTAGAACACCATTCAGAGCTCTACCACCAGCTAATGGTGGTCCCAGCGCTGCACGCCATATCCGCCTTGCCAGCAGCGCTGCTGGTAAACTCAATCACCAGGGACATCGCAATCATGGAGATCATGGCATCAGTGAGTGTGCAACGCTCACTTGACGCCCGACCTCCCAACTTTGTTTTGTCAACTGAACTTACCAGCTAGAGAAAGCAACGAAAGGTTGAGGTGCCGTGCAGCAGCAGGAACCCGACTTGAGCAACGCTATTTAAATGGATCCTCACCAATCACACGTACCCAATAGGGTTTTGAAGTTTGAGTGGCTGTGTGCTAATTCCTGTGACTGTAAGAGTTTTCTTTAGTCATTTCAAGGTTATTTGGTATCAGGGAGTGTTCTGGCAAGTACAAAACTCCCTCATTATTTTTGAAATGTTTCAAAGAACAACACTTGCTAAAAGTCATGGGGGCTGTACTTGCAGTAAACCTCGCCCTCCAGGATCTATGGCGGAGGGAGCAAAGGCAGCAAGAAAGACGGGAACATGTGTGCAGAGGGAGGAGGAGGGCCATCAGGGCTTGCAACAGGAGGCCTTATCCTCAGTGGGTCTTCTGACAGCACTTCTCCTACCTTCAATTAAGCGAGGAGCAGTGTATTAGGAGGTTTCACTTCACCAAGGAAGTGGTCACAGAACTCTGCCACCTCCTGCAACCAGACCTCCAGCCTCAGACCAGGACGACCACGGCTCTCCCAGTGGCAGTCAAGGTCACCGTCGCCCTCAATTTCTTCGCCAACGGATCCTTCCAGTCTGCAACAGGAGACATAGGTAACATCTCCCAGTTCGCCGTCCATCGCTGCATCTGGGAGGTCACTGAGGCGCTCGACAGTAGGAGAAGGGACTACATTGGCTGCCCGATCACCAGAGAGAATCAGGACGAGCGTGCATGTGGCTTTGCCAGATAGCGGGATGCCCCATGATGCAGGGTACCATTAACTGCATCCATGTGGCTTTGCAGGCACCGTATAACAATCCTGAGATCTTTCGTAATCGCAAAGGCTACCACTCACTAAATGTGCAGTTGGTGTGTGACACCAGTTGGCAGCACGGTGGCATAGTGGTTAGCACTGTTGCCTCACAGCGCCAGGGACCCGGGTTCGAATCCGGCCTCGGGTGACTGTGTGGAGTTTGCACATTCTCCCCGTGTTTGCGTGGGTTTCCTCCGGGTGCTCCGGTTTCCTCCCACAGTCCAAAGATGTGCAGGTTAGGATGATTGGCTATGATAAATTGACCCTTAGTGTTAGGGGGATTAAATACATGGGGTTACGGGAATAGGGTGGGATATGTGTTGGTGTAGGGGTTACGAGGATTGGGTGGGATATGTGTCGGTGCAGGCTCGATGGGCCGAAATGGCCTCTATCTGCACTGTGGGGTTTCTGTGATTCTGTGATACACACAGCGAATTCTCAATGTTAATGCCCGTTATCCTGGCAGCAGCCATGATGCCTTCATCCTGTGCCAAACCGGTGTGCCAGCACTCTTCCAGCCACCACATCAAGGTCGAGGGTGGCTGCTCGGAGACAAGGGTTAGCTGCTCTCCACCTGGCTCAGGACTCCCCTCCACAATCTCAACACTTATGCCCAGCACTCATATAATGAGAGCAATGCTGCCACCATGGACATCATCAAGCAGACCATCGGCCTACTGAAGCAATGGTTCCGTTGTCTCAACCACTCGGGAGGAGCCCTCCAGTACTCTCCAGAGCGGGTGTCCCATTCTGTCGTGGTCTGCTGCATGCTCCACAACCTGGCCATCATGAGGGCTCAGCCCTTGCCACCAGGGATTGTGGGACCACCTCAGGATGAGCAGGTGGAGGACGAGTAGGTGGAGGACGAGTAGGGAGAGGAACAGGAAGGAGGGAGGAGGCAGCCAGACAATCAGCCTTCTGGGCGGGTGGTCCGTGACTGGCTCATCAGACTCCAAATCGAATGAATGAAACCCCAGATCCCTGTTGCTCACCACATCCCCATCATACCATCCCTGTCGCAGGCCATATTACAGTGCAAAGCTGAAATGAGAGACACCACAAAAGATTCTAAACACAATTAATAAATTCATCTATAAACATATCGCACATATTACATAAACACTGTTAACTAATCACCCTTGTGCAATTCCTTTTCCTGCTCTAGTGCTCCTACGCAGTGCACCCCTAGTGGCTGCAGCACGGCTGGTGGAACGCTTCTGAGTTTCCATGCGGGAAACTTCAGATGGCTTTGCACGATGACCTCGACCAGTTCTGGACCTAGAAGGCCTGGCTGTAGACTGCAGCACCTCAGCATGGGCGGCAGCAGTCTGGGCTGGCTGGCTGACAGGCAGCGACAAGGGCAATGGCAGAGTGGCGGTGGTGGGAGCAGGAATGCTCTCAGCCCGAGAGAGAACTGCAGGTTCCTGCTCCACTGACCCACTGCCACTCCCCCGGGGCAGCACCCCAGCAATCTGTTGGAGCACAGATTGCTGGCCTGCTGCGACACCGTGAAAGCCCTGGTCGACACTGGTAGGCCCAACCACGATGGCAGCAGTCAGTGTTTGCGTGGCATCAAGCTGAGACTGCATGAGAGCAGTCTGAGCTTCTGCTGTAGCACTAAGATGTTGGGTCGCTTCTGTCTGTGCTGCAATGGAAGCTGCAACATCACTTATTATGCGTGCCATCTCATCTGGGTCGCCACAGTCTCTCTGGGAGTCTACCATAATTTGCAGACTGGAAATGATGGGCTCCTTGCTCTGCGCAGAGCCTTGTGCAATGTTGGAGGCAGACTCCTCCTCACTCCTTGCCATTGCACCTATCATCTCCATGTGCATGCCCATCACCCTTCTTCGAAAGGCCTGCCCATCGAGGTCCTCATCTCAGTCCAGTGCAGCAGAACTCGCGCGCGAACTCCACTCCGGGGAGCTGACTCCCGAGCTACCCTTTCCCATTGTCTTGCTGCAGCCCACCTGTGCCTGGTGCCTCACCCTGTGCAGATCCCGCTACTATACTAGCCTCTAAAGAATGGGTAGTGCCAGTATCTGAGCTGGTGCCTGCGGGTGAGACATGCAGTGACGCGGTGTGTTCTTCCTCCTCTTCTTCTCCCGCCTCGCTCTCTACGGTGCCCTCAGGGACCGGCTGCTCAGCTACTTGCTGATTATCTGAAAGCATAAAGAAACAAGAGTCAGGTTAAGGTGAGGAGAGGGGGAGAGGAAGGGAGAAATGCATGCATACAGCATGATTAGCTTGAAAGTGGGAAAAGATTGTGGGCTGAGGGGCAAGTGGGATGTGAGAAGGAGTAGTAGGAATGAACATACAATTGCTGTCCCCAAGGGGGTCAACGTCGCCGGTGGCCACGGTGCCCATGACCTGGCGCCCAATGATCTCCAGCACTTGACCCTGAACTGGCTCAGCTGTTCAATATGGGCTTGTCCCCCGCCGACCGCTCCTGCTTCCTTCGGCTGTGAGCCACCTTGGCCTGCAAGATAAAGGAAAGTGTGTGATGCAATGTGTTTGGGTGATGTGCCTGCCATTGTTGAATAGCTGTCATTGTGTGCAAGGTGTGTGATGTGGGTGTTGCTAGGTAGATATTGTTGGTGGGTGAGTGCTGGGGGTGTGGTGCATTGAGCAGTGTGTGAAGATTGTGGTACAGATGGTGGTTTGTAGCATTTGTTTAAGCCTTCACTCACCCTGACCAACCGTGTGAGGTTGTTAAACTTCTTCTTGCACTGGGTTTGGGTCCTGGGGACCACAGTACTGCCCGTCACTTGTTGTGCCACCTCCCGCCACATAGTATGGGACACTTGTGGTGAGGGCCTCATGCTGGTTGGCGGGTACAGGACTGTCTGCGTTCTCTCGACCGTGAAAACCAAAGCCTCTATAGCTTAATCGGAGAACCTCCGGGCTCTCCCTGGGGCGACGATCTGCCATCAGGATTTGTTAGTAACTGATCCTTCTCCTTCTCCTTCTGCTTCTTCTTGTTAGGATTGTTGGGGCAGCTGCACACCCAACAATGATGAGAATGAGGTGCTGCAGCATCAATGAACCTCCCCTTTAAGTAGTGAAAAATGCCTGTGGCAATCATGAGTTGCAATTAGATTGCACCCGATATTGGTCCAGTTTTTCAGTGTAACGCCAATGAGTTTGGGTTTTTAGACTAGAATCATGACTGCAATCATTTTAATGAGGAGTGAGCACGAATTTTCAGGTGCCACTACTTAACCATTTTTAGTCTAAACACTCCCCATTTCCTGGCTATAATGAATTTCTAGCGCAATATTAGATGAGACATTTAACCGAGGCCCAATCTGTTTGTTTATAGATGGATATAAAAGATTCAGCCGCACTATTAAATGAAGAGCAGATGTTTCCTGGTGTCCTGGCCAACACTTGCCTTTCAATCAAAACCTCCAAAAACAGGTTAACTGGTCACTTATCTCGTTGCTGTATGCAAATTTCTGTGATGTTTGACTACAAAACCACAGTGACTACACTTCAAAAGCAATTCACTGGCTGTGAAGTTCTTTTGAAGATCCTGAGGACAGGAAAGGCATTTCATAAATTCAAGTGCTTTCTTTCTTACACTGTCAAGGCAGTGAGGGTCACATATTAAAAGAATCCATCATATCACTGCTGATATGATCTACACAAGAGATATTACTTCATTTTTAAAAAAACATTTCCAACTACTTGCCCCAGAAGGAATTTCTGATTTAATTTATATTATGTTGCTGATGTAACGTCAAGTTCAGTTAACTCCCAAATATACACAAGCTTTCTAGGATTTTGATTACGAACATATGACCAATGATGGACAGAAAATAATCCTCTGGTCCATCAAGCCTGTCCCACACAATTGGCTGGATTTTTCCAACCTCGGCAGGTCCGGGATGGGCGACGTTCGTGGCATGTGGGGATCTGGCATCTGTCTCGATCCTGGCCTCCAACAAGATTTTATGATGATGGGGCTTGTTAAGCCCGCCCTGCGAGGTTCCCGGCCAATTAATAGTGGGGAAAATGCTAGAGTCCATTATTAAAGATGTAATAGCAGAGCACTTGGAAAACAATGACAGGATCGGACAAAGTCAACATGGATTTACAAAAGGTAAATCGTGCTTGACTATTCTACTGGAATTTTTTGAGGATGTAACTGGTAAAATAGATAAGGCAGAACCAGTGGATGTGGTGTATTTGAACTTTCAGAAGGCTTTCAATAAGGTCCCGCATAAGAGATTAGCGTGTAAAGTTAAGGCACGTGGGATTGGGGGCAAGGTATTGACTTGGATAGAGAGCTGGTTGGCAGACAGAAAGCAAAGAGTTGGAATAAACAAGTCTTTCTCCGAGTGGCAGGCAGTGACTAGTGGGGTACCACAGGGATCGGTCCTTGGACCCCAGCTATTCACAATATATATTAATGATCTAGACAAGGGAACTAGATGTAATTATCTCCAAATTTGCAGACGACACAAAGCTGGGTGGGCGTGTGTGCTGTGAAGAGGATGCTGAGAAACTCCAGGATGATTTGGACAGGTTGGGTGATTGGGCAGAAGCATGGCAGATGCAATATAACATGGATAAATGTGAGGTTATCCACTTTGGTGTCAAAAACAGGAAGGCAGATTATTATCTGAATGGCAATAGATTGGGAGAAGGGGAAGTGCAATGAGACCTGGGTGTCCTTGTGCACCAGTCGCTGAAGGTAAGCATGCAGGTGCAGCGGGCAGTTAAGAAGGCAAATGGTATGTTGGCCTTCGTAGCGAGATGGTTTGAGTACAGGAACAAGGATGTCTTGCTCCAGTTGTACAGGGCCTTGGTGAGACCACATCTTGCGTATTGTGTGCAGTTTTGGTCGCCTTGTCTGAGGAAGGATGTCCTTGCCATGGAAGGAGTTCAGCGAAGATTCACCAGGCTGATACCTGGGATGGCAGGAATGACCGATGAGGAGAGATTGGGTCGATTGGACTTGTACTCGCTGGAGTTTAGAAGAATGAGAGGGGTCTCATTGAAACTTATAAAATTCTGACAGGACTGAACAGACGAGGTGCAGGAAGGATGTACCCGATGGTCGGGGAGTCCAGAACCAGGGGTCACAGTCTAAGGATAAGGGGTAGGCCATTTAGGACAGAAATGAGGAGGAATTTCTTCACCCAGAGAGTGGTGAAACTGTGGAATTCTCTACCACAGAAGGCAGTAGGGGCCAATTCATTAAATATATTCAGGAAGGATTTGGATATATTTCTTAAGGCTAAAGGGATCAAGGGGTATGGGGAGAAAGCAGGGACCGGGTACTGAATTTGGATGATCAGCCATGATCGCATTGAATGGCGGAGCAGGCTCGAGGGGCTGAATGGCCTACTCCTGCTCCTATCTTCTATGTTTCTACGTTTCTATAGGAAGCGGATTTGATGACACGTCATCAGCCAGTTTCCTTAAAGTGGCCATGACCAAATTGATTTTGACATTTGTGCCGTCAGTCTTCTGCAGCATTGAGGTGCTGCAAACACTGACAAGCACTGCACAAAGGTGTACGGCTGCATCCAGGTTCTCCCATGACTCCCTCCACATGCTTATGGAGGGAGTCACAGCACGCAGGGAGGTTCTCTTCCCTTCCAATGGGCGGAAGAGACCTCCCCAGGACACCAACGCAGCCTGGTTGCACATTGCACAGGAGGACACAAGCAGAGATGTCATCAGGAGGACTAGGCTGCAGTGGCGCAAACCTTTCAATGATCTCAGTAGATCACAAAATGTTACTGCAAAGCCACACTCAACCTCATCTTCCTGTGCCACTCATCACATCCCCATCACTCTGCCTTCCCTACCCTACTCCTGCACATCCTTACTCACACCAACTTACCTTGCACCTCCACCCATCCCTCTCTATCTACATCATCACTTCCCCATCTCACTAGCCACCCCTCAAACTCACCCTCATCCTTGTCCAATCATACCAAGTAACAACACACTTAGGTGTTTTAGCCAATGTTCATGTAAACTTTCTGTTAATGTGTTGTCAAGCATTGAAATCCTTATTGTCACCACTTTGCATTCATGGACAGATTTGTGTGCACCTTTGAAAGTGTCTTAGTGAGTTGCAGTGAATGTTGAGACATATTGTCACCCCCCAACAATGGTGATCAGTGTGAAAGGAATGCCCTGGATATTGTAGGGATGATTTATGGTGCTGGTGTGGGGTGGTGCCAACCTGGTGCATCATGTAGCAGCCAGGGTGAGGCCATCGCTGGCGTCCCGGGCAGCCATGTGCACGGGTGATGATGCCCTGTGTCCAGTGCAGCATCAGTTGATTGCGGAGAAGGATGGTGTGGATGTTGGTGCTGCTGGTGTGCCCGGTGCTGCTGGTGTTGGGGCTGATCGTGTTGGGATTCTGAGGACCAAGGTGAGATTTTTTCAAGGGCACCGATGCTGATGGAACAGATGGCAAGTGAGGTTGAGATGACAGAAGTAATCTGTCAATGTTGAAATAAGACAGTGGATAGAGAGATTAGTCCAAACACTTCAAAAGTGCATAAAGCTCAAAAGTGGGTTCTAAATACTGAAGGCTGAAGCTTCTGAGATTGGAAACTGAACAGCTGTAAAATGGTAGGTTTTAAACCACTTTTGCAGCTGTTACCTAGTGAAAGAAATGGAGAGTTGTTCAGAACCCGACATGCTTACCTGGCCTGATCCCCGAGCGATGGGAACCTCGTGGAAAACTTGGGGAAATGCTTTGTACCTGGTAAAATGGTGATTAAATTGCGTTAAACACCCTCTCAACCAGCGCAATTGAATGACCTGCCACTTAGTGCCCTGTCTGCAAAGCGCAGGCGGAACCGGCACTCGGAAAACTCACAAGGAGGCGGGTTCAGAGCGGGATACCGACCCGCTGTCAATCTTTTGGATTTTGACAGCGGACCCGCCTCCGAACCCGACCTCTGAGCGCCGGTAAAATTCAGTCGAATTTGTGCATCACAGGATATACTCTCTACCCCACCCGAAACCATATGATCTGCTGGGCGAGACAAATTATTTTTAAAAAAAGGCCAATTTGGGAGCGCGGGGGGGAGGGGAATCTGTGAAATTTCTTTCCAACCCCTCCAGGTGGTCGAAACTAGTCTGGGAGATTAGGACAGTTATCACGCAAATCAGACCTTTAACGGGTTTAAAGTTAAAAGGAGAGACTGAAAATCGGCAACGCAAACACGAAAATACACAGCAAGTCACTCAGCATCTGTGGAGAGAACAGACGTGTTCTTCAGAACTGTTAACACTGTTTACTTCATCACACAGGTGCAGTGGATCGGCCGCCTGTTATACCTCCCGCCCAACTGGAAAGGACACTTGGACAGGTGGGGGTGGTGCGGTGTAGTGTATGATGTCTTCCGGCACTGCTGAAAGTGAAAATCAGCCCTCGAGCCTTTGGCAGCATTTCAAAAATCTGCACAAACGATGTGCAAACATTCCAAGTACTGTACATGCTATTTCTATTGTTTGCAACAACCCCATTAACCTTGGTATGTTAGAAGGGCTTGCCGATTTTTAAAAATAATCTCAAAAATTGTTATAGACAACCTTGATAGGTTACCGAACCACAAGGAAATTTTACAGAATTAAATTGTGCAAAATTAAGCCTTAAAAAAAACACACACACACACACAATGTATGGAAGAATGTGTTAGATCACACTTGTGCACAGTTCTGGTCTCCATATTTTAAAAAAGATACAGAATCACTGGAAAAGGTGCAAAATAGATTTACAAAGATGATACCACAACTGAGAGGTTATACCTATTAAGAAAGATTGAACAGGCTGGGGCTCTTTGCTCTAGCAACATAGGAACAGGAGGAGGCCATTGAGCTCCTCTTGCCTGTTCTGCCATTCAATGAGATCATGGCTGATCTGTGACCTAACTCCATCTACCCGTCTTTGCCCCATATCCCTTAATACCTTTGGTTAACAAAAATCTATCAATCTCAGATTTAAAATTAACAATTGACCTAGCATCAATTGCCATTTGCAGAAGAGAGTTCCAAACTTCGACCACCCTTCGTGTATCGAAGTGTTTCATAGAAACATAGAAGATAGGAGCAGGAGTAGGCCATTCGGCCCCTCGAGCCTGCTCCGCCATTTAATGAGATCATGGCTGATCATCCAAACTCAGTACCCTGTCCCTGCCTTCTCCCCATATCCCTTGATCCCTTTAGCCTTAAGAAATATATCTAACTCCTTCTTGAATATATTTAATGAATTGGCCTCAACTGCCTTCTGTGGTAGAGAATTCCACAGGTTCACCACTCTCTGGGTGAAGAAATCCCTCCTCATCTCTGTCCTAAATGGCTTACCCCTTATCTTTAGACTGTGTCCCCTGGTTCTGGACTCTCCCACCATCGGGAACATCCTTCCTGCATCTAGTCTGTCTAGTCCTGTTAGAATTTTATAAGTTTCAATGAGATCCCCTCTCATTCTTCTAAACTCCAGCGAGTATAAGCCCAATCAACCCAATCTCTCCTCATACATCATTCCTGCCATCCCAGGTATCAGTCTGGTGAATCTTCGCTGCACTCCTTCCATGGCAAGAACACCCTTCCTCAGATAAGGCGACAAAAACTGCACACAATAGTTTCCTAACTTCACTCCTGAAAGCCCTGGTTTTAATTTTAATCTCAAATAATCTACAAAAGAGAAGGCTGAGGGGTGACCTGATAGAGGTCTTCAAAATTATAAAGGGGTTTGATAGGCTAAACATAAAGATGTTTCCACTTTTGGGGAGACCAAAACTAGGGGCCATAAATATAAAATCATCACTAATATATCCAACAGGAATTTCAGGAGAAACTTCTTTATCCAGAGAGTATTTAGAATATGGAACTCGCTACCCCAAGCAGTAGTTGTGCCAAATAGCATTGATGCATTTAAGGGGAAGCTAGATAAATACATGAGGGAGAAAAGAATAGAAGGTTATGCAGATGGGGTTGGATGAGGAAGGGTGGGAAGAGTCTTGTGTGGAGCATAAAAATAAAGACTTACATTTATCTAGTGCCTTTCACAACCTCAGGATGTCCCAAAGCACATTACAGCCAATGAAGTACTTTTGAAGTGTAGTCAATGTTGTAATGTAAAAACACACCGTCATGGACCAGTTGGGTTGAACAGCCTGTCTCTGTGCTGTGCATTCTAACCACCACCCCTTGACATTCAATGGCACTACCATCGCCAAATCCCCCACCATCAATATCCTGGGGGTCACCATTGACCAGAAACTTAACTGAACCAGCCACATAAATACTGTTGCAACAAGAGCAGGTCAGAAGCTGGGTATACTGTGGCGAGTGTCTCACCTCCTGACTCCCCAAAGCCTTTCCACCATCTACAAGGCACAAGTAAGGAGTATGATGGAATACTCCCAACTTGCCTGGATGAGTGCCGCTCCAACAACACTCAAGAAGCTCGACACCATCCAAGACAAAGTAACCCACTTGATTGGCACCCCATCCACCAACTTAAACATTCACTCCCTCCACCACCGGCATACCGTGGCTGCAGTGTGGACCATCTACAGGAAGCACTGCAGCAACTCGCCAAGGCTTCTTCGGCAGAACCTCCCAAACTCGCGACCTCTACCACCTAGAAGGACAAGGGCAGCAGGCGCATGGGAACACCACCACCTCCAAGTTCCCCTCCAAATCACACACCACCCTGACTTGGAAGTTTATCGGTGTTCCTTCATCGTCACTGGGTCAAAATCCTGGAACTCCCTACCTTACAGCTCTGTGGCAGCACCTTCACCACACGGACTGCAGCGGTTCAAGCTGGCGTCTCATCACCACCTTCTCAAGGGCAAATAGGGATGGGCAATAAATGCCGGCCTTGCCAGTGACGCCCATATCCCATGAACGAATATATTAAAAAAATTTGATGTAATGTCTGGCAGGCACAGTGTGAAACTGCCTTAAGGGATTTGTCCCAAATTGAAATACTGTTACATCACAATGAAACTGAAAATGGGAAGCATTGTCTATCTCGGCATTTGACTACAAAACACTGGCAGACTGTGTTGAACTGCAGGGTTTCAAAAGTACTGTGAAGGTAAAATATTCCTTCAGAGTGATTTGTTGAAAATTCTTTTGTTCATGTGACCTTATTGAGACAGTCATTGCCAAAACCCCTTCCCTCTTAACCCCCTACATAGGTGTTCACAGTGTGCTGTTCAATACATATAAATAGGCATTTGAACTGTTTGCTTTTTCTGCACGGCTCTCTAAGTATATGTTACAGTGAAGTATAACTTCTGAATTTGAAAGCTGTAAATATATCAATTGATCATCCAGTGATCCCCATGGATAAAATGGGTGGGTTTATAATAATGTAGCTTAAGTTATAAAATAATATTTCAAACAGAATCATCATCAATTGTGGTGAGGGACTTTCCTGAGATATTAATCCTGATGGTGGGTGGTATTGGTGACGTGCAGAGGCAGCATGAAGGACCTTCAGCCAGATTACTTATGGATGGTAGTTTTCCACCTGTGCAGCCTATTCACTACCACCCATTTTGACACTGGACAAAGTCGAATTCCCCCTTCTCCCCCCCCCCCCAGTGGCTGTTAGATTCAGACACATATCTCGGGTTTCTGACTCGGAGGCCAGAGTGCTACCACTGAGCCGTGGCTGACACCTGACACAGAGGCACACCAAAAACGTTAACATTTCCATTCTTTCAAATGTTCATCGGTCTGCAGTGCCTCTCTGAATTTCTTGGTTTTTTTTTTTCATTTGAGCAAAATCTTGTGTTTCATTCAAAAACAGTTCTCTAGTATTATAGTTGCTACTGGTTTCTGAACCTACTTGATGATATTAAAGGAGTAGCTAAACATTCTGTGGGTTTTATTTCCTTAGACAAAGGCCCCAGTTTTTACCCAGGGCGTAAGTGCGTGGTCCGGGTACCAGGGTAGGCGGGAAGGACCCATGACGAAACAGTCATGAGGCCGCACCCATTTTCACTCGTGGACCATCATCCAGGATGGACTTCCGCCTGAACCCGACAGGAATGACACGGAAGCCGATGGGCAGGAACGGGAATTCACGAGGCAGAAAACCGCCTCCATGGACCCAAGGAAAATATCCCTGGCAAGTACTGAGGGGTGCTGTCCAGAGGCGGTTGCGGCTGGGGATAGAGGGAGGGAAGCCCGGGATAAGGTAGAGACAAGGTTTCCTTGTGGGGAGCTGTAGGACCATTCTGGCTCCTCCAGGCACTCGAGGTAACCAGAAAATGAAAAGTTAAACAAGCCTGGGCTTCGTCTGGCTATGATCCCATAGTCTCTTGGATACGTTAGGGGTTCCGGGGGCCCAAGCGATGATCAGAATAGTACAGAGTGATGAGAAAAGTTACTCTGAGATTTGGGGCGATATAATGTCCCAGGTCCTTGCAAAGAAAATCAAATTTAAAGAGGCCGGATATAAACTGACTTATGCAACCCACCTCTGCACCAAGCGTGGAGACTTGAGAGACGAACAGGCGAGAGAGGAGAAACATTAAGAGCAGGAGAGACAGTGGGAAATAAAGAGGGCAAAAGATCCAAGTTGCAAGCTAACCAATCTGAAAACTCAGCAAAGGAAGGAAAGCAACAGAGATTTGGGGAGCCAGGAAAAGCTTCTGAGACTACAGTTTATGAGGCAAAAAAAAAAGAAACTTAAAGTTGAAACCTGAGGCTACCAGCTTCTGTGCCGAGAAAAATAAAACACAAGATTACTGAGTGAAAGGAACCTTAAAAAAATGCTGGAATTTCAGTTTGTATTAAAGTGTGGAAGTTTCCCTGACTATGAATGTTTAAGAAATTACAGTATTTCTTTTAAAGACAGACTTTCAGACGAAAGGAAGTGTCTGTTATGTTTGTTTTAGCTCCACCCACTTTTCTGTGCTTAGAGCTAAAAGCCATTTAACCCATTGTAGTCTTGTCTTGGATGTTGGAAGTTTTAAGAAAGAGTGAATATGTTGAGTATACTCATTTAAATTTAAGATTGTGCACCTAGAAGTGGGGAAAGATTTGTGATCTACATTTTAAGTTAAAGACACTGCTGTGGATATATTTTGACTGGGACGGCTTGTATAGCAAACTAAATGTGCTGGCCAGGAGTGTTGGGGTTGCGGAGGGGAGTCATGAGCCAGGTGGAGAGCGGATAGCCCTTGTCTTCCAGCAGCCAGCCGCAAGCTTGATGTGGTGGCTGGAATAGAGCTGGCATAGGATGAAGGCATCGTGGCTCTGCCAGGATAGCCGGCATTGACGGTGAGGTTTCGCTGTGTGTGGTCGCACACCAACTGTACATTAAGTGAGCGGTAGCCTTTGCGGTTACAGAATACCTCAGGATTGTTATGAGGTGCCCGCAAAGCAATGTGGGTGCAGTCAATGGCGCCCTGCACCATGGGGAAGCCCGCTATCCTGGAAAAGCCAAATGCACATGACTGCCACTGAGAGAGCCGTGGTGGTCCTGATCTGAGGATAGAGCTCTGGCTGCAGGAGGTGGCAGAGCTCTGTGACCACGCCCTTGCTAAAGCAGAACCTTCTAAGACACTGGTCCTCAGTGAAATTCATGTAGGAGAACTGCTGCCGGAATAGCCTGGGTGGGTATGGCTTCCTGTTGAGAGCCCTGTTGGCCGTCCTACCTCTGGCCACATTTTGCACTCTTTCTCTGTGCCTCAGTTGCCTCTGACGTTGACGCTGGAGGGTGAGGTTGAGTGCCAGTACAGCCCCCATGAAAGGATCCAAATATTGCATTTTCAATCCTCCCCTCAAGAAAACTGAAGAAATGCAAAATGCTCAAATCAGTCAAAAGGCCTCTTTGCCGATGTGAAACTAACAACGCAGCATTGTTGGCTGATGAAAACTAAACCGGGTGACATAAGAAAACTACTAGGCACTTGGTCTAAGCATTAAACAAAGCTTTAATCAACTGTTTTACAACATGGAGATCTAGTTATGTCCTTCACTAGTTCCTGTTAAAGAATGTCCTGAGCAAGCTGGGCCCATGCCCGAGTATTTATACTCTTCCTGGACAGCGCCACCAGCAGGCCGCCCAGTATTATTTTGTAAGTCATTTCCACTTGAAAGACAAGATTCATGTCACCGGGTGTGGGTGCCTTTAAATAGCGCTCCTCCAGGGGACATCCGACTGAAAGCCGCCTCCTCTACCTGTCGTTGTTAACGGCAGGCACACAAGCAGGGGCGACAGGGAATTTTTCACCCAGGGCGTCAGGAGATTGGGGCGCAACGCCTTACTGCCGCCATAAAACATCCGCCGAATCTAGAGGGAGGCGTTGATATCGCCGCGCCCGGGTGCAAACCCGGAGGCACTAATGGGAGGCGCAAAGGAGCCCAATTTCTAGCCCCATTGGAGTTTAATCTAAAATGCTATCTTCCCTGATGGGAATGTTTTATTTAAAGTTAATAATGATAGCTTTACTAATGATTTCTGCTGTTTTCATGGATTTTTTTAAAATTCCTAAGGAAGTTTTGAAGGTACAAAGACTTTTGAAAAAAGAACCAAGAACCAATTTATTGTCTTTTCCTGTCGGGAAAGTTTTTTTTAATTTACATGAAGTGATGCAATTGCGTACATCTGACAATATTTTCTCCACCTTTTTATAAACCTGCAATGGAGTTAATCCGTTCTGCTGACAGGCTTTTTTTTTTAAGTTCGCCAAGCAACAACTTTAGTGTTGCTGAATGAAATTTAAAGATATTGGATGTTATTAAATTTAAGTTTCTTAATTTTAAGTGAATATTTCCCCACGGTGACAGATGGAAAATTATGTTTTGACAAATTAACCTCTTGGGCTCTTAAGCCTGCTTTCTTTTGTTATATGGAAGTTACCTTGGAAACTAATTGCGAGCACTTCTGTCTCTCATGTTAAACCATCAAGCCTGTTTCTGAAATTGGAATTAATACGATAAATTGATCAAAATAAAATTGATATGAGTTGTTGTTTCAAGCGCTCGAGAAGGGAAAATCTAACTGAAGTTCAAGGGGTAGTCAAATTTTCATTAAAAGAAACTGGTTGAGAACAGTCGAGGTGGTTTCTGGAAGAACGTTTGTGGGGAAATAAAATTGAACATTGACAAAACCGGTCAGTCCAACGATACTGCTGTTTGGATTTGGGATAAGTTTGAAATGATAAAATGGACTTGGGCACAATATAGTGGGTTATAATGAATTTTAAAAATGTGTTAATAACTTGGACCAAGTGGGAACGTTCGATCTATGTTTTCTCTTTTTAATATTGTATTGGACAGTAAAGTTCCTCCAGGGCTAATGAATGAGATATGGATTCTAATTAATGGGATGCCTCACTTACAATGCAGATAGAAACAGGAAATGTTTCATTATACCACCAAATGGGAATCATTTTTCTTAGCTGAATTAGAGTAAATCACCTGGGTGCAATTCACCAAAAGGTATCAATCTGGTATTAATGTACATTCTTGTGAAAGTCAGAAAAGTGTAGTTAAGAATAATAAATTGACAGCTTTCTCTTGGAGCGGTTTGTGTCCTTGCCTATGAACTTTTTAAGAAAACTGTATTTGATAGCCTGACCACTACCCAAGACATCGGGACCATGCAGAGGGAGATGAGCAAAGATCTCCAGACAATCTTTTGATGAGATCACGTGAAAGCCCAAGAATGGCTTGTATTGGATGGCACGTGTGGCATGATATTGGGACACCGGTGTTTGTGTGTATGTGCAGATGTGAATTGTTACTTGTGAAGTAATTAGCATGTGGAAATGCATGGTGCATATTTGCACTGAAGAATGGCTCTCGGGCATACTCAGTTACTCAAGAACAGCACGACATGAAATGATTAATGTGGCTCAGGAAAAGGAGACAACTTTTAAAGCATTGACACATAGTCCATCAAGAAACTATCTAATTAATGAAACAATCAGAATAGAGTTAAACACACTGGCACCTGTCAGAGGGATTAAAATTTAAGTAAAAAGCGACATAGAATTTGGATTGGGACAATTGAGGCTAGGGAGAAATAAATTTAGCAAAAATTATACACAAGATGGATGCGAGTAAAAGAGATCTGGCGAAACCTTTAAATCCATGATTTGTTGATTAGCTGTTAATATTTTGTAAAGAAAACTACAGTTTATGATTTTCTTTGTCTGCATCATTGTCTATTGAAATGTATGTACTTAGTTGACGTGCTAATGATTGTAAGGCTGAATTATAACTGTGACTGTAATAATTGTGCTTTGTAGGTAATGGTGTGTGGGAAAAGCCAGTACGAATCCAGTGTCAGGTGGTTTTGGTGGTGCCTCCTGTGTGAAGCATGGGGACTGTCAGGTGCACTGAATAATGCAAGTAAGGTGACACAGTGGGATTGGGAACCAAAAGTGGTGAGAGACGGAATGAGTAGGAAGAGGTAAGCTCCAATTAGATCTCTAGTCTGAACATCTGCGAGGGATTCTTCTTTAGGATGTGCACTGTTTCCCAGACTGTGGTGACAACGCACTTGATTGAGGAAGGAACCAGAGTGTGTATAAAATTATTAGGGAAAAGGGACCTACTGTGTCACTACTGCCGCAACGAATATGCTTTACAGGTCTAACAGGACCTGTCCCATTAATAGACCCAGTTTCTGCTTCACGCCACATCTACCCACAACCATCAACCGACACGTTTGACTCGATATCAAAAACCTATGCTCAAGTGAAACGGACAGTAAATGAGAAACTTAAGTATGAGCTGCACAATTATGTGGCACAATTTGGGTACGGCATTCTGCTGTTGTCTGAGGACTTCAGTGAGCTCATTATGTGACTGAACTCCTCCCTAAACCATTTTTATGTTTTGGAGCAAGACAACTCGAGAATAGATATTGAAATTGACAGCATAGAGGATGATTCACACTGGTGGAATATCGGCACACCCTTGGGTTGGTATTATTTCACACGCTCTTGTAGTACTCCAGCTTGTAATGGTCATGTGTTTGATGTATGTAACCCGCTCAGTAAAAACTATGTTAAGGAGGCTCGACTCTGGAAGGGCCTTAAATAAAATAAAGAGAACCCTTCTCCAGGGGCGCATAAGCCAATTGTGTATTTATGCCCGTGACTAACAAACACTAACAATTTAATTGAGCACACCGAAAGAGAAGATCCGAGATGAAGTAGAGGAGACCCCAGGCATAGTAAGATCAGGAAAGATAGAAGAAACAGAGGATACCCCAGGCGGCGCAGAATTGGAACACCGAAACAGTGAACTGAATGAGCGAGGGGCCGGAGGGCTGCATCTCCCCCTCAAGAGTGTGGGCTTTGAGAATACTGGGAAAGACTCCACTTCGCATTCACTTACTAACTAATCTGAAATAGACACACCAATTGAACCGTCAAACCAATAATCTAGAGATGGCAAGATTGGTAGAGGGTCAAAAATAGAGGTCGAATAGAGTTTTCTCCCTCACAAGGTGGGGAGTCTGTTAGAAATTAGGGGTACCTAAAAAATATATGGTTATGCAAATGAAATTGTGATAGAAACATAGAAGATAGGAGCAGGAGTAGGCCATTCGGCCCCTCGAGCCTGCTCCGCCATTCAATGAGATCATGGCTGATCATCCAAATTCAGTACCCTGTTCCTGCCTTCTCTCCATATCCCTTGATCCCTTTAGCCTTAAGAAATATATCCAACTCCTTGAATATATTTAATGAATTGGCCTCTACTGCCTTCTTTGGCAGAGAATTCCACAGGTTCACCACTCTGGGTGAAGGAATTCCTCCTCATCTCTGTCCTAAATGGCTTACCCCTTATCCTTAGACTGTGACCCCTGGTTCTGGACTCCCCGACCATCCTTCCAGCATCTAGTCTGTCTAGTCCTGTTAGAATTTTATAAGTTTTGATGAGATCCCCTCTCATTCTTCTAAACTCCAGCGAGTACAAGTCCAATCGACCCAATCTCTCCTCATACGTCACTCCTGCCATCCCAGGTATCAGCCTGGTGAATCTTCACTGCACTCCCTCCATGGCAAGAACATCCTTCCTCAGATAAGGACATCCTTCCTCAGATAAGGAAGGATGCAAATAACACTGTGTTTAGATGATTGTATTAGAGCTTGAGATAAAAGTGTCTTCAGACTAGTATTAGAATAGTTGGATAAATGCTTAAAATTTGCCTATGTTTTTGATTCCCTGCAGATGTTACAACATTCCACACAGTGGCAGTCACATAGGACCTTGCTTCCCAGGCTAGCTGTCTGCTGTTTGTGTGCTAGGAAAGCTACTGATTGTCCCTTTAATTTGGCCAACCAAGGCCCAAGGCCTATGTTTCTTCCATTGCCACTAATAACCATATTATAATGCTAAATTAAGATTTTGCCTTTGTTTAACAAAACTGCTTGTTAAAATGCATAAGTTAACCAGTGTGTGAGAATAGAATAGATACCCTCGTATTTTGGGGATTTTAATGATTCATTCCAATGTACAATAGTCTGATAATGGAATGAAATAGTTTGTTTGCACAGCAAAGCTGCATGAACAGCTTTGAACATAAATAACTGATAACAAGCAGCTACGAATATCAGAAGGCTGAGAATGGTATGTCTGACTCCAAACTTGGGAGGACAGGGCTGGATGAGATAAGGGGAAAACAGTCCTCAGCATACTCTACCCCAGGTCCACCCCTAAAAAAAGAGTATAAAAGAAAGACCTGAAAAGCCTCCAGCGCAGATGATGGATCTATGCTGACTTCGGTCCAACACTCTTGGGCAGTTCAAGGAGAGAGAGAGAGAGAGAAGAGCTGTTCGCGCACGCCAGCCATCTGTCCGATCGGGGCCGGTACTCACAACTTGTCACAGTCATATGTTTTTGCTGTATAACTAGTGTGTTATATTCTGCCATAAACTCTGAATAAACACAATGAACTAGAAATTCAGTACAGCCACGTTTGGGGCGCTACAGCCAGGCGTTCGCTAAATTTAGCGCCCGACACAACTTAGCGCCACCTTCGCCGATATTCAGTTGCATCGCCCCAAGAGGTTGCTGCTGCGCTAAAGCAGGCAATGCACGACTATCATAAGGCGCTAAGCCGGCGAGCCGGGGCGCTAACACCGAGGGCGGACGCAGCGCAGGTGCGGCGAGTTTCTGAATGAAGGCAGACACGCTGGCACTGGTCAGCTCTTAAAGGGGGAGGGTCGACTTGTTTGGCTGCCATGCCCTGCACATTGCAGCTCTGAAGCAAGGCCTGACCATTGCTGGTTCATCAGTTCTACACCCTGGACCATGGGGAAGCCCGCTATTCTTCCAAATCCCATTGCACGCTCTTGCTGCTTGTCCAGGGTCATGGGGAAGGAGATGTACTGACGTCTCCTTCTGAAAAGGGCATTGGTCACCTGGCGGATGCAGCAATGTACCGCGAACTGGGAGATGTTGGCAATGTCCCCAGTAGCGGATTGGAAGGAGCTGGTGGCATAGAAGTTGAGAGCCACCGTCACCTTCACTGCCACCGACAGAGACATCCTGCTCCTCAGCCGTGGCTGCAGATCTCTGCAAAGCAGGTGGCAGATCTCAGTGACCACCTCCCTTCTGAATCGCAGCCTCCGAACACACTGCTCCTCAGACATGTTCAGATATGAGAACTGCTGGCAGTATACCCTGGGTGGGTAAGGCCTCCTGTACCGACGCCTGTTGGCCCTTCTCCGTCTGGCCATGACTGGCACTCTCTCACGGCGTCTCTGAGCCCTTTGAATGCAATGCAGAAAGCCAACGTTTCCACCCATTGCAGCTCCCATTATATGTGGCGACTTAAGGCTATGGCACTGAAAGTTAAATTCAAGTGCAAAGCTCTGGCCTGAAGCCACAAGTACCTGTGCGACCGCTGAGTCAAACCATAAAGCTCTCTCCCTTTGTCTCTCTCCAAATATCCGTCTCTCACAAAGAAGGATTGGAGCAACAAGGATGCCATTTATACTGCAGGAGGAGTCCCCTTTAATTAGCGCCCCCCCCGCGCCCCGCAGCGATTGGAAACCATTCCCCTTTACCAGTCGCTGGGGGCGCCAGACGCACAATAGGCCGGCGCCACTGAATTTCCGGTTTGGGGCGCACAAAGGGCGTTGCACCATGAAATGACGTCAGGATCTGCGCGCGCAGCAGAGCACGCGCAAAGGTTTTGCGCCGCCGCTAAATCATAACTGAATTTCGCGAGAGGCGCAGATCGCGCCGCGCCCGGTCGCTAGCCGCTTAGCGCCCCACTTCTCGCCCTCTAAGGCGCTAGCGGCTGGCGCAACGAACTGAATTTCCAGGCCAATATACCCACCA
This sequence comes from Somniosus microcephalus, assembly GCF_052327205.1. Lineage (NCBI taxonomy): Eukaryota > Metazoa > Chordata > Chondrichthyes > Squaliformes > Somniosidae > Somniosus > Somniosus microcephalus. The sequence continues at coordinate 19,299,441 of NC_140996.1, forward strand.
TATTGGTTGCAGTCGATCCTGATCCTGTTTATTCGAAGGACCAGAGATAAACTAATATCAACAACGGTATGCAGTTCGATACACATAACTAGGCATTTGAACTGTTTGCTTCTTCCGCACTGCTCTCTGAGTATATGTTACAGCGAAGTATAACTTCAGAATTTGAAAGCTGTTTGTAAATATACCAATTGATCATCCACAGTGATCCCCATGGATAAAATGGGTGGGTTTATAATAATGTAGCTTAAGTTGTAAAATAATATTTCAAACAGAATTTTATCATCATCAATTGTGGTGAGGGACTTTCCTGAGACATTAATCCTGATGGTGGGTGGTATTGGTGATGTGCAGAGGCAGCATGAAGGACCTTCTGCCAGATTGCTTATGGATGGCAGTTTTCCACCTGTGCAGCCTATTCACTACCACCCATTTTGACACTTGACAAAGTCGAATTCCCCCCCCCCGCCCCCCCAGTGGCTGTTAGATTCAGACACATATCTCGGGATTCTGATTCAGAGGCCAGAGTGTTACCACTGACACCTGACAAAGAGGCACACCAAAAACGTTAATCTTTCCATTCATTCAAATATTCATCGGTCTGCAGTGCCTCTCTGAATTTCTTGTTCTTTTTTTCATTTTGACAAAATCTTGTGTCTCATTCAAAAACAGTTCTCTAGTATTATAGTCACCACTAGTTTCTGAACCTACTTGATGATATTAAATGTGTAGCTAAACATTCTGTGGGTTTTATTTCCTTAGACAAAGGCCCCAGTTTTTACCCAGGGCGTGAGTGTGTGGTGCGGGAAGCACCCATGACGAAACCGTCATGAGGCCGGGCCCATCATCCAGGATGGACTCCTGCCCGAACCCGACGGGAATGACATGGAAGCCGGTTGGCAGGAGAGGGAATTCACTCTAGCAGAAGACTGCCTCCAGGGACCCAAGGAAAAGATCCCTGGCAAGTACGGAGGGGTGCTGTCCAGAGGCGGTCGCGGCTGGGGGTAGAGGGAGGGAAGTCCAGGGTAAGGTTTCCTTGTGGGGCCTGGAGGACCATTCTTGCTCCTCCAGGCATTCGAGGTAACCAGAAAATGAAAAGTTAAAGAAGCCTGGGCCTCTTCTGGCTATGATCCCGATAGACAACAAATTTTCCTGGCAGCTCCGCCAATAGACTTCACTACTAGAATCAGCAGTTAAAATCGCACTGGGGTCCGAATCAATGTTCCCCCAATTGTTTTTTTTGAGTGCGCTTCTCCTGTTAAGGGGCTACATGGCCCATTCATAGTTTCACGCATGCGCGAAACTTAACATTGTAAAAGCTGGCAGAAAGGGAACGTCGGTCAGAATGACATCACCATATCCTGATATTTAAATAACATCGAGGCTCCCCAGCTGCCAGCGACTGTGACGCTGCGAAATACCCGGCCGTTAAAATGGCAGCAGACACAAATGCATCCGGAATGCAGCAGGAGCGCCATTTTAACCAGCTGCCCACACCATTCCCGTCAGGCGGGCAGATAACCAGCTGCCCACACCATTCCTGTCAGGCGGGCAGAGTTAAAGTTGGCCCTATTTAATGATTCCGAATGGTTTTCTCAATGCTGTGGCCAATAGGGTTACATCCTGTAGTGTTAGCCCACAGTAGGCTCCTTTTGAATTTTAAATGTTAATCTTAGGACCAAGCTCAGCATAATGGCCTGGGCATTTCTCTCTTTGCATTAGATATACAATGTAATGCTCCAAGTAGGTTTGTCAATGTTTTGGTGAAATGGTGGAAGGAAGCTACTGACAGAGGAATTCCTATATATTATCTGAATTTCTCTCACCCATATTAGTAAATAATATTCGCACTTATCCTTTGCATTACGCCTCCACATTGATGAATAGCACTGTGAAACATTTATTAACCTTTCTCATGCTTTGTTGTGCTAACTGATTTCATTAGTGTTAAGTCAGCAGAACAAACATACAGCACACAATTCAACACTTACTCAACCATTTTTAAAGAAACCAGCAAAACAATTTTGGGGTGAAATGACTCTATAAAGGAAGAAAGACTTGCATTTCTATAGCGCCTTTCATGGCCTCAGGACATCCCCAAGGCACTCTTACAGCCAATGAAGTACTTTAGAAGGACAGTCACTGTTGTAATGTAGGAAACATGCCAGACAATTTGTAGCACTTGGAAAACAGTGACAGGATCGGACAAAGTCAACATGGATTTACAAAAGATAAATCGTGCTTGACTAATCTACTGGAATTTTTTGAGGATGTAACTGGTAAAATAGATAAGGGAGAACCAGTGGATGTGGTGTATTTGGACTTTCAGAAGGCTTTCGCTAAGGTCCCACATAAGAGATTAGCGTGTAAAATTAAGGCACATGGGATTGGGGGCAAGGTATTGACTTGGATAGAGAACTGGTTGGCAGACAGAAAGCAAAGAGTTGGAATAAACGGGTCTTTTTCTCAGTGGCAGGCAGTGACTAGTGGGGTACTGCAGGGATCGGTCCTTGGACCCCAGCTATTCACAATATATATTAATGATCTAGACAAGGGAACTAGATGTAATATCTCCAAATCTGCAGATGACACAAAGCTGGGTGGGCGTGTGTGCTGTGAGGAGGATGCTGAGAAACTCCAGGATGGTTTGGACAGGTTGGGTGATTGGGTAAAAGCATGGCAGATGCAATATAATGTGGATAAATGTGAGGTTATCCACTTTGGTGGCAAAAACAGGAAGGCAGATTATTATCTGAATGGCAATAGATTGGGAGAAGGGGAAGTGCAACGAGACCTGGGTGTCCTTGTGTACCAGTCGCTGAAGGTAAGCATGCAGGTGCAGCAGGCAGTTAAGAAGGCAAATGGTATGTTGGCCTTCGTAGCGAGAGGGTTTGAGTACAGGAACAAGGATGTCTTGCTGCAGTTATACAGGGCCTTGGTGAGGCCACATATTGAGTATTGTGTGCAGTTTTGGTCGCCTTATCTGAGGAAGGATGTTCTTGCCATAGAAGGAGTTCAGCGAAGATTCACCAGGCTGATACCTGGGATGGCAGGAATGGCGAATGAGGAGAGATTGGGTCGATTGGGCTTGTACTCGCTGGAGTTTAGAAGAATGAGAGGGGATCTCATTGAAACTTATAAAATTCTGACAGGACTGGACAGACTAGATGCAGGAAGGATGTTCCCGATGGTCAGGGAGTCCAGAACCAGAGGTCACAGTCTAAGGATAAGGGGTAGGCCGTTTAGGACAGAAATGAGGAGGAATTTCTTCACCCAGAGAGTGGTGAACCTGTGGAATTCTCTACCACAGAAGGCAGTAGAGGCCAATACATTAAATATATTCAAGAAGGAGTTGGATATCTTTCTTAAGGCTAAAGGGATCAAGGGTTATGGGGAGAAAGCAGGGACCGGGTACTGAATTTGGATGATCAGCCCTGATCGCATTGAATGGCGGAGCAGGCTCGAGGGGCCAAATGGCCTACTCCTGCTCCTATCTTCTATGTTTAAGTATGGGTTGAGGGATAAATATTGGCCAGGACACCGGGGAGAACTCCCCTGCTCTTCTTCGAAATAGTGCCATGGGATCTTCTACGTCCACCTCAGAGGACAGCGGGGCCTTGGTTTAATGTCTTATCCAAAAGATGTATATTGGCCCAGAAATTCGGGTCTCCATGGGTGAGTACACGTTGGGTACTTACCCGTAAGCCCAATGGAAGATCCGGTTTCGTGCATGCACTGCGCATGCGCGGGAAACCGGCACTTCCGTTCCCCTGAAAGAAGGGGTTCAGAGGTTGAACGAGTGTGCAGGAGACGCTGCGCATGCGCATTGAACATTCCTTTTTTCTTTGCAGGTTTTCCCGGAAGGGTAAGTCTCCAGAAGTTTGACATTTAAAAAGCAGTCGCAAGGCCTGCTTTTTACAAGGTAAGTGGTGAATTAATTAAAATTAAAACATTTTTTCCACAGGTTTATTATTTTTAAATACTTTAAAGAAAGGTAAGTTTATTTTTAGCCCTGTTAGAAAATAAAATTATTTTTTTCAAAAATTTAAATTATTGTTTAAAATAGTTATTTCATGTAATTTATAGTTCATTTAAAATATGTGGGCCTAGAAATTGAGTTGACGCCGCGCCAGGGCTTTAGCGCCGGAAATTTAGCGCCGGCGCTAATTCCCTTGCGCGCGCCAAAAATTCAGTAGCGCCGCGCCCAGACGGCTGCCGGCGCTACTGGCGGGCGTGAGCGCCTCCCAATGGGCGCTGAGTGCCGAATTGCGGCGCTAATCCGGCGCTGCGGCACCCGATGCGGTGCGGCAGGCTGGGGAAGTGCAGGCCTCCTCCTTCAGTTAAGGAGGAGCTGCCTGCACCCGCCCGCTGTCCGTTCAAATATTGAAAAAATGAGCCCGGCACCTCGGACAAGTGCCGGGCTTGCAGGCCAGACGCATCTGTTCCGCGGGGGGGGGGGTGGAGGAGTCCGGGGAGGGAGGTGCGGGCAGGCAGCCGACGGGAAAGCGGCCGGCCGCCGCGCGACCTTAATGCGCCGGCGCTAACTCGGGGAAGACTCGGTTGCCAGAGTCTTAGTTGCGGCTGCCACGGGCGAGGCGGCCGCAACTGAATTTCGGCGCTGGGGCCCGTCGTCATGGCAACCGGGACGCTGCGCACACCGATGACGTCATCGGTGCCGGCGCAGCGCTACCAGCTTAACGCCGACGGAAGGGCCCCACTCAATTTCCCAACTGGCCATAACTCCGGCGCTAGGCCCTCTAGCGCCTCAAATGCGGCGCTAAGGCTACTCAATTTCTAGGCCGTGATGTTTTTTTAAAATTTATTTGAAGATTTAGTGATGTTTTGGGGCTTATAGTATTTATAGGTTTGACACGTCTTCCTGTCAAACTTATGAATGAAGCATTCCCTGCTCCGATTGGCTCTCTATGGCCCACGTGATCCCAGGGGATGCATTGAACTAACTGCGCCCCTGGGATACGCAAGCACTGCTCGCCGGCAGTTGGAGGAGGCCCAGGATCGGAATCCCACGGGGGCCCACAGCACAACGGCCGCCGCGCTAGGTAAGTGCAGGTCGGGGGCTTGCAGCGGTGGGAAGCCCCCGACCCGAATTTCTGGGCCATTAAGATACAAACGTGTTTCGATGAAATTCCTCTGGTCACTATTTTAAACGCAGTTGTTAACCTGTTTAACATTAATGCACTCATATGCTAATATCCCATTTGGACACATATAATTCGAACTATAGCTATGCAGTATTTTGGTAATGTTCTTATTGCCTCTTCCGTTTGCCAATGCCGAGATGAGTAGCCCTCTACAGGCTGCTCTCCAGTAAGTTACACGTTTTTCCTGTTTGTTTTCACTTTTTGCTTCTTTGTCCCATCAATTCACCTTCCCCCACTGTCCTTGGTAAATATTTTTAATATATCTTTTGTCAGGATTTCATTTATATTCATTAAATCTACCATCAGTTGAGAAGTGATTCTAATGCATTATTCATTTCTCTATAAACCAGTGAACAGCTGAATACTACATTCATAATCAACTTTATGAATACACATCAAAATTGCAGCATAATATAACAGTTTACAGAAGAAAGGATGCAATAAGGTTTGATTCCACAATAGCATCTCATCTTTATAAGATTCTTTATGCCTCTGCTCGGCGGTGGGCTATAGATATTCCGGCCGTGCTGCTTACAGATCCCTTCTTACATTTTATCTAGTAAGCTCGGTCTCTGTTTATCAGTCTTTAACCACTGCTCAAGATATTGACTATTTGACTTGATGTATGAGAAACAAGTAAGTTTTAAAGACAGAAATTGCTGTTGGCGATACAAGCAGGTACACATCAGGGTCTGGAGTTTCCGCTCGATTGCATTGTTTTATTCGGCGCAATTCGCCCAATACGGGCGTAACCGGCGCCAAAGGTCATGGAATTTCAAGCACAAATTGCGTTCAGCGCAACTCAAATTTCCACAATCTTTTGCGCTAGTTTTAAAAACATCGCGCTAGAAGCAGGCCCTGTCTGCAAAACTGGCCCCGCCCCCAGGGTGAATTAATCGGCATTGGGTGTGACGTAGGAAAACTACTCGGCACTTGGTCTAAGCGTTAAACAAAGCTTTAATCAACTGTTTTACAACATGGAGGTCTAGTTGTGTCCTTCACTAGTTCCTGTTAAGAATGTCCTGCACTAGTTCCTGTTAAGAATGTCCTGCGCAAGCTGGGCCCGTGCCCGAGTATTTATACTCTCCCTGGACAGCGCCACCCGCAGGCCACTCAGTATTATTTCATAAGTCTTTCTTCCATGAATGACTGATTCATGTCAGGGAGTTTCCGCTAATTGCGTTCATTTGCGGGCTTCGAGGAGGCTGCAAAAATTAAGCTGGACCTTTTGGGCGCAAGGACAGTAACAGGTACGTTGTGAAAGGATTTGAATTTTTAAAAATTTACAAAGGAACTCACTATTGTACGCCAACCTAACTAGAAAATAGTTTTGTATATGTTTAAAAAGTCATTTTCAGTGATTTAAAATCGGGTTGCTCACAGGTGGTGGATATAAAATGCTTACTTTAAGTGATTCATACAGATGAAAATGGGTTTATCAATTTTTACCAAGTTACCACTCTTAAACATATATCAGAGAATATTTTTTAAAGTAAATGTATTTTAAAAAATTACGTTTTGAAACACTGTCCATTTGCACTGGTGCATGGCAGGTTTTGAATTCGGTGATATGCAAATGAGTTTGAGCAGAACTCGGGGCAGAAACAGCACTTTGCAGAACGGCCGCAATTTGTGCCAGAATTGCCGACTGAGCCCAAAGTGAAAACTCTACCCGTTAATGGGTTTCGATGACATTCCCCCTGTGTACTGTAAGCGTTTCAGTTCAAATAGCAGCCAGAGGAACGTTATCCGAACACGTTCGGATCTTTCACAACGGGCCGGATGGCCTCCTTCTGTGCTGCATGATTCTCTGGGGGAGAAATTGGGTGAGTAGCGCCACTTGTTAGCGCCTAAAGAGTCAGGCAGTGGCTGTAGCGCCACTGGCTGTGCCTCCCGCGATATTGAGTTGGGGCGATAATGGTGGCGTTAGCCTTTTGCGCTGCGCCGCCAACGATGATGTCATCGGTGTGCGCAGCGCCCCATTCGCGCCCCGTTCGCGATATTTGGTAGCGAACGCCGCAGTTGCGCCGTTCGCTACCCGCACCCGGTTCACGGGGCCTTACTGTGCCGGCAGCGGCGCAAGTTAAGGTGGAGGTGCGGGGCGGCTGCCTTTTTCGGCGGCCGCCTGCCAGCACCTCCGTCCCCGGCCTCCTGGTCCCCCCCCCCGCGGCATTGCCGGCTGTTTCCCGAGAGCCCGGCAATTCTCCACGGTGCCGGGCTCGTTTGCCGGCACTCGCGATCGGGGATCGCGCTGTTGCAGGCACCTCCCCCTTAACAGTGGGAGGAAGGCCTGCAGTACCGCAGCGTGCCATGCCGCAGCGTGTGGCGCTGCGGCACGTTGTGCTGCGATATTCAGTTTCAGCACCCTAAGAGGGACGCGGAGCGCCTCGAGCCTTGCCCCGTGTCGCTCGAGGGGCAATGAAACTGAATATCTGACGATCGCTGAAGCCTCAAACGCTGCGCTAACTCCTGCGCTCAGGCGACTTTTGCGCCCCAACCCAATTTCTAGGCCTCTGTTAATTATTCATCCACCAATGCTGCCGACAGTCATTTCTGATCTTTAATTACCAACATTCTACCTTTCAAAGCTGCACCGAAATGCGTACCTTTATTGGCATCCATCCCTCCAACTGCATACAGAGCGCCAACAGTAGACTTCCGAGGCCGAGTCCTTGGACTCTGCATTAAAGGTCGTCTCTCTGGTAACAGATGGTACTTCATGGCTTCAAGAATGAGTTTTTGGCACTCCAGGTCATCCTTGAAGAGAGCGTTATTTTCAAGATCTGCCAATAGCTGTAAAACAATAAATAAATAAATTAAATTCAGGTAACCGATTTCTGCATTTGCTAGTAACTGCTCATAAAGTATATACAGAATAGCGGGCACTGTGGAAGGCTGTAATTCAATCGAGCAGTTCTGATGAAATCGTAAAGGAAAGCAGAGTTCAAATGGTTTATCAATGTCAATAGAACTTCAAGGTTAAATTTTAGGCTTGTAACTTTCTCTACGGCAGATTTTATTTTCTATAACGTACTGCACATTGTGTTTCTGAAGTGCAATATTTTAATTGTTGATGCCTATCATTATACTGCGCTGCTGAAGTGATTATGAATTGCCAGCAGATTGATAATAAAAGCCGAGAGAAGGGAGAATCGTTATGGATTCAAATCTGCCAGAAATACCATCTCAGTTTTTTAAGGGTGTCAGTTGCTCCCTTAAGTGGTCTGAGCATCTTACTTTTAGTGGAGTGGACTCACACTGCCCTATATCTACGATAACAAAATACTGCGGATACTGGAAATCCGAAATAACAACGGAAAACACTGGAAAAACTCAGCAGGCCAGGCAACATCCGTGGAGAGAGAAACAGAGTTAACGTTTCAGGTCGAGGTCTCTCCACGGATGTTGCCTGGCCTGCTGAGTTTTTCCAGCGTTTTCTGCTGCCCTATATCTACTTGTATGATGGCTCGATCCAGGAATAGCATCTCCTTGTGATCCGGACAAGACTCTCGCGTCTTCTGCACCTGTGTTTCTTCCATCTCTACGAAGGTAGATCGGATATGAACAGAGCCAGTTACAGTGCCATCTCATGACGCAACGCACAGAATCAGAGGGCCAAATCAATCTCAAAGACACCCACCGACACCCAGCAGCCTTCCAGCTCACCTACTCCTGCCACTGGGGGCAGCACCTCGAAAGAGCACTAGGGTTAGGCTCCACATCACCAAGGCCAAGCAACAAATGCTAGGCGCACACACACCACTCAATTGTAGAGTATTTAATTTGGTTGCCGTTCATTTCAACTGTTTCAGGAGAGTTTTCATGGTACAGTGTAAAATAAGATATTAATGGATGAAAGGAGTGGGAGTCGTGATAGCTGAGTTAGTGCAGAAGCCTGTGTTGGTGAGAGAGCCTTTGGCCATTGCATTGAGGACTGTGAGTGTATTAGGTGTATAAGGCCATTTAGATGAAGGTCTCATTAATGAGATCCTGCTGTATGGCTCTTGTTGCCTGCAAAGATGGTTTAGCAGGAATATCTTCTGCCTCCTCAACTTTGTCTTGCTCTGCTCTTGGCTGTGGTTAGGTGTCCTCTTCCTCTCTTGCTATATATTTATGCCTCTTTTGCATGGCAGACTACAATGACTTCAGAGATCCTGGTGGTGGGTATTGTAAGATAGCCTCTGATCTGTCCTGCAGCAGAAGCTCCAGTTCAAGATGCCTGCAGTGTGTTCAATAATGAATACGTGGGCCTTGTATCTGTTTGCTGCTGTTCTCAGAGGTGTCAGGGCCTAAAGCTGAAAAGGGGAGCCTAGGTCACCGAAGAGCCACCCTTGCAAATTTCTTGCCCCATCAAGTCATCGTGGAAAGGTGGATTGTCTTAAAATGAAAGCATCATGACTGCTGCCTTAGAAGCAGGCATTAACTTGTTTTACTGGTCATAGACAATCTGCATGTGAATGAATCGGAAGTCCTCGCATTTCATGAACAGGATGAGACTGTGCGTAATATGCCCGTATGGCCATGAGTGAAAATAATGCCCTGGACTTTAAGGATTACTAACCCCTGGAAAAAAATGACATACTTCTCTCATTCTACTGCTGGTTGCCCGTGGGGAAGTGATGATGTTGATTGATCTAATGAACAACACATCAATCATCTACTTGAAACATCTGCAAGCTACAGATTGACTAATATTCACTGTAAGAGCCTGGAATGAGCCAGAGATGTAAACGTTCTGTGGAAAACCAGCCAAACAGTCCTGAACTGTGGTAGGCATAATGGCATTCAGTATAAGTTACAACAGTTGATTATGACATCTGCAAAGTAGAATATTATATTGTGTAAAAGAGCTAATAGTTATTTCAATCCTTACCTATAACAAGATGTGGTTTGGAAACCATTCATCAGATTCCTGAGCTCTGAATTATTTTCCTGAATCTCTCTGTCTTGTTACATCTCTACTTTCAACAGCTTCATCAAAACCTAGCTCTTCAGTGATCACCTTCCCTAACCTTTGCCCAATTCCTGCTTGATGTCTGGTCTGCCCTTTGCAAAGCACCTTAAGGCGCCATGTATGGTGCAAGGTATTAATGTCGATCGTGACGGAGTAATAGTGAGATGGACCTTACTTGAACATAAACCCTAGCCCTAACTCATCCATAAATCCCCATTATTAAATATGCTTGTTTCTAATTCATGACTTTTGCCATTCCAGGGTCAGTGTGCTTCAGTCTGCAGATGCAGTTTTGTGGATAAGGGCAGGTGCAGGGAGTCTGCCCAAGATGCAATCTGACCCACCTCGCGACCCTTCACTCACCCTCACCTTCCTCTAAACAACACAGGAAGAGAGAACTGACCACTGGAATGACAATTTTCTACTTGAAATTGCAGCAACAAAAAAAAAAACCGGCAATTAAATCTCTTAGCCAAGTTGTCAAAGAACAGGCAAAAATAAGTATGGAAAATAAACATCTTGCACAAAACGAAAGAAAAAGCCACTTTGAAATCCCCTTTTAAATACTAGCTTACTGTGAGCCCATGATGTGTCTGCCCCATCGCCTGTCTTATTTGGGGGGAACTCAACACACTCCTCATGAGACTCATGAGAAATGACCAGTGCACCAATATGGATCCCATTACAATAAATTCAAATATAAAAATTAAACTTTTGCCTCTTTTGGCCAAGAGTTCCTTGGGACTGCCTTAAGTCCTTGCTGGATGGCTGCACATGATGTAGAATGAATGCAGATCTGGCAAGATAGGAACATAGGAACAGGAGTAGACCATTTAGCCCATTGAGCCCTGTTGCACCATTCAATGAATTCATGGCTGATCTGTGACCTCACTCTATATACCCGCCTTTGGCACCTATCCCTTAATACCTTTGGTTAACAATCTATCAATCTCAGATTTAAAATGAACAATTGACCGAGCATCAATTGCCGTTTGCGGAAGAGAGTTCCAAACTTCTACCCCCCATCGCATGAAGACCACCAAGGGGCACGCCGACTAAACTTCACGCTCTGCGAACTTCGACCTTAGCGCTGAGTTCAGCGCTGGGTCCTAAGCTGGCTCTGAAAAGCGAGTGTGCAGCAGACCGACAGAGACGCTGTCTGAACTTCTTAATGGGACACACACATCTTTCAGGTAAGTTTGCATTGAAGCTTTTGGACTGGATTATTTTGAATTTATTGAAGTAGTGGCTTGGTGCAATAAATGTTACATTTTTTTTTTTTTTATAGAGAGCAGGGAGTGCCTCTGGATGCTTGCAAGACCTTGGATGGTAAAGATAGGCCTCTGAGAAGACAGAAAATGCTGGAAATACTCAGCAGGTCAGGCAGCATCCGTGGAAAGAGAGACAGAGTTCACGTCCCAGGTCGAGGTGCTGCCTGACCTGCTGGGTATTTCCAGCATTTTATGCTTTTATTTCAGTTTTCCAGCATCCATTCACAGAGGGAAGAGGAAGACACAGAAGAGGAGGAAGCAGAAGGAAGGCGACAACTTAGACAGCCCCTTTATGGTTGGGATATCCGGGATGAAATCATCCACCTGCGGTACAAGTGACCACAACCTCAATTCCTCTTTCAACATTTGTCCCACACCTTACCTTCCCTCTGTTACTGACCATCACAGCGTCCTCTTGGCCACAAAGCTGAAATAAAAGCCACCACAAAGTAAACTTTCCAATCCAACTTTATACACCTATCCATCCAATATGACATCAAGAAATCAACTTATCACCCTTAAGCATCCCTTGAGTGGCTGTCTTGTGTGAGCCTTTGCCTATCCTACTGATGTCATGCAGTGCGACCCCAGTGGCTGCAGCATGGCTGGTGGAAGGCTGCTGACTTTCAGTGGGGGACACCGCAAATGGCCTTGCTGGTCGACCTTGAGGGGCTGGTGGCTGGGAGTGTCAAATTGAATGACGGTGTTTGTTCTTCTTCATTCTCCTCTCCCTCTTCTTGGTCAACCATTGGCTGGGCAGGCTGCATTTCTTGGGTGTGCGAAATGAGGAAGGCACAAGGGTGGAGTTGTGGTGAGGGGAATGGGAAAGCAAGAGGTGCATGCGCCGTGTGTTCCCCATTCCTAATTAAGTGTACTCTTGTAAGCCTGTAACTATTCCAGTAATTTTCAGTGTTGTAATTTTATTGTGCCTTTTTAATAAAATACAGTTTTCTTGCACCAAACCAGTTGTCTACTCCAATTCTGTATCGCCGCCTGTATCTAAGTCCGGTGTCTAGAACCCAGGGGTGTGGGAGCGAGTCGAACCGCTCCAAACCCAGTCAGGGGCAAAGCTGACTGCACACACGCCACCCCCTACAGTTGGTAGGAGATGACTTTGAAGATGCATTCACTGACCTTGACCACTGGTCATGAAGCCTCTTTGGGCGCTGGAGCCAGGTGATGGGGGTAAAACTGCTGGCAGTGACGGCCTCAGTGATGTGGTCCAACATCGTTCTTTCTGGAGGGCCTCCTGGCCCTTATGGGTAGAGGATCTCTCTTACAGTGTTGACCCCCTGCACAAAGCTGGAGTGCTGCGTGCAAGACCCTGGGTGACTTTTCCCTGGCTTGTTGAGCCATTTGTGTTCGTGCTAAAGCACTTGTAGCATTTTCTTTAGATGCAGAAGGCAATTCAGCTTTAAAGAAAGAAAGACTTGCATTTATATAGCACCTTTCACGACCACCAGATGTCTCAAAGCACTTTACTGTCAATGAAGTACTTTTGAAGTGGAGTCACTGTTGTAATGTGGGAAACGCGGCAGCCAATTTGCACACAGCAAGCTCCCACAAACAGCAATGTGACAATGATCAGTGTCAGCCTAGCTTTATGTGTTCAAGTCCCTGGAGTGGAGCCCCTGACTCAGAGGTGAGTGTGCTACCCACTGAGCCACAGCTGACACTATGGCCGCAATTTTGCCGGCGCTCAGAGAGGCGGGTCGGAGGTTAATGTCCTTCTGGTTGATGGCGGGTCCTGAATCCGCCATCATCCCACCTCCAAACAACCTTCCCAAGTGTCGGATCCCTGACTTGCGAATGGATCCGACACCTAGCGGCGGGAAACGGATTAAAGGCAATTAACTGCCTATTAACTTGCCAGAAGTTTTCTGGCTGTTTTTCGATTTTCCCACTTGTGGGTCGGGTTTCACGATGTCCGGACACCACGCCAGGTAAGTGTGGCGTGTTGTGAGTCTGGTCTGATGGTTGTGGAATAATGACAGCTGCAGAAGTGGTGTGAAGGAGCCAATGTTGCACATGGTGAGTTTCAGAGCAAAGAAAATGTTGATTACTGCATTTTTAATGCATATACAGATTTCTTTAGCTTACAAGTTTTTAAACCCAATTGAACATCCAGTGCCACTTCATTGGGAGAACCTCTCTCACCAGTGACAGATCGCTTCTGTCATCTCACCTGCAGCTGCCATCTATTCCAGCATATGGAGGGAGTCATTGGAGAGCCTGGGTGCAAGAGTTCACCTTTGTGCAGTGATTGTCAGTGTTTTCAGCACCTCAATGCTGTCAAACACTGAAAAAAGTCAAAATAAAATTGTGCATGATTCCTTTAAGAAAACCGGCAGATGACCTGTCATCAAATGACGTCATCAGACCCGCTTCCTGTTAATTGGCCAGTAAGGGCAGGCTTACCAAGACCAATCAAGGGAAAAATCACATCTGTGGAGTGGAGGCAGCTGGGGGCGGGACTGGAACACGGAAACCAGCTGACCCGCCCCCATCCCGACACCGAGCAGAAAACCGCGACCTATAGCTCTAGAGTCCCATTTGTGAATTCTTTTTAACGTTATTTTTTTGTTTCCAGAAGGCAGTTGAGCTGCAAGGGCTAAAAACGGCCTATTTTTACAAGATTTTTATTTTTTTCATCTTCCCTTTAAGAGGATGAAATGACAGCCTTGCTTTAAGAGAAGGTCGTTCTTGCTGCAATGATGAGACAGCCACGCCACATTAGGGCCTCCTGCCGGGATGAACGCCAGGTGATTGGCGTTGCACAGCGAGTTTAGCACTGGGCTAACGTTAAAAAACCACCAGCAGCAATTTACCGGTCCTGCCTGCGCCATCATTTTCGGCGGCCGTCAACCTGCGGTGGCATCGGCAGGTTTCTACCGATATCGAATATTTAGGCCCAAGATTGATATCTGACTGATTTTACACCCTACCCCACCAAACTCTGGTACCACTAGCAGCGGTAACCTGGAAATATAACCTTCTATATACTGCTGCCAGTGCTCTACATTCAGTTGTAACTCTGTGATCTCTTCCACCACTATTCTATCCCCAGGTCCTTGCCACAAATCAGAATGGAATTGTCGTCTTGAGTTTAAAAAAAAAGCTGCCTCTGTTGTTTGTGATTATTTCATCATACATCTGACGAGAAAGCGAAGATTCTCACTGCAACAAAAATAATTGGAAGAGGCAGGAGAAAAAACTATTTAGCAACAAACTAATGAAAGCAAATTCATCTTGTCCCTCTGTCTGGAAGTGATTATGATGATGAAAATCCACGCGCACTGCTTCTCCTGCGCCCCAGTATTACTGCCGAGCATGTTGAAACTACGTCATCACTAGGATCTGAATCCCCTTGTGGTGCTTTGTGTCTCAGTTCTAAACTAATGTGAAGGTAGAAGCAAAATTGGGGGCGATTTTAACCCTACTCGCTCAGCAGAAACCTGGCGGGTGGGGCAATTAAAATTGCCCCTGGCTCTTACTTGTCCGAAAGCTGCCCCGAAAGCTGCCCACGATGGCAACATCTACAATTTTAACCTGCTCTCCTGAGCAGGCAGCAAGGACACACGCCCGGAGCCAACAGGGTCCTTATTTACATCTGCAGCCCGATGACATCATTGAGACCCGACTGTAATTTTAACTCGGGCCTGAGCGGGGGAATCCACCTGGAGCTAAAATCAGGGCCAATATTTTGAGCCGCTGAAATAAGAACTGAACAACAATGCTAGACTTACTTTGATTATTTTTCTCTTATTTCTAATTGTAATTTGTATGCATCATTTTGTTTTTTTCCAATATTTGATTATGTTTTGTACTTTGTGCTTTGAATACTGTACTGTGTATGTGCTGTTAGAACCATGGACTTATCATAGATGTGCTGCTATTTGAGCCCAAGAAGCTATATCGAATAACTATATTTGATAAATAAAGCTATCACATGCAATCTCAGATCAATAGAGCCACTTCACCAGCAAAACAAAGAGTATTTTTAAGATGTGACACCTATTACTTCTCCTCAGTGATTCTGTATTGAAGGAGTATTCAGGCTTCTGACAGCCACATGGAATTCTGATGTCACTGTTCCTCCACATAGTGTGCACTCTGATGGCCCTAATCTGTGCCAGCCATGTCTGGTGTTATTTGGCTGCTGTCACTTCTGACAGGGATAACCGATGGCCCAGACTTGACAGCCTCTTAGATGATCCATGACTACTACAGGCACACTATTGCTATTGGGCACTCCCTCAGAATATCCACTGATCTGTCTAAGAACTGAGCTATGGGCAATATAAAATCTGTGGATGCTGGGTTCAAAGTTGTCTCTCTCAGATCTCCAAGCAGGGTGACATCTCTAAGACAGGAGCCCAAGGCTATTGTAGCAGCAATATGAACATTCATGAAAGATGCTCCCACTCTGCTTATGACGTGTGCCACTGAGGGCTCTGCTCCTGATGCCACAGGAGTTCGTCCAACACTTTGCAACTCTGCTTTGTATGGACACGAGTGATGATCCTGTTCAAGGCAGGAATCTCCGTTTATAAACAGTCCTTTGAATTAAAATTTCTGGATGTTACATGACAATCAGTAACTACTCTGGGTCTCTGGCCAGCAGGTGCTTTGTCTAGGCAGATAACACATTTGCTCCTCCTCACCCACGCACAGCAAAATCAAACTATTTCATCTATATCCATTCAGTTGTAACTTCTGGGAAGAGGGAGTAGCCATCTCTACCATACGTTCGCTCCCTCATTTTTCATACCCCTTTAAGTTGTACTTCCAATACCCAGTCATCTAAAGTAGCACTTTGTCGCTTCCCATGCGCTGTTTCTGGGGTTCAAATGATTGCTTATTACTTTTTAAGGATGCTAGTCATGACAAGTGATCCTTTGTACTCCACTGGGTGCTGCACTGTTTATTTCCCATAGTGTGTGCTAAATCTCAAGGCAAGTTAAACAGTAAAGTCTCAGGCTGACAAGCATGCTTAATTACATTGGAAAAGCTTAAACAGCACTTAGTTCAATATTTCACACTGCATCAATAATCATTTCTAGACCTGCCAATGAAAAAAATGATTATAGATGAAACAGTTTGATCTGTCAGCTGGTTTGTTTGTGTTAACTTCCTCCAAGTAAATGCTGCAAATGGTTTGAATGGAGTATCAAGGGACTAAAGGGCAAGATCCAATTAGACAATGAGAGTACTAACACTTTTTTTTCAACCTTGTCCAAGTCATGGTCTCTTTCCAAACTCTGTGACTGTCAATACCGCCCGAAAAGATTTAGCAGGAATTTGGTAATATTGCCCCGAAGATGTTGATGCTGAAATCTTGTTAATTTTTTTAATAAACTTCAAGGGCAACAAGAACCAAATTGTTGAGGTAAATCTTCAGCTCTGGCTCAATCTGATGATCTTTTTACGGATTAGCTAAAGTATAATTATTAAGGTCTATGCACATTCTTAATGACTTTCTTGCAGTGGATTAAATTAGCATATTTGAGCTTTTTGTTAGCTGGAAATTAATAAGCACAGCATATGAATGTATAAATCTTGTATGTTGGCAAAGTTGACTAAACAATTAAGTTTATTTTATAGTCTAATCTCATCGACTGTTAATGAGAGCTATCAAAGGCGTGCAAATTTTTCTTGCATTTTGGCACTTTGAGTGTTCTACTATTCATCTTTAACAAATGCCTCTAGCTTTTCCATTTTGTATTTAATTTCAAACTGTAAAATGTGTCAGCTGTGGTAGCACACTCGCCTCCGAGTCAGAAAGTTGTGGGTTCAAGTCCCACTCCAGGGACTTGATCACAAAAATCCAGGCTGACACTCCAGTGCAGTGCTGAGGGAGCGCTGCACTGTCGGAGGTGCCGTCTTTTGGATGAGACGTTAAACCGAGACCCCGTCTGCCCTCTCAGGTGGACGTAAAAGATCCCATGGCATTATTTTGAAGAAGAACAGGGGAGTTATCCCTGGTGTCCTGGCCAATATTTATCCCTCAACCAACATCACTAAAACAGGTTATCTGGTCATTATCACATTGCTGTTTGCAGGAGCTTGATGTGCACAAATTGGCTGCCGCGTTTCCTACATTACAACAGGAAGTACACTTCAAAAAAAGTACTTCATTAGCTGGAAAGTGCTTTGGGACATCTGGTGGTCATGAACGCACTATATAAATGCAAGTCTTTCTTTTAGACAACAGATAATGAATGAACATGTATCCCTGTTATTGGAAATGCCCTCCACTTTGTTACTTTGAAGTTTTTTAATGAAAGCCTTTCTTTTATGTCCTTTGATGGAACTAATTAAAATGGCAAGGACATACAGATTATTTATTGAAGGAACAATGGCTTTCGGTGTATATTGTGCACTTGAAGCAGTCACAGAATATCCACTGACAGGTCAGTAAGCACTGTAATTGCTGTTGTATGCAATATTAAGCTAACAAGTGATAAGGCAAACACTGTGCATGGCCATCAAAGCAGAAAACTGATAGAGCTACATTCCTCGTCATGAACAGCCATACTTTTCAGTGATCGATCAATATTTTTACAGCTCACCTGCTACATGACATGTTTTAAGGATTAGCAACCAAAACAAGAAAGCCTGGTTCAGGCTTCACTGATACATAATCTAATATAAATCAAATGAAACTGAATAATGTTAAGAGAACAAGCATACAGACATCATCTTATTAAGGGTTTCTTGTACCTAACTGCCAAACAGATGTGAATAAAGTGATCTATCATATATCATGCTCCATTCCTCCAACATTTTATGCTCTGCTTAGACTCATACAGAATATTTTACGTAAGTGACAGTAACTTAATAGTATGCAATTATAATCAGCTACGACAAAAGATATTACAAGTTCTGAACTATAAAGGAGTACAGAAGATGAAGTGTCATTTGATAGCTGCAGCTAAAACTATAGACTTCATTTGAATTGGATTAGCACAGTAATTTTATTACGGCATAGTCTGTGAAAGTATCTTCTTCTTAGGCAGTCCCTCGGAACCGAGGATGACTTGCTTCCACATTAAAAATGAGTTCGCAGGTGACTGATGAGTCCAATGCAGGACCTACAGTCTCTGTCACAGGTGGGGCAGACGGTGGTTGAAGGGGCGGGTGGGTGGGGTGCTTGGGTTGACGTGCGCTCCTTGCGCTGCCTGCGCTTGGCTTCCGCTTGCTCCCAGTGAAGAGACTCGAGGTGTTCGGCGCCTTCCCTGATGCTTCTCCTCCACTTTGTGCGGTCTTGGGGCCAGGGATTCCCAGGTGTCGGTGAGGATTACACTTTTTCAAGGAGGCTTTGCAGGTGTCCTTGAAGCGTTTCCTCTGCCCACCTGGGGCTCTCTTGCCGTGTCGGAGCTCTGAGTAGAGCGCTTGTTTTGGGAGTCTCGTAGCAGGTATGCGGACGATGTGACCTGTCCATTGGAGCTGATCAAGCGTGGTCAAAGCTTCGATGCTGGCCTGAGCGAGAACACTGATGTTGGTGTGCCTATCCAGCCAATGGATTTAATGGATTTGCAGGATCTTGTGGAGGCAGCATTGGTGGTACCTTTCCAGTGCTTTGAGGTGTCTGCTGTACATGGTCCATGTCGCTGAGGCATAAAGCAGGGCGGGTATCACTGCTGCTCTGTAGACCATGAGCTTAGTGCCGGGTTTGAGGTCCTGGTCTTCAAACACTCTCTTCCTCAGGCGACCGAAGGCTGCACTAGCACATTGAAGGCACTGGCAAAAGTATACTGGAAAAACTGCATATATATTGTGTAGATCAAAACTGTTAATTAACACAGGGGCTGGATAAAGAGAACTATTGGACATCCTGGAGAGATTGTATGTTGGACATCTTGGGGAGTTAAGGATTAACAGTCGAACTTCTTTGTATCTTAAAGCAACAGGTTTTCCAAGATATAAACACGATGGCCTAGAAATTCATTAAGGCGCTGCCAGCTTTGCGCCCAGTTAACGCCTAAAGAGTGATTTTGCGCCAGAAATGAGTTTGCGCAGATATTCAGCGCAGCGGTATTGGCGGCGGTAGCCGTTAGCGCTGCGCCGGCACCGATGACGTCATCGGTGTGCGCAGTGCCCCGGTTCTGCCCCGAAACCGGCCCGATCCCCATATTTAGTTGCGGCCGCCTCCTCCGAAGCGGCCGCAAACAGCGACCAGAAAACGGGGCCGTCCTGCTGCCTTAGTGGGGCGCTTTAAAGCGGAAGGTGCGGCCGGCCGCTTTTTCGGCGGCCGCCTGCCCGCACCTCCTTCCCCGGCCTCCTCCACCACCCCCCCCCGTGGCATTGCCGGCTGCTTTCCGCGAGCCCGGCACTTCTCCGTGGTGCCGGGCTCATTTGCCGGCACTATCCAGCGGCGATCTCCCCGTTGCAGGCAGCTCCCCCTTAAGAGAAGGAGGAGGCCTGCAGTACCGCAGCCTGCCGCTCCGCAGTGGCTGGCGCAGCGGCGCCAAGAGCGCTGATATTCAGTGTCAGCGCCCCAAGCGGAGGCGGGCACACCCTGGTATAGCGCCCGGTTCCGAATTGGGGCGCTAACAATGAATATCTGACGATCGTTATAGGCTTCCCGCCCAGCGCTAACTTTTGGGCGCTAGCCAGCTGGCGGGGCCATAGTGAATTTCTAGGCCGATGACTTTGAAGTGTTGTAAAAGGAATGCATTGCTTGTCTTCTAATATGTAAAGTGCTTGTGTAAGGAAATAAGTACAGGAAACTTTGTGCTATCCGGCACCCACGGGACCGAGCTACTGCCGTTGCCTCAAAACTTCCGGATAGACCAGCGTCAATGTTATCAGATAGGAGCTTTTCATCTCTGTATCTGACAACAAAGACTGTTGCTTAGCAACAGCTTGTCAGCACTCGGCCCGTGGCTTGGAAGCGTCTCTGAAGCTGTTGCTAAGATACAGAGATGTTTTCTAGAGCCTGCCGTATCTGACCACAAACACTGTTGCTCAGCAACAGCTTGTAAACACTCAGCCCAGTAGCTTGGATGCGTCTCTGAAGCTGTTGCTAAGCTACAAAGATGCTTTCCAGAGCCTGCCTGTGAAAAGAATGCTAGGAGAAGAAAAAAAAACCTAACCAAAACGGCTGCTGATTTCTGCCGTTAGATCGAAGTTGCTGGACATTCAATCTCCGGATAGCACAAAGTTTCCTGTATAAGTAAAGCGGGGCTGGGAAATCCATTTGATGAGGTCTAGTTTAAGGGAAGTAGTTCTGAAATAAACAAACTACAACCGTTTACACGAATACAGGAAACTCTTTGGTATCCAGCACCGACGGGACCGGGATGGTGCCGGTTGATTAAAAATTCCGGATGACGGAGAGGGTTATCTACCAAGGTTATTTTTAACAAACAAAAATTTAAAAAAATCAAGAAATGTGCAGTATACAGTAATTGGGTACTCACCTACAGAATGTTGTGTTAAATGGATGGTGGAAGATGCTTGATTAAGTACAGTGCTGCCAGTTGAGGGTCATCCATAGCTCTTTAATTACTTAACAGTAAAACAAAACGGTTATTGAGGTGTTGTTTTTGGAGTAAGAATTTTGCCGGTTAATAGAGAATTCCGGATATTTAGGTGCTGTTTAAAGGAGAGTTTCCTGTAGTCAGTTTTCAAAGGGTTTGGGAATAGATACATCATACAGTCTTATCTATGACATTTTCCTTTGATGATGTCAAAATATATGGTGTATAAAGGATCATGATTTTCAACAGTATCTCAGAGTGTTCTCGAAAGATACAGAACGGTGGCATAGTGGTTAGCACTGTTGCCTCACAGCGCCAGGGACCCGGGTTCGAATCTGGCCTCGGGCGACTGTCTGTGTGGAGTTTGCACATTCTCCCCGTGTTTGCGTGGGTTTCGTCCGGGTGCTCCGGTTTCCTCCCACAGTCCAAAGATGTGCGAGTTAGGTTGATTGGCTATGATAAATTGACCCTTAGTGTTAGGGGGATTAAATACGTGGGGTTACGGGGATAGGGTGGGATATGTGTCGGTGTAGGGGTTACGGGGATCGGGTGGGATATGTGTCGGTGCAGGCTCGATGGGCCGAAATGGCCTCTATCTGCACTGTGGGGTTTCTGTGTGTGATTCTGTGTGAACCCAGGAACAACCATTCTCTGTATACAGTTAAAGGCCGATCACCTTTTACTCTGTATTAATAAAGTCTGTTCCGTATACTCTACTACGAAGTCTCGTGCGTACTGGAAACATATTGTTGTGAAGCAGTTGAGAAAGGAGGTTGACTGCTAACAAGGACAGTCCACACCCTTGGGTTCAACCAGCCTTTCTTCCGTCACATTCCTGGGCCACGGGGGGCCTTCTCTTTGCCAGATTTTCCGTGCTTCCCTCCTTCTCTGCTTTCCTGTTGTACTTATTTACATCTCCTCTGGACCCATCTATTGTTTCTGTACTTGTCTCATTATCAGCTCATTTTGCCTTGCACAATTGTTCCTTTTGGCATTTAACCACTCCTGCCTTAATCCCGCCACCCGATCACAGACCTCGCCCTTTTGCTCTTTCCATGCCCCACCTTTTCCCTGGCTCAGCACGTGCTTAAAAGCTGTTCATCTCTAACGTCTTCCAGTTCTGTTGAAAGGTCATTGGCTTGAAGGATTAACTCTGATTCTCTCTCCGCAGACGCTGCCTGACCTGCTGAGTATTCCTAGCATTTTCTTGTTTTTATTTCAGATTTCCAGCGTCAGCAGTATTTTGCTTTTGTAAGGAGAACTGTCGTTTATTTTCTCTTTTTTATTCCCATGTTGGAGTCGACAGAAATCAACAGGCTGAGACTTTTCTTTAAGCAAAAACAAAACGTGTCTTACTTTAATCAATCTCCACGAGGTCTGAAGGCTCAGCCCCGTGCAGGGGCTATGACGTCATCACGCAACCGACGTCATGACGTCATCACGTTCCCGATGCTCTTAAAGGGACCCTGCACCAATAACCCAACCCAGCATGTACATATCACAACATTGCTATACAAAGTGAATTGTGTTTAGGTACATATAACAGCATTGGCTATACATTGTGTTATTGTCACTATGTAGTCTCCGCCACACCCAAATAATTAAATGACCCTTATTTTAAGTATGTCTGCACCAGAAGAGTGGATAATAACCTGATCTCAAGTATTGCCCAATGCCTCTCTTGAGTCGATTGAGCTATAGGAGAACAGTGTGGAAAATCTATACTCACTCCAGGAATAAATTGTGGGAACAATCTGTAATCTCAGCAACCAGACCACCAAGAGAAAGCATTTGCTGACTGAAATCAAAATTCTGGTTTTGACTATTTCTCCTATTGTTTACCCTGTTTGCTCTTATTTTTGTTATAGTCTCTCTGCGTTCCTCCAATTCTGGCCTCTTGAGCGAACCCGATTTCCATCGCTCCACCATTGGCGGCCGTGCCTTCTGTTGCCTGGGCCCTAAATCTCTGGAATTCCCTCCCGAAACCTCTCCGTCTCTCTACCTCTCTCTCCTCCTTTAAGACGCTCCTTAATACCTACCTCTTTGACCAAGCCTGTCCTAATATCTCCTTATGTGGCCCGGTGTCAAATTTTGTCTGGTAACGCTCCTGTGAAGTGCCTTGGGATGTTTTACTGTGTTAAAGGCGCTGTATAAAGTTGTTGCATTATCGGTCTTGCTCGCATTTTATCTGAGCAAAGAAACATTAATTTCAAGTATGTTTCACACCCCTATACAATTGCAGGATTTTTTTTTTAAATGGATGTACTGGCAAAATGTATTGTTTGTGTCCACCAGCTTGAAGGGTTGTCCCTGACTGCACTTGGCAACATGATCCTAAGAAGTCAACAAGGTTACAATGGGCCGTAATTTGTGGCCCCAATGGGTGCGTATGAGGTGCGCACGCGCCCGTAGGGGCCGCGCAAGCTCCGGGTTTAGGCATACGAAGCACATGCGCTGAAATCCGGCATTTGCGCGATCTGTCGAGAATTCTCTTGACAGATCATCCACATCCCCCGGGAGAAGGGTCTCCACGGGCGGAGCGTTGCGTTATTTGACCAACATCTGCCCAGCAAATACCCTTGAAATTCTTACACCTGGTAAGGCCTGCTTTTACCAGAGTTTTAAAAAATAGAAAAATAAAATGTTATCACTCATTTATACATTATAAACCCTGTCCAATAAGCTAAGTTTATTTTTAGCCTCGTTAAAACATAGCTTTTTTCAAAAAATTAAATTTTTGTTTAGAATATTTAATTAAATGGCATTTTAATTCATTTTAAATATGTAATTTTTTAATGTTTTTATTTCATGTGATCGTGTATTTTTTTAAGTGATCCCCATTCATACTTATGGGCATTCTGTATATATGGAATCCCCCATAAGTATGAATGGGGATTCCCCTTCTTTCATTGGTTGGGCCGGCCCACATGATCCCAGGGGCACTTGCGAACCGCTTGCGCCCTTGGGATACGTGGGCCGGTACCCGCGCATACCAGGAGAGAGGCCCAGGATCGCGAATCAACAAACCTCCCGGACCACCAAGTAAAAGGTCGTAGATTTTTTGCAGGTTGGAGGCATCCGCCTGCGGGAAGCCTCCGACCTGCAAATTTTGGGCCAATATTTTTGTGCTGGTGCATCTTAACTGGTTCAATACAGCCCACTGGATGCAGCAAGGAAGGACGCTGGTCAAAAATGTAATCAGGTAGCAGAACGGATCACTACCGCAGCTTGCTAAACACTCACAGGGGCTATTACATTTTGTAACCTTGACAGCTTTACCAATTTATAAGATGGTGAAAAAGTAGTGTTTTATTTTACGTGAAAATCCAATATTGGCCTAGAAATTGGGTTGGGGCGCCAAAGTGGCGCAAATGTCGCCTGAGCACAGGATTTAGCGCAGCGATCGGAGTGATACCGATCGTCAGATATTCAGTTTCAGTGCCCCTCGAGGGACACGGGGCGAGGCTCGAGGCGCTCCGCGTCCCTCTTAGGGCGCTGAAACTGATTATCGCAGCGCACCGTGCCACAGCGCAACATGCTGCGGCACGGCACGCTGCGGTACTGCAGGCCTTCCTCCCACTGTTAAGGGGGAGGTGCCTGCAACAGCGCGATCCCCGATCGCGAGTGCCGGCAAATGAGCCCGACACCAAGGAGAAGTGCCGGGCTCTCGGGAAACAGCCGGCAATGCCGTGGGGGGGGGTTAGGAGGCCGGGGGCGGAGGTGCTGGCAGACGGCTGCCGAAAAAGCGGCCGCCCCGCACCTCCACCTTAACTTGCGCTGCTGCCGGCACAGTAAGGCCCCGTGAACCGGGCGCGGGTAGCGAGCGACGCAACTGTGGCGTTCGCTACCAAATATCGCGAACGGGGCACGAATGGGGCGCTGCGCACACCGATGACGTCATCGGTGGCGGCGCAGCACAAATGCCTAATGCCACCATTAGCGCCCCTACTGAATATCGCCGCAGACGCAGCCAGTGGCGCTACAGCCACTGACTGCCTCTTTAGGCGCTAACAGGTGGCGCTACTCACCCAATTTCTCCCCCATTGAATCCAAAGACCAAATCTGACAGCGCCATTATTTTTGTGCCAAGTGTTTAATAGTAGAGTGGCAACTTCAAATCCCAAACGTAACAGGCACGGCCGTGTAACAGAGCACCATCTGATATCGAAGATCTTGATTGGGTTGAAGGAACGGGGGATGGTGGGGCTGTACTAGGGGAATAAGTGGGAACTATCAGAATCATCCTGAAAATGCTTGTTTTCTGTAAATAGATAAGTAGATGACCCAACCACCTTAACCTTTTAGGGGAAGGATATAAAGCATATTAGTATTGGAAGATTTAAAAGAGAGTGTAGCAGGGACAATAAAAATGTTTAAAGCGGTTTAACTTACCTGAGGTGGTAGCAGTGGCAACCTGATATAGGCAAGCAGTGTGCCAAGGTCTCTACATCTTCTTTGCACGTCATATTTTACCCACATCATCAGGGCATGGAATATTGTCTCTTCATTGGGAACATTCACGTCATCACTTACAAGAAGCTTAAGGATATCATCTGCAGGGAGTAGCAGAAATTCCTGATTTTTGATCACCTCCATAATGTGTTCCTGTGAAAATAAAGTTAAAAATGACTGATCTCAGAAATCATGGTTGAGCTCATTCTCTAGTCCCCATGGAGTCTTTTTAATATACTCGTAGACCCAAGTTTACAAAGGCCCCACCATCCCACCTCTCCCCATTGTTGCATGCGCTATATCTTAAATAATTTTAGGATTTTGACCACCATATGCTACCCGGAAATCCACATCATATTTTTGGGACTTCTGCCTCTGATGCTTTCTTCATGCTCAGCACCAAAGCAAGCCGTTGCCCTACGAGCCAGTGTCTCTTCCCACTCCCAACATCAGAGTAACTGTTTGTGAGCTTGGGGATCAAACAGAAACCCTTATTTCAGCTTATGGGATATATCACATACCCTCTCGTCAGCTTCTGAACTTTGGAAAGTTGTAGAATAGGCAATACTTGGTTATGTGTGTCACCACCCTCAGCTGAAGAACGGAGCAAAATAGAATTATGTTATGAAAATGATATTCCAGATATTTTGTAGATTTACCAGAGTTATGGTGCATTTAAGAAAGAAGCTGAACATATTGGCCCAGAAATTCGGGTCGGGGGCTTCCCGCGGGTGCAAGCCCCCGACCTGCACTTACCTAGCGCGCCGGCCGTTGAGCTGTGGGCACGCGTGGGATTCCGATCCTGGGTCTGCTCCAACTGCCGGCGTGCAGTGCTTGCATATCCCAGGGGCGCAGTTAGTTCGATGCATCCCCTGAGATCACGTGGGCCATGGGGAGCCAATCGGAGCAGGGAATGCTCCATTCATAAGTCTGACAGGAAGTGCTGTCAAACCTATAAATACTACGGGCCCCAAAACATCACTAAATCTTCAAATAATTTTTTTAAAAACATCACATTTTTAAAATAAACTATAAATTACATGAAATAACTATTTTAAACAATCATTTAAATTTTTGAAAAAAATAATTTTATTTTCTAACAGGGCTAAAAATAAACTTACCTTGCTTTAAAGTATTTAAAAATAATAAACCTGTGGAAATTTTTTTTTAATTTTAATTAATTCACCACTTACCTTGTAAAAAGCAGGCCTTGTGAAAAAAACATAAGTTCGATGCGCACGCGCAGCCTCTCCTGCGCACGCGTTCAACCTCTGAACCCCTTCGTTCAGGGGAACGGAAGTTCTGGTTTCCCGCGCATGCGCAGCGAATGCAGGGAACCGGCACTTCCATTGGACCTACGGGTGAGTACCCAGTGCGTACTCACCCGTGGAGGCCCGAAGTTCTGGATTAAAACTGGCTCTGTAATAAACATTTGTAATTCAGGTAGTTAACTGTACAAAACTTTGTTACGGTCAGCTGAGCAAATATATTTGTATATTTAATATCCCAGCTGTTTGAAGCGCCTCTAATCATGAGAAATAGATTGCAAAAATCAAGAGAATCAAAATTTAAATACAGACTCTCAGTAGATCAAGTTATAAATTAAATGATCAATTTCCTCCTAATTTTCTTGACATATAACAGTGGTCCAAGGCATAGTTCCTGGCCAGGTCCCTGGAGTTTGACATTCAGAAAGAACTTGTAACTGGAAGAGGAGACAGCTTTGACAATCCAAACCATAGCACAGTAGCACAATCAATATAGTGACATCTCTGGAATGGTAAGATATAGGGGGAGACTACAGTGTGTGGATTTGCATAATGAATGCCAAGCATTTTAAACTGCAGAAAATATTGAAGTACTAAAACCCTCATCCATGCCTTTATTACCTCTAAACTTGACTATTCCAATGTTCTGCTGGCCGGCCTCCCACCTTGCACCCTCCATAAACGTGGGCTCATCTAAAACTCTGCTGCTGGATCCTGACTCGCACCAAGTCCAGTTCCCCCAATCGCCCCTATCCACACTGGCCTACATTGGTTTCCGGTCCTGCAATACTAAAATTCTCATCCTTCTTTTCAAATCCCTCCACCTCCTCACGCCTCCCTATCTCTGTAGCCTGCTCCATCGCTACAACCCTCTGAGATCTCTGCGCTCCTCCAGTTCTGGCCTCTTGCACATCCCTGACTTCAATCGCTCCACCATTGTTGGCTGTGCCTTCAGCTGCCTTGGCCCCAAGCTCTGGAATTCCCTGCCTAAACCTCTCCGCCTCTCTACCTCTCTCTCCTCCTTTAAGACGCTCCATAAAACCTACCTCTTTGACCAAGCTTTTGGTCACTGGTCCTAAATATCTCCTTATGTGGCTCGGTGTCAAAATTTTGTTTGATAACACTCCTGCGAAGCGCCTTGGAATGTTTTACTATAATAAAGGCGCTATATAAATGCAAGTTGTTGCTGTTTGAATCTTTCCTGACTTACCAAGTGTCTCCGCAACATCGCTTCATTTTACCAAAAGATTAAATTAGCTTTATTATTGAGAACATCCCTCCAAACTTGAACAAGCCCTTCCAGAACTCGCCCTATTCATATTAATTAATTTTCCCGACAATGGTAGAATTCAAAAACATCGATCAATAAAAAATGTAGCAGCTATAATACATTACAAAATATAAAAACTCATTCCAAGTCATTCCTCTCCACCCCCATCCTTCCCCACTCGATTTCATCTCAGCTGTCATCTGTGATTGCCCTTCCAGCTGTACTCGCCGACTGTAGGATTCCAACTACTCCATAGAATGTATAATTTTTGTTTGTAAAGTTCTCTCAGCAAAAGTTGAAGAGTTCATGCTTTGTCTTGTTACTGAGGTATTGTAAAACAAGAACAAAAATCTGGTTATTTTCACTGCTCCTAGAAGTGTTTCCCCTGGGGTGTTTTGCCCACAGTCATTCTCCATCAGTTCACAGGAGTGAAGGTGTAAGCATGCCTTACAGACTCAATACTGACACATTGCTGCTTGTGCGCAAATTGGCTGCCATGTTTCTCCTACACGTCAAAAGTATTCCATTAGCTGCAATACACTTTAGGACATCTTGAGGTAGCGAAAGATGCTATCTAGTTCTTTCATTCTTTTAACTAAATTGACTGTCTAGAGATCAACAGAGGGATACTAGGAAGGCCTGAATGTACTGTGTGCCCAGTCCTGGAAATGTATGAGGCAATTCGAGGCACTAATTGGTGTTTTAGATGATTATAGGAATTTGCAAGGTAAATAGAGAGAAACTATTTCCTCTGGGGCGAGAGTCCAGAACAAGGGGGCATTATCTTAAAATTAGAGCTAGGTAGTTTAGGGGTGATGTCAGGAAGCACTTCTTCACACAAGTGTAGTGGAAATTTCTTCCCCAAAAAGCTGTTGAGGTTTGGTCGATTGAAAATTGTAAACCGAGATTGATAGATTCTTGTGATGCAAGGGTATTAAGAGCTACGGAGCCAAGGCAGGTAGATGGAGATAAGATACCGATCAGTTGTGATCTAATTGAATGGTGGAACAGGCTCAAGGGGCTGAATAGCCTCCTCCTGTTCCTATGTACTGAATTAAAAGACAGCCATTACTCCATACACCAGCTATCAGAATGCATTATTTGTCACTACATGATTCTCCTCTCTTCGGAACGTGGACTGAATATTCACTCTATCAGACTGAGACTTCTAAATCAACGGACAGAAGGGCAGCTGCCTAGCCTAACTGGGGTGGTAGTGGCTCGAAAATGCCGCTGGGTCACGTACCGCCTCATATACGCTCCTGCTGCAGGCGAGCCATCTTTGGGTAGGATCCTGAGATGGGCGAGTCCGATCCCGTCATCTTGCATGGGGTCCTGAGATGCTGAGGTGGCTGGAGCGCGCACCTGTTTCTGGCGGAAGATAACTCTAAATATGCAAAATCGAGGTCCTGTGAACTTGGAATGTCTGTCTACCCAAATGCACTTGCCATTTCCAGTGAAGTATGGAAACATCTCGTAGCCTGGCTCTCTGTAGCCAAAGTGTCTGACTGAGCAAATTAAGTACAGCAACGGCTTAGCAACAAGGTGTTACAGAGGGACGGAGTTTCTCGGATCACACTCATACCTAAATGCAGCAAAATGTTTCTACATTGACGCTGCCAACAGGAACTTGCACTCAAATTTCCTGGAGTACTTATTGGCCTAAGCTGGAAAGTAAAAACTGGCTTAAAACAAGTGCAAATAGAGCCCCACTAATGGGGGAAATATATCGGCTGCCTATATTCTACAGTGCCTCACTCTCAGAACCTCCTGTCCCTACGGTAGAGGACACTAAGAATATCCCAACACTGGACAAACAGGGGGCTCTAGGGGGGGAGGAGCTAAATACGATTCAAATCACTAAGGAAGTGGTACTTGGTAAAATAATGGGACTCAAGGCGGATAAATCCCCTGGACCTGATGGCTTACATCCTAGGGTCTTGAGGGAAGTGGCGGTAGGGATTTCCAAAACTCCCTGGACTCAGCAAAGGTCCCGGCAGATTGGAAAACTGCTAATGTAACACCTTTATTTAAAAAGGGTAGTAGGCAGAAGGCTGGAAACTATAGACCTGTTAGCCTAACATCTGTGGTTGGTAAAATTTTAGAGACATTATTAAGGAGACAGTAACGGGACATTTGGATAAACATAATTTAATAGGACAAAGTCAGCATGGTTTTATGAAGGGGAAGTCATGTTTGACAAATTTGCTTGAGTTCTTTGAGGAAGTAACATACAGGGTGGATAAAGGGGAACCAGTGGATGTAGTGTATTTAGACTTCCAAAAGGCATTTGACAAGGAGCCACACAAAAGATTATTGCTCAAGATAAAAAATCATGGGATTGGGGGTAATGTTCTGGCATGGGTGGAGGATTGGCTATCTAACAGAAAGCAGAGAGTTGGGATAAATGGTTCATTCTCAGACTGGCAATCAGTAACTAGTGGTGTTCCGCAGGGGTCAGTGCTGGGTCCCCAACTCTTTACAATCTATATTAATGATTTGGAGGAGGGGACCAAGTGTAACATATCAAAGTTTGCAGATGATACAAAGATGGGAAGGAAAGTAGTGAGTGAGGAGGACATAAAAAACCTGCAAAGGGGCATAGACAGGCTAAGTAAGTGGGCAGAGATTTGGCAGATGGAATACAATACTGGAAAGTGTGAGGTTATGCACTTTGGCAGGAAAAATCATAGAGCAAGTTATTATCTTAATGGCAAGAAACTGGAAAGTACTGTAGTACAAAGGGATCTGGGGGTCCTGGTGCACAAAACTCAAAAAGTTAGTATGCAGGTGCAGCAAGTAATCAAGAAGGCCAATGGAATGTTGGCTTTTATTGCTAGGGGGATAGAATATAAAAACAGAGAGGTATTGTTGCAGTTGTACAAGGTATTGGTGAGACCGCACCTGTAATACTGCATACAGTTTTGGTGTCCATACTTAAGAAAAGACATACTTGCTCTCGAGTCAGTACAAAGAAGGTTCACTCGGTTAATCCCGGGGATGAGGGGGTGGACATATGAGGAGAGGTTGAGTAGATTGGGACTCTACTCATTGGAGTTCAGAAGAATGAGAGGCGATCTTATTGAAACATATAAGATTGTGAAGGGGCTTGATCGGGTGGATGTGGTGAGGATGTTCCCAATGATGGGTGAAACTAGAACTAGGGGGCATAATCTTAGAATAAGGGGCTGCTCTTTCAAAACTGAGATGAGGAGAAACTTCTTCACTCAGAGGGTGGTAGGTCTGTGGAATTTGCTACCCCAGAAAGCTGTGGAAGCTACATCATTAAATAAATTTAAAACAGAAATAGACAGTTTCTTAGAAGTAAAGGGAATTAGGGGTTACGGGGAGCGGGCAGGAAATTGGACGTGAGTCTATGTTCGGAGCGGTCATGGCCCTGTGTGTAACGGAGCGGGCCCAGGGGCCGTGTAGCCTGGTTCTACTCCTACTTCTTGTGTTCTAATTATTTGTTAGATATCAGGAGATGGTTCTATTCCTGTTCCTGGCTGGGGTGGAGATCACCTTTTACAGAAGGTAAGTACTGTAGAAAATATAGGGACAGTGATCTCCTGGATGAGTTTCGATTGCCTAGATGGGTCAGAGAGGAATTTCCCAGATTTTTTTCTCCCAAATTGGCCATTGGGTTTTTTTATCTGGTTTTTCGCCTCTCCCAGGGGATCACATGGGTTCGGGAGGGATGTAGAGTGATAGTAGATTTGAGGTTAGGATCAGATCAGCCATGATCTTATTGAATGGTGGAGCAGGCTCGAGGGGCCGATTGGCCTACTCCTGCTCCTATTTCTTATGTTCTTATGTTCTTATGCTCCTCCTCTTCCTTTGCCATTATTATGTCGGACAAGGATCTGCCCATTGGGAATAGCGTTCCAGCTGCTTTATCATTCTGATCGCCTGGGGTGGGTGGTTTGAGGTGGGGGGAGGGGGGGTGCCAGTAAGAAAAAATAAATCACAAAGTATATTCCTCAACAAACTCTGCAAGTCCCGCCCAGTGGAACTGAATAGCGAGTGGTCAAACCATTGTTTTTATAGTCAGGCAGACAATCTTCAGTATACAACTACTCACTGAGCTTTATTTAAATTCTCATCTTTGAAGACTAATAATTTAATTTTTTCTGGGTGTGTCATTCTGTTTAGGAGCTTAAGCTACTGAGATCCAGAACCCTTGACGGACATTGTAAAAGCAATCACTAAACAGTTTGGCCTAGAAATTCAGTTGGCTGCGCCAGCCGTTAGCGCCTTAGGAGGAGTAGATCTCGAGCGCTAGGCGCTTAGCGCCCGGGCGCAGCGCGATCTGTGCCTCGCCCCAACTTCAGTAGACATTTAGCGCCGGCGCAAAGTCATTGCGCACGCTCATCTGCGCGCGCAGATCATGACGTCATTTCGTCATGCAACGCCCTTTGTGCGCCCGGAACCGGAACTTCGCTCGCGCCACCCCATTGTGCGCCTGGCGGCCCGAACGACTGTGAAGTGGAACGGTACACAGCCGAGGCGGGCCGCGGGGAGCGCAAATGAAAGGGCACTCCTGCAGTAGAAAAGGCAGCCGTTTTGCAACACTCCTTCTGGAGGAGGAGGAGGAGGAGGAGGAGGAAGAACAACAACAACAACAAAGTGATGGAGAGAAGCCCTCCCCAAAAACACAAATACACTAGTCTCGGCCTGTCAAAAAAACAAATCCACCCTCCCCCTTTAAGAGCTCACCGGAGCCAGAGTGTCTGCCGGCAATCAGCAGCTCGCCGCACCTGCCCTGCGCCCAACTTCCGGTGTTAGCGCCCCGGGCTGCCGGCTTACCGCCTAATGATAGTCGTGCATCGCCTGTTTTAGCGCAGCAGCAACCTCTTAGGGCGATGCAACTGAATATCGGCGAAGGGGGCTCGACTTTGCGCCGGGCGCAAACTTTAGCGGCCGCCCGATTTTACCGCCCCAAAAGTGGCTATACTGAATTTCTAGGCCTTTGTCTTTGAAAGCCTCCCCTTGCTCATTGCATGCAGGGAGGATGTTTCCCCTCGTGGGGGAATCTAGAACTAGGGGGCATAGTTTCAGAATAAGGGGTCGCCCATTTAAAACGGAAATGAGGAGGAATTTCTTCTCAGAGGGTCGTGAATCTTTGGAATTCTCTACCCCAGAGAGCTGTGGCGGCTGAGTCATTGAATATATTTAAGGCGGAGATAGACAGATATTTGAGCTACAGGGGAGTCGAGGGTTATGGGGAATGAGCAGGAAAGTGGAGTTGAGGCCAAGATCAGATCAGCCATGATCTTATTGAATGGCGGGGCAGGCTCAATGGGCCGAATGGCCTACTCCTGCTCCTATTTCTTATGTTCTTATGTTCAATGTTACAGGGTGTGACATTTTGACTTGGGCAGATTAAAATACTCCAAATCAATGTTCCCTGTATGCTGTGCTTTGTTTTGCGCGGTTGGTTTCTTTCAATGCGCGGTCCCTTTAAATTTCTGCGCATTCGTGGTATTCACAATGTAAAAACTGGTGAGCAGCCTGCGCGGGACCTCGCAGATTACCGCATGCGTGTACCTCAGCGCGAACCTTGCTCCAAGTGCTGGACCACAACCATTCAAATAACTATTAAATAAACATGAGGTTTAACAAAGACCAAATATTTACATTACATCCTTGAATGGCACCGGGGGGAGGGGGGGGGGGGGCGGGCGGGGTTCCAGATCCTTAGGCGGCTCAGTTTTAATTGATCGATCCATAAAGAATTTAATTATATTACAAACAAATTTGACCTTTCAGGGACAAATTAGCTTTGAGCAAAATGGTTTCTGATTGCTGAGCTCCTGATCAATTCTCAATGTGGGATACCAAATATCAACTGAATCTATCTCAACTAACTCCTGAAGGTCACTGTGAGGAGCAGTATTCTATCTGAGTGATGGAGATAATGCTCACAGCTATTTTTTTTCAATACAAGACACACACTCACTTACATATCACATTCCATTGATTTCCACAGCAGAATTTTACTATGTCATCTGTGTCAGTGATTGAAGTGCACTGGCAGTGAGAATATAATATTCCGTACATCTTCTGAACTTTTATTGACCTGTTGTGAATGTGCTGGTAATCACAACTATGCTGTTTATGCATGATCATTAAATATGTTTAAGTTTCCGAAGCAGATTATGATAATCTTTATATTTTGTGGTAAGTAGCCCAGCGATATGGTCCAAAACAAATCCTTATAAATCTTTGGAACACTTTCCTTCATGTTATATGATGTTTCCCACTTGTAAGTACTTTTATTAGAAAGATTGCACCAGTTTCCGAACTACTGCACGATTATCTTCCACTATGCAACCAATTTTCCTCCAGAAGATTTAACCCTTTCCCTGCTGATGGAACCAGTTCTCTCTACAGCCATTGGAGTGAATCAGGATGGATCAGTCCCTGCCAACACTACTATTCCAGTCTCCTTGTTTCTCCGTCTCCGCCGCATCTGTTCTGACAATGCCACCTTCCATATCAATGCATCTGATATGTCTTCCTTTTTTCTTAACTGAGGATTCCCCTCCACCGTGGTAGGCAGGGACCTCGACCGTGTCTGTTCCATTTCCTGCACTTCTGTCCTTACCCTTTCCCCTCCCTTCCAGAACCACGATAGGGTTCCCCTTGTCCTCACATTCCACCCCACCAGCCTTCACATTCAACGGATCATCCTCCACCATTTCCGCCACCTCCAGCGTGATCCCACCAGCAAACACATCTTCCCCTCCCCTTTCAGCATTCCAAAGGGACCGTTCCTTCTGTGACACCCTGGTCCACTCCTCAATCACCCCCAACACCCCCCCTCCCTTCCCATGCAAGCGCAGGAGATGCAACACCTGTCCTTTTACCTCCTCCCTTCCCACTGTCCAGGGCCCCAAACACCCCTTCCAGGTGAAACAGTGATTTACTTGTACTTCTATCGATTTAGTATACTGTATTCACTGCTCACGATGTGGTCTCCTCTACATTGGGGCGACCACTTTATGGAACACCTCCGTTCAGTCCACAAGCATGTGAAGAGATCGCAAAGTCTCTGTTTGAAGAATGGACCCAGTCGAGAATATTTTGTGGACTTTATGGGATTTTTCTGAGGGTATTTTCCCTGTGGTGGGATCACCCTGTGCAGATGTGTGGGGGACTGGTTTGTAAAAACTCCAGAGAATGCATGGCAGTTGGCTATGACAAAAGAACTATCAGTCATCCAGAATGTATGGGTTCGCCCGACACTCCTGGAAAAAGGTAGGGGGCCATTGAACTTGAACTTATTAGAAAGCCACTCTAATATGCAAAAGCACTTCTCACCTCCATCTCAGAAGAGAAGCAGAACAATGAACCCACTAGCCCCAGCCAGCCGAAGAGGAGCCAGTTTTTCCCAAAGACCGAAAGATATGTCCCTGACTTAGGGCCATTAATCCAGTCACGGAATACTCATGGGTCTGATGATGACCCATCACTGATTAAGCACCGGAGTGCTTAGAAACAAAAGGATTTTAAAGATTGGCGGGAAAGATAGGGGTAGCCAGACTCCTATAAAGATAGATTCTTTTCCACCATTCTTTTTCTCTCTCGCTCCACCAAGATCGACCTAACAAGAAGTACCAGAGGAAGAAGCCACTGAGCAAAGCGATCGAGACCGACTGGGTGTGGTGATAAGCATAGTCTCAAGTGTCCCAAGCTGGTAACCAGATATCCCAGGCAAGCTGGGTGAGGTGCAAGGGGCTCAGGGTTTTTCTCAGAAGTGAAGCTTTTGGGCTATTCCGAGGGTGGGGGCTTCGTTTGGTTTAGCCAGGCAAAGGGGTTTATGCGACTGGGCAATTCGTTGGTAGGGGTGGAGTTAGAGTCCACCATATCAACAAGGGAATTACTGCTTGTTAAAGTCCCCAGTTGTGTACTGTATGTATATTGTTTGTAACCTGGATTTTATTCTCCACAGAGACAGTGACTTCGTTTAGTAGTGCATGTTTTAGCCAGTGTGTTAGACCAAATAAATATGAGTACGATTTTTCACCGAAGCATTCCTGTCCATGACTTATTCCATTTACACTCTGAATAATAATTCCCGGGTATAGAACTTCCGTAAGGCGGGGGCGATTTGAACCGTCTGTCTAGCAATTGGGCTAGGATTAAAAACCACTTACACATGACCCGAAGCTTCCGGTCGCCTGTCAGTTTAATTCTCTGCTCCACTCACACTCTGATCTCACTGTCCTCGGCCTCCTACACAGTTCCAATGAAGCTCAATGTAAGCTCGAGGAACAGCACCTCATCTACGATTAGGCACTTTACAGCCTTGCGGACTCATCATTGAGTTCAACAATTTCAGATCATCACCTCTGCCCCCATTTTTTCACATGGCAACTGTTGATGATGCTGCTATTCCCATTTACACCTCTTCTCGACCTATCTTTTGTTTCTTAACGTGTCTCATTACCATCTCCTTTTGCCTTGTGTCATCATTCCTTTTTTCATTGAATCTCTCTTCCACCCTATCACAGACCTTCCCTTTTGTTCTTTCCTCCCCTCCTCCCCGTCCCTGCCTCTGAACTTACTTAAAACCTGTTACATCTGTAACATTTTCTAGTTCTGATGAAGGGTCATCAACCTGAACCATTAACTCTCTTTCTCTCTCCACAGATGTTGCCCGAGCTGCTGAGTATACCCAGCATTTTCTGGTGTTATTTTTGTACTTTACCTTATCCCCGTTAGCTCTTCGATTCTACTCCTCTCAAGCCAATCCTCTTTACTTGTTCCCTGTCCACTCCAATATTCAGCACAGAGGTGATTTAAAGCATTGTTATTCCCTTGGTGAAAATTTCGGTAAAGTGGGTCAATGAGACATGTTCAGGCATTGGCTAAATCAAATTCAACCGGGACTTACGGCCCAACAATTCTGCAGCTTGACCTGCACTGCGGGTGGCTTTTCCTTCCTAGTCAGGTGCTTAAATGCGACTGCTGAAGCCTGAAGGGATGCGGGAAGCCATGTTCTTCACTTATTTAAGTGTGATGGACTGCAAAATTGAGATAGGAGCTGCACCGAAGCTCATGTCTTAATCATGGTGTATTAACATTGCCATTAATTCCAAATAAAAGACTTGCATTTCGAGAGCACCTTTCATGACCACCAAACATCCCAAAGCGCTTTACAGCCAATTTTTGAAGTGTAGTCACTGTTGTAATGTAGGAAATACAGCAGCCAATTTGAGCACAGCAAGCTCCCACCAACAGCAATGTGATAATGACCAGATAATCTGCTTTAGTGATGTTGAGTGAGAGATAAATATTGGCCGCAGGACACTGGGGCGAACTCCCCTACGCTTCTTCGAAAGATCTTTTACATCCTCCTGAGAGAGCAGATGGGGCCTCGGTTTAACATCTCAGCTGAAAGACGGCACCTCCAACAGTGCGGCACTCCCTCAGGTGTACATTATTGTGCACTGGAGTGTCAGCCTAGATTTTTGTGCTCATGTCTCTGGAGTGGGACTTGAACCCACAACCTTCTGACTCAGAGGCAAGAGCGCTGCCCACTGAGCCACGGCTGACACTATAGCAAATGAGATCAGACCCAGTTTTATTCCTCTCGTGTAATGTAATGTTGAACATACCTTAGATATTACTGTTATGTTAGAATACAAATATTACAAATATGCTTTTTTAGATACAAGGGTAAATTCGGCAATCCCACAGGGAGCCATATTCAAAGGCAGCCGAGGTCGTAGATGGGGCTACAACACTCCAGGCAGATTTTCCTGTTCCTAAGCTTTGGGCTATTGGATCGTCAGGGCACAGCAAATACAACAGAACCGGGCAGCGAGGAGGCCAAACCCCTTACGAAGACAACCCAATTTTCTGTCCACTCATTTAAATGGTGGTGGGGTGGGGGAGCGAAATCAGCTTGACTCTCTTACAAACCTGCACTCCTCCCCACCCAATTTTGCTTCACATTACCCTGACAATCCAATGGCCCCAGGTGCACAAACAGGAAGATCAGTCCCTATAGCAGTGATTCTCTGCTTCGCACTCCTGATATGCTAATTGATTTATCTGATAGAAATGATGTACAACTCTCACTTCTAATATAAATGGATATTGTAAAATTGCTTGGTCAATTAGCTGCAATCTTTCTGGAATTATGGTTATTACAGAATTAGTAAAATGAAGTGGCATTGGAACAAAAAAAATGTAATAGTCAGAATTCTGTTAGAATGTGCGTTATGTACAAATGTAACTATAAGCTAAAGGAATAGCAACAGCCATCTTGTCTGATAGCACTGTTCAGGAGGAATACTCACTGAATATATTCATGAGTTCTGTTCTTTTTAATAATTCAGCATAATTACAAATGTGAAGTTGATGTGCCTGTAGCTATAGTATCTATAGCAATCAATCTTCTCTATTTGAAGTCAAATTTTGACTTAGAAGTAAGTCTGAAGCAAGAATATTTTACCAAATGAAATTCGGCAATCAGCTTCCAATTCATTTGCATGAAAGAAAAAGGAGTCCTGCTTTGATATAGCAGCTTTCACAACCTCAGAAGATCCTAAAGCGCATGAGCAGCCAATTAAGTACTGTAGGGATTTTGCAATAATTTTGAGATTTCCTACAGTTCTGAAGATTAATTTATGATTAAAAGATACCTGAGGTAATATACCTTTAAAATCCAGGGAACAAAATGGCCGTCAGACCGCATGGCAGAAGACAAAAGGACTTGAAAAGGCAGCCTGCTGTGTCTGTGAGAAAGGTTCAATGGAGCAGTCAATCTGCCAATCAAAGGGGAGTTCCCCTCCCTGCAGCAATCGATGTGTTTACAGAAACTGCTACTATGTGTTTATTCAAAGGATTAACCACTTTACTGTGGTTTCAGTCTGACCATAAGGAAAATGACTTTTGCTTACACTACTCAAGCAATCAAGGAAATAGACATGCTTCTTTTTCAAACCATGGCAGCTTTATTCAAAAGCCCATCACAGACAATGAGGACACATTTAAAGTGGAAAAAAAAAGTTTAAACGAATGGGTGATTCATCCAAACCCATTATAAGACAATGGGGACAGTTTGGATCCCTTTTGTTTAGCCCAGATACATCTGGATTTGGGCGGGCCCCAAATGGGGTATAAAAGATAGCTTCTCAGAAGCCTCTCTCTCTCTGTGGCCTCGCCTCCGTGCTTTCTACAACGTGGGATCCTGCCTAAAGGAGTGGAATACCAGCAGTTTACTTTTAAAATACTGGGGTGTTTTTACTTCGGGGCAGTGAAGATCAAAGATCGCAGGGCACGGAGCAGGTGTTCTTCATTGGTGAGCATATATTTTTCTGGCCCATTACAAGGCAACTTAGAATAGGTATAGGGGTGGGAATTAAGTGGGAATTTTGTAAGAACTGTGATTTTAGTCAATTTTCCCTCGTTGTGTCCGTTCTCTCCTCCCCCATTTAAGTAACAGTGTTGCACTAGCAGATGAGGCTGTAGTGAACACTGAGAGTAGCTGTATTAAAGTGCTGGGTTTTTTTTTAAGTAAAAGCCACTAAGCAAAGGTGCTGTAGTGAGCAAGGTGTTTCTATATTAAAAGTGCTATTAAAAAGGGTGTTGCACTAAGCAGAGAAGTGCTTCAGTGGACACTAAGGGTTCTGTATTAAAGTGCTGTTTTTTAAGTAAAAGCCACGAAGCAAAGGTGCTGTAGTGAGCAAGGTGTTTCTATATTTAAAAGTGCTGTATATTTAAATAAAGGAGTGTTGCACTGATCAAAGAGCACTCTAGTGGACACTAAGTGTACTGCGTTAAGCAAAAGTGCTGTACCAGGCGCAGGTCTGCTGTCGATTATTTTAAGTTGTTTCTTTCCTTATGTTTCATTAAATACTGGTCTGTTTTGCACCCAAACCACGAGTCATGTTTTTCTGTCCACATCGCTACTGAATAAGTCCAGCGGTCAGAACCAGGAATAGGGGAGCGCTTTGAAACCGCACGGGGGTCCCTGGAGCAGCTCAAAGGCTTCTGACTGGCCAGAGACAATAACCCCAACCCCACTAGTGTTAATTCCTACAAAATGGCGACCATGGCAGGGATGTTGGCCACGGTGTGTGATGTGGCAGACAGTGGTTTGAGTCTGGAGAGAGCAGCAGTTATTGGGTTTCTTTTTATCCCACTGGTTTGTTGGTGGTTAGGTTCCCGCAGGCTTGGGGAAGTCACCCGCAGGCTTAGGGAAGCCAGGGCAGAGAGTTGGGATAGGGAAAGGGAGGTTGAGGAATACCAGGCCAAGGTAGAGTGCCTGGTAGTTCAGTTTAGTGAGGGCAAAAGCCACACAAGGCACGAGTCAGAGTACCTGAAGTGCCTAGTTGCAGCGGCCAAGAGCAATGAGATGAGGGTGCAGGAGGAGAACACTCGCCTCATACAAGAAATAAAAGAGCAGGAGGAAAAGGTTAGGGAGGTAAAGGCAGCATATAAGCTGGCCTGCGAGCAAGGGTTTGAGGAAGCAGATCATGGCCCCTGTAGAGCAGAGATAGAAAGCTTGAATATGACTTTAAAAAGAGCAAAGGGGATGATATGTCTGATCAGCCCAAAGGCAGGTCCGAGCTTTCAGGAGCTCCAGCAGCAAAAAGGGGTTGGAGGATGAGGTGGTAGAGACAGAAATTTCCCCCCCCCCGGGTCGAGTCACTATTGGAGGCAATGCAGTCTCTTCAGACTGGCCAGGGGTGCGTAGCAGCCACCACCGGTGCTTTGACCCCATCTGCCCCATCCCACTCCCAGCAAGGGCTGGAGCCAGCCCAACCTGTTGACCTGTGTCCCCGCAAAAATGCTGTGGGGAGCAGGCCCTATGTTGAGATGGGGGTGAAGATGGTGCAGGGAAGATATTCAGTGGAAACTGGAGCCTCCAGCATGGTGGTCCACTCGGAAGACCTGACCAATTCACCCCGGTCTAACGAGGCCCCATCTAGCTTAATGGGACCCACAGGGAAACAGGCAGCTGGGAGTCAACCCAAGGTCAGAAATCCTCAGCCCACAGCAGGTACAAGCTCACAGGCTGCACAGGCAGGCGCTGTGGCTTGTGCTGGTGGAGGAGACATTCATGACCAGTGCGAGCTGTTTAAGCAGGGGAACAGGGAAGGAGAGCTCTGGGACCCCTGTAGAGCAGGTCCGGTAGCAGAAATCCAGGATAAGGGAGGCACACAGGGGATAGTTTTGGCCGCAGATCAAAAGCAGGTCCAAGCCCAAAATTCCCCATTTAAAGCCACCCTGGTAAGAGAAAAGGAGTTTGAACAGGATTATTGGCAGGCAGCCAGTTATATCAAACAATGCGCGTTGTTTAAGCAGGGGGCAGGGGAACAGACAGCTGGGATTGTAGAAGCTCCCCAGCACTTGGCCCGAGTGATTCCCCCTCTCTTGTGGGACTCCGGGGAGGAGCCTGAACCAGGTTTTAGACATGAAGGGGAAGGCTCTCAGCCACCGGCAGCCAGTGGCAAGGGATTGTCTGTCCCCAGCCCAGGTTGGGGAATGGGAGGGACCCGAAGGAGGAGGTCCCCAGCCAGCAGGAAGTGTGACCCGAGCTAAGGGTCTGCTCGCCAGGGTAGCCCCACTGGCGACACTCCCTATGAGATCTCGTCGGGTACCCCAGCCCAAGAAAGTATGGTCACCCACTTTCCAATGGAGTAGGGCGGTCTCCCGAGTCAGAGAGAGGCCAAAAGGCAGAGGTCCCCAACTAGCAGCCATAAGCTGCGAGGGACTCGAAGTTGGAATCAGTCCAGCCACGCCGCAGGGAGCAGCCTGTGGCAGCCCAACCAGGGACTGAGCTAGCCGCCCGGAGACGGGCGGCACTTGTATATAGTTTTGGGCAAGTAATGTATATAGGATTAAGGTAGAATGTGTTAATTTTGTTTTTATATTGCAATTAATATTAGTGTATAAGTTTTAAGCATGGCACCATTCCAGAATTGTATTGTGGATCAAGGACGTGGGACCTGATTACACTCCCTCCCGGAGCCAGGCGAGATTTTTTTTAGTCTTTTTCAGAGCTCCGGAAGGCGCAGAGGACCAGCGTGTCGTGGGATTCGAGAAAGAAAACACTCCTAGCCCGCGAAAGAAGGGGTCTGCAGGAGGCGGATGCCCACAACATTTAAACTGTTACTGGAAATACAATTTAAGACTAAACATTTACAAAAACTTGTTAATTATTTTACTGCTTGTTTGGAGATAAGGGAACAAACAGCATATGCCCAGGAATTGTTGTGCTTGCAGTTCATGAATATTTAAAATACATTTCTGGCTGCAGAACAGCGCCATTTAATAAAGTGCCAGGCAATTGCATTGTAATAAAAAAAAAGGGAAGCTCATTGTCTTCCATGTGCATTTTTAGCGGATATGTTGGCTGGGTGACAATCCCATTAAAGATGTTGTATCATGTTAGAATTATGTTACAAGTGGTGCAGGGGCGTCCGACCCCCTCCATGCTTGACTTATTGTGAATATAAGTGGTGCAGGAGCATTGGACCCCTCCGTGTATAGATTATTTAATTAATTTTGGTTTTCTGTTGATAGATGCCTACCGTACTGCGATTCTCTCTGGGCAGGGGAGATGGAGGTGTCGGGGGATCAAAGATAGATTTAGATAACTATAAGGGAAGGTTGTTTGTGGGGGGTCAGAAATTATTGCTCACCTTTGGCCAGGATACTACAAGCAAGTTTTAATATCCGATGGGGGACTGTAGGGATTTCACAATAATTTTGAGATTTCCTACAGTTCTGAACATTAATTTATGATTAAAAATACCTGGGGTAATATACCTTTAAAATCCAGGGATCAAAATGGCCATCAGACCGCATGGCAGAAGACAAAAGGACTTGAAAAGGCAGCCTGCTGTGTCTGTGAGAAAGGTTCAATGGAGCAATCAATCTGCCAATCAAAGGGGAGTTCCCCTCCCTGCAGCAGACAATCAATGTGTTTACAGAAACTGCTACTATGTGTTTATTCAAAGGATTAACCACTTTACAGCGGTTTCAGTCTGACTGCAAGGACAATGACTTTTGTTTACACTACTCAAGCAATCAAGGAAATAGACATGCTTCTTTTTCAAACCACGGTAGCTTTATTCAAAAGCCCATCACAGACAATGA
The DNA here is from genome assembly GCF_052327205.1 of Somniosus microcephalus. NCBI lineage: Eukaryota > Metazoa > Chordata > Chondrichthyes > Squaliformes > Somniosidae > Somniosus > Somniosus microcephalus. The sequence goes on from NC_140996.1 coordinate 19,342,420, forward strand.
GGACACATTTAAACTGAAAAAAAACAGTTTAAACGAATGGGTGATTCATCCAAACCCATTACAAGACAATGGGGACAGTTTAGATCCCTTTTGTTTAGCCCAGATACATCCGGATTTGGGCAGGCCCCAAATGGGGTACAAAAGATAGCTTCTCAGAAGCCTCTCTCTCTCTGTGGCCTCACCTCCGTGCTCTCTACAACGTGGGAGCCTGCCTAAAGGAGTGGAATACCAGCAGTTTACTTTTAAAATACTGGGGTGTTTTTACTTCGGGGCAGTGAAGATCAAAGATCGCAGGGCATGGAGCAGGTGTTCTTCATTGGTGAGCATATATTTTTCTGGCCCATTACAAGGCAACTTAGAATAGGTATAGGGGTGGGAATTAAGTGGGAATTTTGTAAGAACTGTGATTTTAGTCAATTTTCCCTCGTTGTGTCCGTTCTCTCCTCCCCCATTTAAGTAACAGTGTTGCACTAGCAGATGAGGCTGTAGTGAACACTGAGAGTAGCTGTATTAAAGTGCTGGGTTTTTTTTTTAAGTAAAAGCCACTAAGCAAAGGTGCTGTAGTGAGCAAGGTGTTTCTATATTAAAAGTGCTATTAAAAAGGGTGTTGCACTAAGCAGAGAAGTGCTTCAGTGGACACTAAGGGTTCTGTATTAAAGTGCTGTTTTTTAAGTAAAAGCCACTAAGCAAAGGTGCTGTAGTGAGCAAGGTGTTTCTATATTTAAAAGTGCTGTATATTTAAATAAAGTAGTGTTGCACTGAGCAAAGAGCACTCTAGTGGACACTAAGTGTACTGCATTAAGCAAAAGTGCTTTACCAGGCACAGGTGTGCTGTCGATTATTTTAAGTTGTTTCCTTATGTTTCAATAAATGCTGGTCTGTTTTGCACCCAAACCACGAGTCACGTTTTTCTGTCCACATCACTACCGAATAAGTCCGGCGGTCAGAACCAGGAATAGGTGAGCACTTCAAAACTGCACGGGGGTCCCTGGAGCAGCTCAGAGGCTTCTGACTGGCCAGAGACAATAACCCCAACCCCGCTAATGTTTAATTCCTACAGTACTCACTGTTGTAATGTAGGGAAATGTGGCAGCCAATTTGCACGCAGCAAGCTCCCACAAACAGTAATGAGATAATGAGCAGATAATCTGTTTCAGTGCTGTTGGTTGCTGGCTAAATATCAGCCAGGACACTGGGGAGGACTCCTCTGCTCTTCTTTGAAAAGTGCCGTGGGATCTTTTACATCCACCTGAGAGGGCAGATGGGACCTTGGTTTAACGCCTCATCTGAAAGACGGCACCTCTGTCAGTGCAGCGCTCCCTCAGTACGATGACCAAGAAGATAAAACTGAGGAAGAACCATAGGTGATTAAAGAAAGTTTCCCCCCGCCTCTAAATTCTTCCCTCCTTTTCCAAAAGTACTGACTCTCAATAGGTACCATTGCCAGGCTGGCAGTAGCCCTCTGATAACTTGCACAAGTGACTATTGAGACTGAGTGCGCCTAACCAGCAAGCATCAGCAGGCTATTTGGGCATCAGGACAATAGAGCCAAGCTTAATCCTGATGCTGCTCGACATGCGCAGAAGTGGATTGCAAGCTGGAGTGTAACCCTTGCCTGGCCTTCCCCTCGCTAGCTTAGAACAGCAAAGCCAACTGCTCGCGATTGCAGATTCCAGCTACCTCAGCACAGACTGGCAATCAAACCTAGTAACCATGTAAGACTCAGTACCACACCAGGAATGAAATTATTCTTTAAGACATTAGGGGAGCTAAAGAAAGATACCTTCCCCGGCATGGGTAGTTGCATTGCAACTACAATATTTTACATTTCAATATTGTCAAAATTCCAGAGTAACTTTCTCTGCAAGGTAATACTTTAGGAACCCTTTAAAATATGTATGACCAATAATGTTTAGTATGTTTCTTTAACATTATTTTTGGAAAAATGATCCACAGAGGTCTTGCGGTGGACACAGCCGTTGGCATTTTGATGTACTGTGCCACAGATTCATACAATATGCATGAGAGTTCTCTCACAATGGAATAGGAACTTCGATCAGCATGAAGCAAAACAAGTGAAGTTCTATCACTTTTTAGTTGTGTTTGCTTCGTTAAACTTGGCAAATGCAGGCACTTCACTCCCAGTCAGTCTCTATTCAGTCATTTTGTTCGGAGATTGGAGATCCAGGATCCCTTTATGAGGAAAGTTGGGGCGGGGGTTAGGGTTACGAGTCAGGCACCCCAAGATGTTTTACTACACATCAGATAGGAAAATCCATAGAAGCATTGCGATGAGGCTGTGTGCCTACCTAGTAATAAAATGTAATCATTCAACCGGAGGAGGTGCAGCACAGATTCACCAGAATGATACCGGGGCTAAAAGGGTTAAATTATGTGGACAGGTTGCACAGACTGGGCTTGTATTCCCTCGAGTATAGAAGATTAAGGGGTGATCTAATTGAGGTGTTTAAGATGATTAAAGGAGTTGATAGGATAGATAGGGCGAAACAGTGTCCTCTGGTTGGGGGGGCGCGGAGGCAGAGTCCAGAACAAGGGGACAGCACCTTAAAGCTAGAGCCAGGCCATTCAGGGGTGATGTCAGGAAGCACTTCTTCACACAAAAGGTAGTGGAAATCTGGAACTCCCTCCCCCAACAAGCTATTGAGGCTGGGGGTCAATTGAAAATATCAAAACTGAGATTAACAGATTTTTATTAGGCAAGGGTATTAAAGGTTACAGAACCAAGGCAGGTAGAGGGAGATGAGATACAGATCAGCCGTGATCTAACTGAGCGGCGGAACAGGCTGAATGGCCCACTCCTGTTCCTATGCTATTTCCTATGTTCCTACCTTCCCTGCCAGGGCATGATGCAGGGTTGGGAATGAATTGAATAAAATAAAATAACTGAAGGCTATATGTTAATGTGGGGGTCATGGAGCACCATCAGGTGGTGTATTGGAAGTGGGAGGGGGGGTGGTGGTGTCAGGGACTTATGCAAATAAACCTCTACCTGTTGAGAATCTGACTTTACCCGTATTACAAGGAATTTCACACCTAGGGTTTCCCTGAAGAAAGCGATGGACATTGAAAAGGTGAGCAAATGATGAGTTGCTATCATGCATAATAGCGACTGATTCAGTGTGCTATTGGCAGAGAACTGGAACTGCCTCGTGATGCTGGAAGATCAGGTGAGGAGGGAATAAAACAAGTCTTACTGTCAATGAATAGTTTGAATATAAGGACAAAGTAAAAACAATACCAATTGAGTGACATATAACATGTACCCACATTTGCAGTGACTTTGCGCAGCATCTCATTTCAAACATACTGATCATATTGCACTTAACCTGATTTGTGCTGTAACAATACTTTTTGATTAATCTCCTTTCCGATCTAGGTTTTCTATTACCCAATTCTTCTCTTTCTTACTGTCCTGGGCCTCATTAGTTTTGTTACTGTCTTCAATCTTGTTCATTTATCAGATAGAACTTCAACACACCATTTAGAGGATTTTTGGGGGTAGTTCATCAATCACAGTATGATACTCAATATGCTGCTTACATAATTTACAATGAATTCAATACAGAATCCTTCCTTGGTGCTACAGAATGCTAAAAACGTGGAAGTATAACTACTCACTGCAAAGAGGCAGCGGATCGGAGAAATTCTGGCCCTGAAATCATGCCATGGATTACTTGCTTTACACTCGTTCATCTCAAAAGAATTCTTTTCACTATTTCGGAGAAAAAATGTCCTGGAGTTTCCGTTCGATTGCGCTGGGGGGTTTTTCCGGTTCAATTCAGCCGAAGTCGGCATTGTCGGCACAAAAGATCGCAAAATTTTAAGTGCGAATTACGTCCAGCGCAAATTGAGTATCCGCGATCTTTGGTGCTAGTTTAAAAAACATCGTGCTGGAAGCAGGCCCCACCCACAAAACTGGCCAGCCCCCCCCCCCCCCCCGAGGGTGAATTAATCACTATTGGGAGTTTCCACTAATTGGGCTCATTTGCGGCCCTTTGAGGAGGCTCCAAAAATTTTAGAAACATAGAAATATAGAAGATTGGAGCAGGAGTAGGCCATTCGGCCCCTTGAGCCTGCTCCGCCATTTAATGAGATCATGGCTGATCATCCAAATTCAGTACCCTGTCCCTGCTTTCTCCCCATACCCCTTGATCCCTTTAGCCTTAAGAAATATATCCAATTCCTTCTTGAATATATTTAATGAATTGGCATCTACTGCCTTCTGTGGTAGAGAATTCCACAGGTTCACCACTCTCTGGGTGAAGAAATTCCTCCTCATTTCTGTCCTAAATGGCTTACCCCTTATCCTTAGACTGTGACCCCTGGTTCTGGACTCCCCGACCATCGGGAACATCCTTCCTGCATCTAGTCTGTCCAGTACTGTCAGAATTTTATAAGTTTCAATGAGATCCCCTCTCATTCTTCTAAACTCCAGCGAGTACAAGCCCAATCGATCCAATCTCTCCTCATACGTCATTCCTGCCATCCCAGGTATCAGCCTGGTGAATCTTCGCTAAACTCCTTCCATGGCAAGAACATCCTTCCTCAGATAAGGCGACCAAATGCAAGGACACCAGTAGGCACGTTTTAAAAGCTTTTGACTATATATATTTTTTTTAATTTACAAAGAAACTGACTACTGTACACCAATCCAACTCGAAAATAGTTTTGAATTTTTTTAAAAGTAATTTTCAGTCATTTAAAATCAGGTTACTCACAGGTGGTGGATTGACACTGTGATTTAAAATGCTTATTTTCTGTGATAAACCCATTTTCAGCTGTATTAATCAAACTGCACCTAATTACCACTCTTAAATGTATCAAGGAATATATTTTAAAGCAACATTTTTAAATAAAAATGTTTTAAAACATTGCCCGATTGCGCAGGTTCATGGCAGATTTTGCATCCGCCGATATACAAATGAGTTTGAGCGGCAATTCCAGGAAAGAAACACTTTTCGAAACGGGCACAGTTTTGACCGCAATTTGCGCCCGAATCGCCAATTGCACCCTCTACCCCAGTAACCCTTTTAAAACAAATGGGGGTCACACTTCTAACATGGCAGGGAAAGAGATTTCTAATCAATGTTTTTAAGTATATCCCAGGAGTCTACATGACCATGCACACAAAACAAGATAAAAAGACTGAAAGATTTGAAAGTCATTTTTCAATTATGTCGAACTAAGGACGGAGAAACTTACTGCAGGTCGTTGCCCTTGATGCCGACATGTCAATCAGAAAACACAGGGGGAAATGTTTCATGATTCTGCTCCGAGCAGGACTGCACCCAATGGGAGCATGGATCAGTTAACTTGATGGACTGACCTCTGTGGCGAGTTTAGTAATTAGTGTTCCTCGCGAGTGAGAATCTGTGCCAGGAGCAGCGTCTTCAAAATTTAATTCACAGAGAATAATTGAAGCCCTACTGGAAGATGATGGTAATTAATACTTCATTTGTACTGCAGATCTACTTCTGCTTGACTATCTGTGGCTCCCAGTGTCATGGAGCCGAACAAATTTACATTAAGGGCAGATTGCACAGCACTGGCAGCAATGGAGAAACAGCAATGCAAGATTGCACATAGAATCATACAGCACAGAAGGAGGCCCATCGTGTCTGTGCTGGGTCATTGAAAGAGCTTTCCAATTAGTCCCACTCCTCTGCTCTTTTCCTCATAGCCCTGCAAATTTTTCCTTGCACAGTTGTTTAGAAGTAGAGATCAAGGATTTCATTCTCTTGTCACTCAATGGATCTTCAAGGCTGGAGAATCTCCATATCGGCCAACAATACAAATCTAGGCCAGAATTTTCCGGGGGGTCAGCGTGCGGGATTGTTGGCGGGTCGGGGACCCCGCGCCTTTCCCAATGTCGGGTCTGTCAGCGCTAAGCAGACCTGACACGCAGCGGCGGGGGACCCAATTAAGCTGATTATTGCTTTGTTAACAGATCTTTAATAATACATTTCACCTTACCTTTCCTCTTTAACTGCTCGCCCACGGGGGCCATGCTGCTCGGTGATCACATCTGGTAAGCTGAGGCGGGAGTTGAATGGTCATTGAATGAGCTGATTACTTGACAGCTTGAGATGTGTTATAAAAGCTCCCACCTCACAGCTGTTCACTTTCCAAGTGCAGAAGCTGTTGCTTACTCCATTTGGAACACAGATTGAGCTTTATGCAGGCTGTAAGTGTTTGGAGCAAACTCTCTATCCAGTGTCACCTCATTGGAACAACCTCTCTCACCATTGACAGATTGCTTCTGTCATCTCAACTTCAATTGCCATCTATTCCATCAACATGGGCACCATTTATACTCTCTCACCTTGGTCCTCAGAATCTGACCACAATCAGCCCCAACACCAGAAGAACCAGGCACATCAGCAGCACCAACAACATCACCAACCTTCTCCGCAAGCACCTGATGCTGCACAGGACAGAGGGCATCAGCACCCGAACACATTGCTGCCCAGGAACCCAGGGATGGCCTCACCATGGCCAGATTTACTTCACTTGATGCTGTACACCCTGGCTGCCACATGATGAGAGTATAAAGGGCACCCATGCTGATGGAATAGATGGCCGGTGAAGTAGAGATGAAAGAAGCAACCTGTCAATGGTGAGAGAGGTAATGAGGTCAGACTGGATGGATTCTTGTGTAAAGACTTGCAGCATGGTGACTCTGTTATGGAACTGCTGTGAGGAAGAGCTTGAGGCTGAGGGAAGATATCTCTGTAAGGTGGGATCTTTTACTGCACATTTGAAACTGTCAACTCAACAGTTGATTCAATGGCCACTGAACTCCCACCTCAGCTTGACAGACATGGTCCATGACCAGTGTGGACCCTGTGGGTGAGCTGTCAAATGCAGAAGGTAAGCTGAAAATCATTCTTAAGTGGCTCTAAACAAGCCACTAATTACTTGAATTGGGTCCCCCGTCGCTGTGTGCCAGGTCTGCTCAGCGCTGACTGACCCGACATCGGGGAAAGGTGCGCGACGGTGGGTTCACAGTGGGGTCCGATCCAATGGGAAAAAAAACACTTTCCCACCTGACCCGCCACCAATCGTGCCCACTGACCCCCCACATAATCCAGCCCCTATTTCTCACTTACTGAAGGAATGTCTTACCACAGCATGGCATATTCAAAGAATGATGATGTCACCCATTTTAATGATAATTTCAATCTGAAAGCTGTGCATTAGAAATATTCTAAATAATCCAAAATAATGCTAAAATGTGTAGATTGATATATTCAGTAATTTATGTATGAAATGAAGGAGAATAAGTAGCCAGCTTGCCTGCCTTAAGCTCTGGCAGTAGCTTTTTTGAAAGTGCTGGAGATGAAGAGAAATATCATGTCTGATCATTAATTTATTTTATTTTAAAATTCTCATCTCTGTTTTCAAATCCCTCCACAGCCTTGCCCCGCCCCTCTGTAGCCTCCTCCAGCCCTACGAGCCTTCGAGATCTCTGCGCTCTTCCAATTCTGGCCTCTTGTACATCCCAGATTTTAATCGCACCACCACTAGCGGCCCTGTCTTCAGCTGCCAAGGCCCTAAGCTCTGGAATGTCCTACCTAAACATCTCCACATCTCTACCAATCTCTCCAATTTTAAGACGCTCCTAAAACCTACCGCTTTGTCCAGGCTTTTGGTCATCTGTTCAGATGTATCCCCTTATGTGGCTTGGTGTCAAATTTTTGTCCGATAATCGCTCCTGTGAAGCACCTTGGGACGTTTTACTATGTTAAAGGTGCTATATAAATGCAAGTTGTTGTTGATGTTGCTACAAAAAAATGGATGGTACCATGGCATAAGGTTAATCCCAATTAATATCTACAGCAACATCCAGTAAGTTGTTAGAATGCTTCAAAATTATGAAGGATTTTGATAGAGTAAATAAGGCAAAACTGTTTCCTCTGGCATGCGGGTCAGTAACCAGAGGGCACAGATTTAAAGTAATTGGCAAAGGAACCAAAGATGAGATGAGGAGACATTGGGGGAAAATTGAGTCGCGCCCCCTTTTGGGGCGCTAACTTCGCCGGGGCGCTACTTTTAGAAAAATTAGCGCTCCCAAGGTTGAAACTGAGTGGTAGTGCCCCAAGAGGGAAGCGGAGTGCTATTGGAAGCGCCCCGCCTCTCTCTTGGGGCGCTGCGAGGGAATATCGCGGCGCTACATGCCGCAGCGCCACGGTATTGCAGGCCTTCCTCCCTTTCTTAAAGGGGAGGGGCCTTGCGCAGCGCGACCCTAGGGCCCAGCTGGAGTGGGATTCATTGGATAGCTCTTTCACAGACGCAGCACAGGCACTATGGGCCGAATGGCCTCCTTCTGTGCCGCATGGTTCCGTGAGAAAGGGGGACATCAAATCCTACTCATTCGCAGGCTGTGGTTAGGCAAAGCAGCAGCCACAAAGGTCCACAGGAGGTGAAGTTCATGAGGAAGGCCAAACATTTGCCAGCAAGAGCTAAACTGTGACTGTGAGAGGGATTTCAGAAATTGGAGCAGACCAGGACCAGAAGTGAACTGCAGTGGCAATGAACGGAAAGAGCAAAATTACAGCTGAAGTGAACATTTGACAGGTGGTGGGTTTTTGCAAGCTGTGGTGACAATCTGCTTCCCACAATTTGTTTACTTCAATTTTTTTGTTTAAAACATTCTACTTACAATTAATTTATTCTGCATCAATAACTAACACAAACTGTATGGAGAACGAGATCATGAGAAGTATGAAGGTGACAAGGTTTCACTTTAGCTCATGCAGCTCATTGCAGTCTGCTGGTTTCCAGGCTGAATTAGTCAAATGTGTACAAACACACCTAAAGGTGAAATAAATAAAATCTGTCACCCTGTAAGGATAATAAGGTGACAACTGTTTCCTTTTTCCAGTTTTCCAGTTAGGCTGCAATCTCTCGGCCTAGAAATTCATTAAGGCGCTGCCAGCTTTGCGCCCAGTTAACGCCTAAAGGGTGATTTTGCGCCAAAAATGAGTTTGCGCAGATATTCAGCGCAGCGGTATTGGCGGCGGTAGCCG